>NC_029776.3:45445353-45491516 GCF_000817695.3 Arachis duranensis | reverse complement strand
AACCTGATTGAGAACCGACAGATGATTAGCCGTGCTGTGATAGAGTGCGTTGAACATTTTCACTAAGAGGACGGGACTGTAGCCACTGACAACGGTGATGCCCAACATACAGCTTGCCATGGAAAGGAGTAAGAAGGATTGGATGAAGACAGTAGGAAAGCAGAGAGACGGAAGGGACTGAGCATCTCTATACGCTTATCTGAAATTCTCACCAATGAATTACATAAGTATCTCTATCTTTATTTTATGCTTTATTCATATATCATCCATAACCATTTGGATCTGCCTGACTAAGATTTACAAGGTGACCATAGCTTGCTTCATACCAACCATCTCCGTGGGATCGACCCTTACTCGCGTAAGGTTTATTACTTGGACGACTCAGTGCACTTGCTGGTTGGTTGTGCGAAGTTGTGATAAAGAGTTGAGATTGCAATTGAGCGTACCATGTTGATGGCGCCATTGATGATCACAATTTCGTGCACCAGTGACCATCTTAGCTTTCAAAGTCTCAAACTCCTGTAGACACTCCTTATCAAAGATAAATGAAGTGTCAGCAGCTAGCAGATTACTCAGAGGTTTTGCTATTTTTGAAAAATCTTTTATATACCTTCTATAGAATCATGCATGCCCCAGAAAGCTTCTAATTGCCTTAACATTGGCAGTTGGTGGTAATTTTTCAATTACCTCTACCTTAGCTTGGTCCACCTCTATTCCCTTGTTCAAAAATTTGTTCCCAAGGACAATCCCTTCAGTCACCATAAAGTGACATTTCTCCCAGTTTAAAACCAGGTTAGTCTCTTGGCACCTCTTTAGAACAAGTGCTAGATGGTCAAGACAGGAGCTGAATGAGTCTCCAAATACTGAAAAGTCATCCATGAAGACTTCCAGAAATTTTTCCACCATATCAGAGAAAATAGAGAGCATGCACCTTTGAAAGGTTGCAGGTGTATTGCACAGACCAAATGGTATCCTTCTGTATGCAAATACTCCAGATGGACATGTGAATGCTGTTTTCTCTTGATCCTGGGATCTACTGCAATTTAATTATAACCTGAATATCCATCCAGAAAGCAGTAGTAATCATGACCTGCTAGTCTTTCTAGCATCTGGTCTATGAATGTAAAGGAAAATGATCCTTTCTAGTAGTTGTATTAAGCCTTCTGTAATCAATACACATACGCCACCCTGTAACTGTTCTTGTAGGAACCATTCATTTTTTTCATTATGAACCACTGTCTTGCCACCCTTCTTAGGGACGACTTGGACAGGGCTCACCCAGGGGCTATCATAAATAGGATAAATAATCCCAGCCTCTAGTAATTTAGTGACCTCCTTCTACACCACCTCCTTCATGGCTGGATTCAGCCACCTCTATGGTTGAACCACTGGCTTAGCGTCATCCTCCAATAGGATCTTGTGCATGCATCTGGCTGGGCTAATGCCCTTAAGATCACTGATGGACCACCCAAGAGCTGTCTTTTTTTCCTCAGCACTTGAATTAGTGCTTTCTCTTCCTGTGGCTCTAAGGTAGAGCTTATGATTACATGAAAAGTGTCACCTTCTCCCAGAAATGCATATTTCAAGGATGGTGGTAATGGTTTGAGCTCGGGTTTAGGAGGTTTCTCCTCTTCGTGAGGGATTTTCAGAGGTTCTATTATTCTCTCTGGTTCCTCCAGATCAGGCTGAACATCTTTAAAGATATCCTCTAGCTCTGATTCGAGACTCTCAGTCATATTGACCTCTTCCACCAGAGAGTCAATAATGTCAATGCTCATGTAGTTGTTTGGGGTGTCTGGATGCTGCATAGCTTTCAAAACATTCAACTTAAACTCGTCCTCATTAAATCTTAGTGTTAATTTCCCTTTTTGGACGTCAATGAGTGTTCGTCCAGTTGCTAGGAAAGGTCTTCCTAGAATGAGAGTTGCACTCTTGTGCTCCTCCATTTCCAGCACCACAAACTCAGTGGGAAAGGCAAATGGCCCAACCTTGACAATCATGTCTTCAATCACGCCTGATGGGTATTTAATGGAGCCATCAGCAAGTTAAAGATATATCCGGGTTGGTTTGACTTCTTCAGTCAAACCAAGCTTTTTGATAGTGGATGCATGTATTAGGTTGATACTTGCTCCAAGATCACATAGAGCTTTCTTGGTACAAGTACCCTCTAATGTGCATGGTATCATGAAGCTTCCGGGATCTTTAAGTTTCTCTGGTAAGCTTTTCAGAATGACTACACTGCATTCTTCAGTGAGGTAAACTTTTTCAGTTTCTCTCCAATCCTTCTTATGACTTAAGATCTCTTTCATGAACTTAGCATAAGAGGGTATTTGCTCAAGTGCCTCTGCAAACAGAATCTTTATTTCAAGAGTCCTGAGATAGTCTGCAAAGCGGGCAAATTGCTTATCCTGTTTCACTTGGCAGAGTTTTTGAGGATGAGGCATTTTGGCTTTGTATTCCTCAACCTTAGTTGCAGCAGGTTTATTTCCTACAGATGTGGTTGGAGAAGCCTTTTCAGAGGGGTTGCTATCAGCACTTGTATGTTTCTGATCCCTCACTGGCATTTGAATGCCAGGGTTGGAAGCTGGATTGGCGCTGGTCGCCAACTCCTTACCTGTTTCTGGCGTTTGAACGCCAGAACTGAGCTTCCCTTGGGAGTTTAACGCCATCTCCTTGCCTGTTTGTGGCGTTTGAATGCCAGAACTGAGCATGGGTTGGGCGTTTAATGCCAGCTCTCCACCCTTTTCTGGCGTTTGAGCGCCAGCATTATTCCTCTCTGGGCTCTTATTGTCGTCAGAGGGATTTTGGGTAGCAGTTTGTTCATTTCTTGGCTTTCTGCTGCCTTGGAGTGAGGTATTTAATGTTTTTCCACTTTTTAATTGAACTACTTGGCCTTCTTCTGTTATTTGTTTTGATAACTGCTGTTCTGTTTGCTTCAACTATACTTCCATATTCATATTAGCCATTCTTGTGTCTTGTAGTATCTCCTTAAATTTGGCAAGCTATTTTGTTAAAAACTCTAATTGCTGATTGAATTCAGTAACTTGTTCTGCAGGACTGAGTTTAGCAGTTACTGTTTTAGCCTCTTCTTTCATGGAAGGTTCACTACTTAGGTACAGATGCTAATTTATGGCAACTATATCAATGAGCTCTTGAGCTTCTTCAATTGTCTTTCTCATGTGTATAGATCCACCAGCTGAGTGGTCCAAAGACATCTGAGCTTTCTCTGTAATCTCATAATAGAAGATGTCTAACTGTACCCACTCTGAAAACATTTCAGAGGGGCATTTTCTTAGCATCTCTCTGTATCTCTCCCAGGTATCATAAAGAGATTCATTATCTCCTTGTTTAAAGCCTTGGATGTTCAGCCTTAGCTGTATCATCCGTTTTTTAGGGAAATATTGATTCAGGAATTTTTTTGACAGTTGTTTCCATGTCCTTATGCTAGCCTTAGGTTGGTTATTTAACCACCTCTTAGCTTGGTCTTTTACAGCAAATGGAAACAGTAATAATCTGTAGACATCCTGATCTACTTCCTTATCATGTACTGTATCAGCAATTTGTAAAAACTGTGCCAGAAACTCTGTAGGTTCTTCTTGTGGAAGACCGAAATATTGGCAACTTTGCTGCACCATGATAATGAGCTGATGATTCAACTCAAAACTACTGACCCCGATGGAGGGTATACAGATACTACTCCCATATGAAGCAGTAGTGGGGTTAGCATATGACTCCAGAGTCCTTCTGAACTGTTCATTTTCACTTAGGTCCATGATGGAGAAAGGGAGATGACGTGGATTTATTTTATTTATTTTATTATATTTATTTAAAAAAATTTCGAAATAATAAAATGATATTTTTGAAAAAGATATGAAATTAAAAATCTTAAAAGGATATGATTTGAAAAATTTTGACCAATTCAACCCAAGGGATTTGAAAATTATGAGCAATTAAAGGAAAATATATTTTTTATTTTTGAATTTTATTATGAAAGAGAAGAACACACAAAAGACACAAGACTTAAAAATTTTAGATCCAATGCTCTTTGTTTTCGAAAATTTTGGAGGGAAAACACCAAGGCACACCAAAATTAAAAATTTTAAGATCAAAACACAAAGAAGACTCAAGAACACCTAGAACAAAAGAAAGAACACCAAACTTAAAATTTTTAGAAAACCAAAATAAAATTTTTGAAAACTAAAGAAAATTTAACAAGAAAACACCAAACATAAAATTTGGCACAAGATTTAATCAAAGAAAAATTATTTTTGAAAAAGTTTTAAAAAGAAGATACCCAATTACCAAGAACACAAGCACAATGCTCTAGCCAACTGAGCTATAAATTTAACGTGTTTTAAAAAGGTATTTTTAAAGGAAAATAAAAACATGTAATTGACACCAAACTTAAGATATGAAACTAAACTCAAACAAAAGACTCCAAGAAAAAAATTAAAAAATAATAAAGAAAAATAATATTTTTGAAAGATTTTTAAAAGAAATAATAAAAGATGCAATCCTAGTGACTCTAAACCAAAAAGACAAATTTTTCCTAATCTAAGTAACAAGATAAACCGTCAGTTGTTCAAACTCGAACAATCCCCGGCAACGGCGCCAAAAACTTGGTGCACGAAATTGTATATCACACTTTTCACAACTCATACCACTAACCAGCAAGTGCACTGGGTCGTCCAAGTAATACCTTATGTGAGTAAGGGTCGAATCCGACGGAGATTATTGGCTTGAAGCAAGCTATGATTATCTTGTAACTCTTAGTCAGGATAATAATAACTCTCAGTTTTGATTGGTAGTAAATAAAAAGCATGGATTAAATAATACTTGTTATGCAGTAATGGATAATATGTTGGAGTTTTGGAGATGCTTTGTCTTTTGAATCTCTGCTTTCCCCCTGTCTTCTTCTTCACGCACGCAAGGTTCCTCCTATGGCAAGCTATGTGTTGGTGGATCACCGTTGTCAATGACTACCATCCGTCTTCTCAGTGAAAATGGTCCAAGTGCGCTGTCACCGCACGGCTAATATCTGTCGATTCTCACTCGTGCTGGAATAGGATCCATTGATCTTTTTGCGTCTGTCACTACGCCCAACCTTTGTGAGTTTGAAGCTCTTCACGGTCATCCAATCCCTGAATCCTACTCAGAATACCACAGACAAGGTTTAGACTTTCCGGATTCTCAAGAATGCTGTCAATGGATTCTAGCTTATACCACGAAGACTCTGATTAAGAAATCCAAGAGATACTCATTCAATCTAAGGTAGAATAGAGGTGGTTGTCAGGCACGCGTTCATAGATTGAGAATGGTGATGAGTGTCACGGATCATCAAATTCATCATATTAAAGTGCGAATGAATATCTTAGATAGAAACAAGCGTGTTTGAATAGAAAACAGAAATAATTGCATTAATCCATCGAGACACAGCAGAGCTCCTCACCCCCAACAATGGAGTTTAGAGACTCATTCCGTCAAAAAGTACAAAGTTTAGATCTAAAAATGTCATGAGATCCAAAATAAATCTCTAAAAGTTGTTTAAATACAAAATTAGTAACCTAGGTTTACAGAAAATGAGTAAACTGAGATAGATAGTGCAGAAATCCACTTCTGAGGCCCACTGGTGTGTGTTGGGGATGAGCTTTGAGCTTTACATGTGCATAGGATGTTTCTGGAGTTAAACGCCAGGTTGTAACCTGTTTCTGGCGTTTAACGCCATAATGGAACATGGAACTGGCATAAAACGCCAGTTTACGTCATTTATCTTCGAGCAAAGTATAAACTATTATATATTGCTGGAAAGCCCTGGATGTCTACTTTCCAACGCAATTGAGAGCTCACCAATTCGACTTCTGTAGCTCCAGAAAATCGATTCCGAGTGCAGGGAGGTCAGAATCCAACAACATCAGCAGTCCTTTTTCAGCCTGAATCAGATTTTTGCTCAGATCCTTCAATTTCAGCCAGAAAATACCTGAAATCACAGAAAATACACGAACTCATAGTAATGTCTAAAAATATGAATTTTTCCTAAAAAATAATAAAAATATACTAAAAACTAACTAAAACATACTAAAAACTACATGAAATTACCCCCAAAAAGCGTATAAAATATCCGCTCATCACTTACCCTTTTTAGGTCGAGTAATTTTGCAGATCTTGTCTTGGTGCCTCGTTAAAAAACTTTTTCAGGAAAAAGAGTGCACTTTTGACCTAAGATCTTTGTATTACCTCTAACTATAATACCTTCTTAGGTTGCAGGCGTGCTATGACCTTGGTAGCTCTCGCCCCTCGAGTTCGAACACTTTGTAGTAGCCTTTTTCCAGCACCTCTGTGACTCGGTAGGGTCCTTTCCAGTTAGCCACTAGCTTTCCCTCGCCGGGTCGACTTGTTCCGATACCATTTCGGATTAGGATGAGGTCATTATTGGCGAAGCTTCGCTACACTACCTTTCGATTGTACCTTGAGACCATGTGACGTTTTAACGCTTCTTTTCTTATCCGAGCTCTTTCTCGGACTTCTGGGAGTAGGTCGAGCTTTTCCTTTTGAAGTTGGGAGTTGCCTTCATCGCTGTAGAAGATTGTTCTGGGAGATCCTTCTTCGACTTCTACCGGTATCATTGCCTCCATTCCATAAGCCAAAAGAATCCGGCTCGGAGTACTTTCTTGGCAAGAGCTCGTGCTCCGAGATGGTTGCCGCATGTGCCACTCTGTATTTCTTCCAAGACCTCTTTTGTGTTAGAGGTCGGTACACATTTTAGTAGAGGCGTCGAAATCCCTCTCTTGTATAGGATATCGTTTATGATGGTGTAATATTGTGCCTCCCACTTTAACCTCTTTGCTTCCTTCTTATCTGTAGGGAGTATCTCGGATTTGAGGTAGCTGATTATGGGAGTCATCCATCCTTGATCCTGACCGGATATCGCTAGGACTTTTTCTTCTTCTAAGATTGGCGGGTTCTACAATATTTCCTGGATGAGGCTCCTATTATTGCCCCCTGCTTTGGTGCTGGCTAATTTTGAGAGTGCGTCAGCTCGAGTATTCTGTTCCCGAGGTATATGTCGAATCTCATATTCTTGGAATTATCTAAGTTGTTCCCTGGTTTTTTCCAGGTACGTTTTCATGGCAGGATCTTTGGCTTGGTAGGTCCCTACTATTTGCGAGGTAACGACCTGTGAATCACTAAAGATAACCAGTTTTTGGGCTCCGGCCTCTTTAGCCAGTTTTAAACCAGCCAATAGCGCCTCATACTCAGCCTGATTATTGGAAGCAGTGAACTCAAACTTCAGGGAGAGCTCGATTTGGGTTCCCTAATTACTTTTTATTATCACACCTGCTCCACTTCCGGTTTTATTTGAAGAGCCATCCACATAGAGATTCCAATTTATGGAGATTTCTGGGGTGTTAGTGTACTCTGCAATGAAGTCGGCCAGATACTGTGATTTGATGGCTATCCGAGTTTCGTATTGAAGATCGAATTCAGACAACTCGACTGCCCACTGTAGGATTCTTCCTGCTAAATCTATTTTCTGCAAAAAGCCTTTTATAGGCTGGTTGGTTTGAAGTTTGATGGTGTGAGCCTGGAAGTATAGGCGAAGTCATCGAGAGGTTAATATGAGAGCGTATACAAACTTTTCTATCTTTTGATAGTTTAGCTCGAACCCTTGTAGTGCTTTATTGATGAAGTATATAGGTTGTTGTCCACTTTCGTCCTCTCTGACTAGTGCTGAGGCTATTGCCCGACTTCCTACTGCAACGTATAATATGAGTGCTTCTCCTTCCCGTGGTCGGGTAAGAATGAGTGGTTGTCCCAGGAATCTTTTGAAATCCTGGAAGGCTTGCTCGCACTTCGGTGTCCATTCGAACTTCTTTCCCTTCCTTAGTATGGCGTAGAAAGGGAGAGATTTTATGGCTGATCCGGGTAGAAATCTGGATAAGGCTGCCAGTCGCCCATTGAACTGTTGCACTTCTTTGACACAGGTCAAGCTTTTTATGTCGAGTATGGCCCGACATTTGTCTGGGTTTTCTTCGATTCCTCTTTGTGTGAGCATGAAACCCAAGAATTTGCTAGCTTCTACTGCAAAGGTGCATTTTGCGGGGTTAAGTCGCATGCCATGTTTTCTTATGGTATTGAATACTTGGGCGAGGTCGGACAGTAATGACTCCTCGCTTTGTGTTTTTACTAACATGTCGTCCACATATACCTCCATTAGTTTCCCGATATGGTCTGCAAAGACCTTGTTCATTAATCTTTGATAGGTGGCTCCTGCATTTTTTAGTCCGAATGGCATGACGACGTAATAGTAGTTTGCCTTTAGGGTTAGGAATGAGGTTTTTTCTTGATCGGGTGGATACATTGGGATTTGATTATATCCCGAATAAGCGTCCATAAACGAGAGGTATTTGTATCCAGAGGAGGCATCCACCAGAGCGTCAATACTTGGGAGTGGATAGGGATCTTTTGGGCAAGCTTTGTTGAGATCGGTGTAGTCGGTGCACATCCGCCACTTCCCATTTGATTTTTTCACTAAGACAACATTGGCTAGCCATAGTGGATATTTGACTTCTCTTATGAATCCTGCCTCCAGTAGAGCTTGTACCTATTCTTCCACAACTTGGGATCTTTCAGGTCTGAATTTTCGATCCTTCTGTTGTACTGGCCGAGATCCTGGGTATACTGCCAGCTTATGGCACATTAGTTTGGAGTCAATGCCCGGCACGTCTGCAGCCTTCCACGCAAAGAGGTCGACATTATCTTTTAAGAACTGTATGAGAGACTCCTTTACATCTCCTTTTAGGATTGTGCCAATATTGGTTGTTTTCTCTGGGACATCTCTGATCTGAACTTTTTCTATCTCGCCCTCAGGTTGTAGACGGAGTTCTTCCCGACCTCAGGTTCCCCCGAGTTTGATGGTGTGAATTTCTTCTCCTTTACCTCTGAGGTTCAGACTTTCGTTGTAGCAGCGACGCGCTATCCTCTGGTCTCCTTTTATCGTAGTGATCCCTTCTGTAGTTGGAAACTTCATGAATAGATGTGGAGTCGAGACTACTGCGGCGAGCTGACTTAGGGTTGTCCGACCTATAAGGGCATTATAGGCTGAACTCACGTCGACCACGATGTAGTCTATGCTAAGTGTCCTTGACCTGTTTCCTTTTCCAAAGTTTGTGTGTAGTGAGATGTATCTGAGTGGTTGGATTCGAGTGTCTCCTAGTACAAATGAGTTGTTCGGATATGCTCTGAGTTCTTTTTCCTCTAGACCGAGTTTGTCGAAGGCATTTTTAAACAAGATATCAGCTGAGCTTCCTTGGTCCACCAGTGTGCGGTGGAGATTAGCATTGGTCAATATGATAGTGATGACCATGGGATTGCCAAGTCCCGAGATGATGCCAGCTGCGTCCTCTTTAGTGAAAGTAATAGTAGGGAGGTCGGGTGCTCCCTATCCTCCTTTAATGTGATATACTTCTTTAAGGTGCCTTTTGTGATATGATTTGTAGATTCCTCCTCCCACAAATCCACCATGTATCATGTGGACATGCCTCTCCGTGGTGCGAGGTGGTCGTTCAGCTTGTCCGCCCTCTTCGTCCCTTCTTCGCTTTCTGGGCTCGTCCGATTTGTTGGCTAAATATCGATCTAGTCGTCTTTCTCTTACCAATTTCTCTATTACCTTTTTTAACTCGAAACACTCGTTGGTGGGATGTCCATAGATTCGATGGTATTCATAGTACTCAGTTTGATTTCCTCCTCCCTTTTTGCTTTTAAGTGGACCAGGTGGTAGGATCTTCTCAGTGTGGAATACTTCTCGGTATACTTCCACAAGAGAGATCTGAAGAGGGGTGTAATTGTGGTATTTCTTAATCTTCTCTCCCTGCTGATCTTCTTTTTTCTTGGAAGCTTTATCTTTATCTCGGGAGGAGTAAGAGAATCCGGATTTTGAGGTCTCACCTAGTTGAGAGTTTTCCTCCATGTTAATATACTTTTCTGCTCGTTCTTGCACTTCATTTAGGGATGTAGGATATTTATTTGATATAGAGTGACTAAAAGGTCCCTCTCGTAGGCCATTGATGAGACCCATAATGGCTGCTTCAATTGGCAGACTTTGTATGTCCAGACATGCTTTGTTGAATCTTTCTATGTAGTTACGAAGACTTTTCCGATCTCCTTGTTTGATCCCTAATAGGCTTGGGGCGTGCTTGGTTTTGTCCTTCTGGATGGAGAATCTGGCAAGAAACTTTCCCACTAAGTCGTCAAAGCTTGCGATGGATCTTGGGGGCAGATTTTCGAACCATTTAATTTCTGTCTTTGTTAAGGTAGTCGGGAAGGCTTTGCACCGAATTGCATCTAAGGCATCGGTGAGATACATTCTGCTTCTGAAATTACTGAGATGATGATTTGGATCTGATGGCCGTCATACGGGGTCATGCTGGGAGCTTTGACGTATTTAGGGATTTTGGCTTTCATAATCTCTTTGGTGAATGGGTCTTGATCTTTGCGGGAGTTGTCTTCATGACTAGATCGCGTAGCCTTGGTTTTTAGATTGGCCTCAAGCTTTAAGAGCTTGTCTTCTAACTCTCGGCGTTGCCTAGTTTCCCTTCGAAGGTCCTTCTCGACTTCCCGTTGATGCTCGGCTTCTTTTTCGAGTTGTTGGAGACGGTTTTGTTGAGTTTGTAGTGCCTCCAAGATTTCTACAGTTAGTGGATGCTTATCTTGGTTTGGTTGAGGAGTATCCTTTGGTGTAGTGTCTGCGTTCTTATGCGGCGTCCTGTTTTCTAGATCAGAGTCGTGGTCGTTGTCAAGGTTGTCCGCCATGATGACGGGATGACTTCCAGGTTCCCCGACAACGGCGCCAATGTTCTGAGGGTCACCTGAAACTGTAGGTCGATCTCAAACGAGATCTTCTATACTGGTCAGAGCTGTTGAGTCCGACTTGATGATGGTGGCCGGAGCCGCCGTGTCCGACTTGGTGGTGGTGCTGATCCTTCGTCACCGGAGGGTGGTGGTACCTGCAAGGGACTCCGATGCTTAAGTCAGCAAGGGTATTAAGCAGGTTTTTTCGTAGAATTAGAGTATGAGTTATATACCTGGGTGCTCCAGTGTATTTATAATGGTATGGGGTGATCTTCTTTTGGGATAAGATAGTTATCTTATCTTATCTTCTGAGTGAAGTCATCCTATCTTTCAGGGAACCGCCCTTATCTCTCTAAGCTTGGGCTGCCTTTGGACTTGGGTCGTGTTCCTCTGTTTGGGCCCTTTTTGGGCTTTCCTGATGATTTGGCCGAGCTCTTTGAGAAGAGGTCAGATAGTCCGAACCTGAAGAGGTTGGTCGACTCGTCTTTAATCAGCCCGGATCGTACAGCTCGACCTAGGGCATGAACAACTTCCCTTTTTGATTATCGAGTACAATGGTAGAGACTTCAACGCTGATCTCGCTAAGAACCAGGATAATGCTGCCAACCTTCCATTTAGTTGTTGGACTTCTTTGAGACAAGTCGAGCTTTTCATCTCTAATATGGCTGTGCATTTATTCGGATAAGCCTCTATGCATCTTTGAGTGAGCATGAAACCTAAAAACTTCCCAGCCTCTATTACGAAGGTGCATTTTGAGGGATCTAGTCTCATCCCATGCTTCCTTATTGTGGAGAATACCTCAGAGAGATTGGACAAGAGAACAAAGTCGTCCTTGGTTTTGACAAGCATATCATCCACATATACTTCCATGAGTTTTTCTAAGTGGGGGGAAATACCTTATTCATTAGTTGTTGATATGTGGCTCCGGCATTTTTCAATCTAAAAGGCATTACTACATAACAATAGTTAGCCTTGGAAGTGATGAAAGAAGTCTTTTCTTGGTCTGACTTATGCATCGGGATTTAATTGTATCCCGAGTATGCATTCATGAAAGACAAATACCGATATCCTGAGGCTGAATCAACCAGGGCATCAATGCTCAGGAGAGGGTATGGATCCTTGAGGCAAGCTTTGTTGAGGTCGGTGTAATCGACACACATCCTTAATTTTTCATTCTACTTTTTTACCAGAACTACGTTGGCCAGCGACAACAGATATTTTACCTCTCTCATGAATCCAGCTTCCAACAGTGCATGTACCTGTTCTTCCATGACCTGCGTCCTTTCTAGACCGAGTTTTCGTCGCTTTTGCTGAATAGGTCGAGAGCCTGGGTACATGATGACTTTGTGAAACATGAGGTCGAGATCTATACCAAGCATGTCGGAGGCTTTCCAGGCAAAGAGGTCAGAGTCTCTTCGTAGGAGGTCCACGAGCTGTGCTTTTAGACCTTCCTCTAGGTCGGCTCACATGCTCATTGTTTTTTCAGTATGATCCCCGATTTGTATTGTTTCTATCTTCCTTTTAGGTTGGGGACGTAATTCCTTCCGAGTTTGAACACGCCTTTAGTGTAACACTTTGTTTCCAACTTCTTATCTCCTTTTATGGTGGCAATTTCTTTTGTAGTTGGAAACTTCATGCGAAGGTGAGGCGTAGAGACAACTACTGCTAGTCGGTTTAAAGTAGCTCGACCTATTAAGGGATTATAAGCAGACATGACGTCGACCACAATGTAGTCGACGCTTAACATCCTTGATCTCGAGCCTTTCCCAAAGGTGGTGTATAATGAGATAAACCCCAGAGGTCGAATCGGCGTGTCTCCCAACCTAAAAAAGTTGTCTGGGTAAGCCTTTAGATCCTTTTTCTCTAGCTCGAGCTTGTCGAAAGCAAGCTTAAATAGTATGTCCATCGAACTCCCTGGCCTACCAAAGTTCGATGGAAATTTGCATTGGCAAGAATCATAGTTATCACTACCAGGTTATTGATAAACCCCATTTTTAGGGTTTATCTTGTATAGAATTTGAGGGTTTTATCAATGATCCTACGCACTTATTCATATGAAAATGCATGATTTTGTGTTCCTTCCCCCAATCTTCCCTCTTTGATGAAAACATGCTTCCTTTGCACTAAATTAGATCTATTTTTAATCCTCCCTTAGTATCATTCGATACTGTGATCAGTGTGTTAAGTGGTTTCAGAGTTTATAGGACAAGGATGACTTGGAGGGGAGAATGGGAGCACGCATAAAGGAAAGGATCATGGAAAAATTAAGCTTTAGGAATTTCAGCAGTGACGCGCATGCGCACATGGCGCGTCCGTGTAGATTTGAGCCGCCAGGAGCCAAAGCCAGGAGCCAAGCTACGAGCCGGCACGTTTAGCGGCTGGACTATGATCCTCATGGACGCGCCCGCGCGCGTTACGCCTTCGCGTGGATTGCGATTACCCCAGGGGCGCGTGCACGTACACGCCGATGGTCGCACATGATTTTTTAAGAAACCACGTGACCAGAGCGTGGAGGCAGTTAGAGACCCTATTTTGGGGTATAGCTTTGGTGGGAAAAGCTTAAGAAGGCCAAAGATTGAAGGGTTAAGGAGATTCACTCATTTTTACTTTTTCTTTAGATATTTTTCCTAGGGTTGGTTACAATTTGGGTAGAGAGAGAATCTCCAACCTCTCTCTAGGATTTCATTCTCCATTGCAATTCTCCTTTGATTCTCTTGGTGAGATCTATTGTAATTCACTTTTACTTTGATGCAATTAGTATATCTACTCTTCTCCTATTCTCAATTTGTGTTCTTTTGATCTTCTCACTTTGGATCTAGCTTTGACTTTGTTACTTGGATTTGGACTAGTGAATTGAGGTATTTTCATATCCATTTACTTGCAATTGTTCAATTGTTGATGATTATGTGATTTAGATCTCTTAGTTTCAACTCTTCATCTCAATTACATAATGTCTCTTGTGAATGCTCACCAAATGTTTGATAAAATGATAGCACTAGCCATAGAGTAGAATTCTTTTACTTGGCTTAAGGAATGAACTATTGGAGATACTTGAATAGTGGATATCAATTGTTGATTGAGAATTAAGAATTGCTAATTGATTTGGAGTGCACTAAAGCTATCATCACCTAGGGTGAAGCTAGGACTTGTGACCAAGCTAGTTACTTTCACTTGAATCTGCTCTATAATTAAGGGTCAACTAAGTGAAGCAAGACTCAATTGTCATCATAATTGAAGGAAGCTATGGTGATGGAACTTCCAATGCTCACCCTTGGCCAAGTTCTTTAATATTGTTTGTTTGTTGTTTAAACTTTGTTAGCTTGTACTCTCATAACAACTTTCAAAAATCACAAAAGACTTTGACTTCCTAAGCAACATTGAGCACTCTAATGCAAGTCCAAGGGAGGACGACTCGGGATTAATACTCTCGACTGTAGATTGTAGAATTGTTTGATGCGAGATTTGAGTGTCGATTAGACTATACTCACGATTGTATTCACTACTAAATTCTATATCGACATACAAAATTTCGTTCATCAAAATGGCGCCGTTGCTGGGAAATTGCAATGGTGTTATGTTATTGGTTATTGTACATATGTTAATAGTGTAAATATCTTGCTTGTTGCTTTATTTGCTAGTTGTAGAATTTTGTTTCTCTTGTTTTCTATTAGCTTTTGATTTTTGTTTTCTCTTTTCATCATGAATTCTCACTTTGGCTATGAGTGTGATTACAACTATGTTGTAGGAAGTGGAGATTACAATGAAGAGATGTATCAAGGATGGGATATTCAAAGGTGGGAGGAACCATATGCATATGATCAATCCTCATGGCAACAACCTCCACCAATGCACTATAAAGAATAGCTATTCTATGATGCATACCAATCCAATGGCTATGGTGAATCTCCTTGTGACTTTCAAGAACCACCACCATATGCCTATGAATCATATCCTCAACATGAACCTCAACCACACTCACAAGCCTCTTTTCACCAAACACCTTTACATGACCCCGATCCATATCCAACATACCAACCACATTTTGAACCATATGAGCCATACATAGAACCACCACCATTCCAATATCAATACTCCCAAGAACCACCACCTCCACACCCTTACCAAGAAGAACCACTTTCCTATCATGAATCCTTTCTCCAAGACAATGAACCCTCCTATCCACCTCAATCTCTCATGGATGAAACCCTTGGTGTTCTTCTTCAAGAGCAAGATGAAATAAAAAGGGATGTGCAACAATTTGTGGCTACCTTGACCAAGGTAGTAAGCCGATTAGCCTCCCAATGCTTGAATACTCAAAGAATTCCCATGGCTACATGTGGAGAATTAAATGAAGAGTATAACATGAAAGAGAGATTGGAAACTCCGGTGGAGAATGAAGAATGCTACTTTGTGTTAGAATAATTGGAGGAACCTATGATCATTGAAGAAGAGGAAGAAGTGGTTGAAGACTTAGGAGATGCGGAACCTCCATGGGAACCTCGAGTTGAAGAAAATTCCTCCAAGAAGATTGAATTTGATGTTGAGGAGGAGAGTGCACAACCTCCAAAACAAATTTCGAATGAAGACTTGGAGGGAATGAAACAAGAATTGAGCTCCCTTGATGATGAAGATCATGCATCCAATCTTCTTGGTGAAGAATCCTTTGAATTTGAAGAACCTTCTCCTAATGAATTTGAAAGTGATGTGGAGGTAGATTTCTCTCGTCCTCCAATTTATGACTTGAGTGATGGAGAAGAGTTAGATGAAGTTGATGAACAAAGGATTGAGAATGAAGAAGTTTATGAAGAGGTGGAGATTGACAAGGAAGCAAACAAGGGAGTAGAGCTTGCAAGGACATTGGAGATACCTCTCTCCAAGCCACCACCATCCATTCTTTCATTTAAGTGGGTATATTCCTTATACTTATGCTTTATTATTCTCCTTGAATATGGTTTGGTTGAAACGGATGGTCAACTTAGACATATTTATGGCTTTAAGAGTAAAAGGGAGATGGTCAGTGGTTGGAAAAGCTATTCTAGGTTCACCATGGTTACATGTTCAAAGCTTAATAGCAAGAGTTGGTATAGAACTAGATTGCTTGGGTCTAGGATTATGTTTGGTCATTTTTTTGAGAATTCACTTTGCTCACCACCCACATGGACTAATGATAATCAACTTGGAGATGGGTGTGAAAACAAAATATGGGATCTGGGAATACATAAGGATCAACTTTGGGAGCCCATGGTGTGTGTATAGAGCTCCAAGCTTGGAGCTATTAATTTTGAACGATGGAGCTTATTGGAAAACCAAGCATTGGTGGATGTTCCAAGATGAGTTTAAGCACAAGCCACCTTGAGAGAAGCTCCCCATAAGTCCAACTTAAGGACAATAAACAAAAGTGATAGGTGGGAGGCACTCCACCATGGTAAATTCTTTTCATTTTTCTCTTTTGTACATATTGGTAATTAGGTTAATTTCATGTTTAGTTTAGTTTGCTGAGTTTATTTGGTAGTTTAGTATGTTAAATAAGGTTTTATGGTGTTTTGGTAGCTGTTTGGAGGTTTGGAATGCTTGGATTGTTGCAAAAATATAGAAAAATTTTTAAAAAAACAGAGCACCATCCACACGTACACGTATGGTGCGCGTACGCCTACCCAAGCTTTTCGGCCATTCCACGCACACGCGTACATGACGCGTCCGCGTGGATGTAGAAGTTCCACCCCCAACCAATGACCCGAGAGTTGCGCCCGCACTGTGCGAACTTTGTGCCTAAGGCACAAACATCAACCCGCGCGTAAGCGCGATGGATGCGTGCGCACCTCATCTCTGGTTTACCATGCACACGTACGCGTATCTTGCTCGTACGCGTCACGCCCATTCCTATACCACCCGCGCGCGCGGCATGCGCGCGTACACGCGGATGTCCTTCCTTTACTACATTTCTTTTATTCTCCTCTTTCCATTTCTTTCCTCCTCCTTTCTTCTTCCCTTCTTCTACCCCCCTCCATCCAACACTCCCAAACACCATTGATAACCATTTATTTTAGTTAACTAATTAGTTAGTTAGTTAGTTGCTTAGTTAGCTTTAGGTAGTTTTCATTTCATTTTCTCTTTTTCATTGTAAATGTTGGATTGTTAATTTTTGTTTACCATTAATTGCTGTTGAGTATTAAAAAGGGATGTTATCTTAACATCATTATGTTTATAATCTTTGTTGGACTCTATTGTTGAGGTTATATTTTACTACTTGGTTTTGAGTTTTTCATGCTTACCTTTTAAGAATACCAAGTGATGAGAAATGCCTTCAAGCATGTTTAATCTTTTTGAATTGCATGATTTGGCCACCATGTGGTTTGAATCCTTTTCTCTGCCTAGGCAATCTCTTGATGGATGATGTTGTGCGATTACTTTAATGCATTGTGCTTCTTGTTCATATGCATCCATATGTTTTAGCTTGAATGCTTTCATGCTTCTTCAATGCTTGTTTTACCTTACAAGTTCACTTAAAGCATTTCAAGCACACTAGAATGAGTAAAGAGCTTGCTTCTATTGTGACTTAGTCTTTTATGCTAATGTGTGCTCTAAACCGCACGCAACTTAGAATGTACACTCACTTTTATTAATGTCACATTAATTCACTCACTCAATCCTAGTGATTTACCTCATTCCAACAATGCATGCTTCCTTGCTTTTATATCTTCTCATCTTATGGTGTTATATTTTTATTTTTCATGATGGATGCACCACAAGTAATAACGGGAGCAAGACTAAGAACACGCAGCACCGGTTAACCTACCAGCTGAAGGTAGCAATCCGGAGAGTCGCCGTACCCCCTTGCTCATCTTTGAGTGCACCGAGGACGGTGCAAACTTTTAAGTGTGGGGAGGTCGGCTGACCAATCGGCGATTTTGGGTGACAAATTTCTAATCCCAACACTTTTGCATTTCATTTTAGGTTTTTGGGATTTTTACCTGCATTTTCTTAATTTTGCATATATATACACAATAAGCTTAGTCAAAATAATGAAATTTTTCGAGAAAATTATCTATAGGGCACCAATTGATTTGAGTGAAAACTTTTCATTAAACTTGCTTGAATTATATATATTGTGGATCATGTTTTTGAGCTAAGAACACAAGCTTGTGAGATTTGAGCCTAATGGTGTGGTCACATCTTATAACCACTTATTTTTCCCTCTTGTGTGCATTATTCTCTCTCTATGATTGTGATCTTTGATTTGTTTGATTCTCTCTTTCCATTATTTTGTATATTCATGCATTTATATGATTGAGCCCATCATTTCATTAGCTCACTTACCCAAATAGCATTACCTTTTATCTTCCATTGTTAGCCAACTTTGAGCCTATGATTAACCCACTTTGTTCTTTATTTAGCACATTACAAGCCTGAAGCAAAAAACAATAAATGTCCTTATTTGGATCCTTGATTAGCTTAGGCTAGTGTGTGTGTAACATTCAAGTGTGGAAAATCTTGGGACATTGGGTGAATAAAAGGGTAGTTTTGTATTGTTATTGAAAATATTGGGAATTGGGTACATACTCATGTATTAATTAAAATGTATAGACCTTATGCATTGATGTTCTTGTATGTAGCTTGAAAGAAAGAAAAATAAAAAATGAGAAAAAAATAAAAGAAAAAGAAAAAATATATGTGAAAAAGAAAAGAAAAAGAAAAAAAAGTAGAAAAAGAAAGAAAAAGAAGAAAAACAATAAAAAGGGGACAAAATGCCCCAAAGCAAAGTGTAGCTCAATAAAATCGATGCATAAGTGTTGTGAAATGAAAAGAAAATACATGAGTATGTGAAAAAGTGAGAAGAATGGGTAGTTAGGTTAGCTTTGAAATTGTATAGGATGTCATAGGTTAGGTGGGAAGTTTAAGCTTATCAAAAATTCAAATTTCAAGCTCACTTAACCATATATGCATCCTACCTTGACCCTAACCCCATTACAACCTAAAGAAAAGATCTCATGATAGATGTATGCATGCATTAAATATATGTTGATTGTTAAAAGAAAAACAAATCTTAGAAAGCATGATTAGGAGAGAATTGAGAGAATCAACCCTAAACACTTGAGCGAATAGAGTGCAAATACATCTGGTGAGGGTTTGATACTCGATTACATGTTTACACCTACAATCATCACTTTTTATGCAAGTTTGTAAAAATATTTAACAACTCAATCCAATTGTGGATTAGACTTGTTAATACCTTTGGCCCTTATGCTTATATATGTATTCTTGAGGAATTGATTTATTTCGACTGAGCAATTGCATTCATGTCGATAGTTGCATATAGGTAGATTGCATTTGATTAGTTTCCATTGAATAAATTCCCCCTATCTATCTAGGCCCCCGTCAATTCCTTTGAGTTTCGGTCTTGCGACCGTACTCCCCAGGCGGAGTGCCTTACTTCATTCTTGGTTTAAGCATGAGGACATGCTTGGTTTAAATGTGGAAAGGTTGATAAACCCCATATTTAGGGTTTATCTTGTATTGATTTTAGAGAATTTTATCACCTTTTACCCACATTTATTCAATGAAATAGCATGGTTTCATGATTGTCCCTTAATTTGTGCTTAAGTGTGAAAACATGTTTTTTAAGCCTTTAACTTGATGATTTTAATCTCCCTTTGATTCCCCTAGATGCCTTGATGTGTTTGTTAGTGATCTCCGATTGAAAAGGTTGGGAATGGATCAAAGGAGTGAAGAGGAAAGCATGCAAAGCGAAGAAATCATGAAAAGCCAAAGATTTGGAAAACGCCAAGGGCGCGCGCGCACTGTACGCCTCCGCGCGGATTGCAAACTAACTCATGGACACGCACGCACACGCTATGTGTCCGCGCCGAAGGCTGCACATGATTTTTAAATAGAAAACATGGCCAGCGAATTCAGAAGGGTTGTGGGGCCCAATCCTAACCAACTTTGGCGCCAAAAATGCTATTTAAAGCCAAGGATTGAAGAGCAAGGGGGATTCCATCATTCACACTCATTAGGATTAGTTTAGAGTTAGTTTTAGAGAGAGAAGCTCTCACTTCTCTCTAGGATTAGGATAGAGGTAGATTAGGTTTAGTTCTTAGATCTAGTTTAATTTCATGCTTTGATTCACTTTTCCTTTATCAATTCTTGTTCCTCTACTCTTCCCATCTCTACTTTTGTATATCATTCTTGTAATTGTTACTTTGCTGTTGATGCACTCTTTCTTCCTCTATTTTCCTTTAATAAAATTTGAGGTAATTTATGTAGATCTTATTTCCTTTAATTGTTGTTGTTTAATTACTTGTAATTGAGTAGTGTAGATTTACTTTCCTTGCAATTTTACTATGCTTTCCTTTTATGCCTTCCAAGTATTTGATGAAATGCTTGGTTGGATTTTAGTATAGATTTTGTTCCTCTTGGCTTTGGTTGAGTAATTAGTGACTCTTGAGTTATTTAATTCCTTTGTTGATTGATAATTAGAAGTTGCTAATTGATTTGAATGCCTCTAACGCTAGTCTCTCCTTTAGGAGTTGATTAGGACTTGAGGAATCAAATTGATTCATCCACTTGACTTCCCTCCATGGTTAGAGGTTAACTAAGTGGGAGCAATGAACAACTTGTGGTCATAATTGAGGAGGATAACTAGGATAGGATTTCTAGTTCTTATATCTTGCCAAGAGTTTAGTTAGTTGTTAGTTTATTTTATTTGCAATTTACATTTTTTTTTGTCTAATATCTTAAAAACCCCAAACATACCTCATAACCAATAGCAAGGCACTTTATCGCAATTCTTATGGAGAACGAATCGAGGTTTAAATACTTCGGTTTATAGATTTTAGGGGTTTGTACTTGTGACAAACAAATTTTTGTATGAAAGGATTATTGTTGGTTTATAGACTATACTTAAAAACGAGATTTCATTAGTGAAATTCTAAACCGTCAAAAATCCAATCATCAGTTATCGTGCCCTGGAGTCACTCTTTGTGCGTCTTTTTTGGTGAAAGAGATGGTTGGTAAATCGGGAATTCTATTGTCTTCCCCGATTTGGTACACCTCTTTGAGATTCCTCTTACGTGAGGATTTTGAGATTCCTCTTCTAGAAAACCCTCCATTTATCATGTGTATGTGTTGTTCAGGAGTTGGCGGGGGATGTTCTTGCTGACCTCCATCTTCATCTCTCTTCCTTTTTCTTTGATTGTCCGATCTTTTAGCCAAGTACCTGTCTAGCCGATCTTCTCTGGCCAATTTTTCTATGACATTCTTTAAATCATAACAATCATTGGCAGAATGTCCATAGAGCTTGTGGTACTCACAGTATTCTGTCTGGCTTCATGCCTTTTTATATTTGATAGGGCGAGGGAGTGGAAGCTTCTCCATATGGCATATCTCCCTATATACATCTACAAAAATAGAGTGGGGTGTAGTTATGATACCTTCGAGGTTTTTTCGAGTTATACTCTTCCTTTTTCTTAGCTACTTTTTCCTTGTCCCGAGTTGGGTAGGACAGGTTGGGCCTCGGGAGAGGCTCTCTAAGTCGAGAATTTTTCTCCATGTTGATGTATTTTTCTGCCCGCTCTTGTACTTCATACAAGAAAGTCAGGTGTCACTTGGATATGGATTAGGAGAACGGCCCTTCTCTAAGGCTATTAACCAACCCCATTATCACTGCTTCAGTAGGTAGGTTTTGTATTTCCAAGCAGGCTTTGTTAAATCTCTCCATATAGCCTCAACGCGTCTCTCCAACTTCTTGTTTAACCCCTAGCAGGCTTGGAACGTGTTTTACTTTGTCTTTTTATATTGAAAATATGGTAAGGAACTTCCTTGCCAGGTCGTCAAAGAAAGCTACCAACATGGGAGATAAGTTATCGAACCACTTCATTGTAGCTTTGGTCAAAGTTGTCGGGAAGTTTTTGCAGCGACTCACATTAAAGGCATTAGCTAGTTACATCTGACTTTTGAAATTGCTGAGGTGATGCCTTGGATCGGTTTGTTCCGTCGTAGAGATTCATGTCGGGAGTTTTGAAATTTCTAGGAACCGTAGCTCGCATGATCTCTTCAACAAACGTATCTTCACCTCCTAGAGGGCTTTCCTCCCAATTGCTTCGTCTTCAGAAGTCGACTTCTATTCTCAAGAGCTTTTCTTCCAATTCTTTTCATCGTCGTACTTCACTTCGTAATTTTCGTTCTGCTTCTCGTTGTCGCTCATCCTCCAACTCGAGTTGTTCTAATCGTCCACGATGGCTGTGAACTAATCCAAGTATTTCTGTTGGATGGGGAGGTTCATCTTCGGAAGGGGGGACCACTGAATGAATCTGTCGTGGATGAAGGTTTCCCGACGTCTCTTCTCCGTGAGTGATGTTTGTTCTCTCTCGAGGTGGAGGTAATTCTAGCATCAAGTCGTCATGGTAGGGTTCTGGTTCCAACTTAGATGCCATGTGACCATCCTCATATTGGTTGTCCACCATACGCAAATGTAGACTTTCAGGTCCCCGGCAATGGCGCTAATGTTCCGAGGAACCTGAAACGGTTATTTGGGTCTGAGCATGAGGTCCAGACTCTTTTTGAAGCAGCATCTGACTTGTGCTGGTGTCGAGGTGCTGTCGTCCGAGTTCCTCGTGAGGAGGTGAGGGGTGGTACCTGTAAGAGACTCCAATACTTAAGTTAGCAAAGGTTTTAAGCAGGTTTTTAGTAGATTGGGACTTGAATATACCTGAGAAGTGTTAGGGTACTTATAGTAGAATAGATAACCACCTTTTTTGGTAGTTTCACCTTTATTGCTGGATAACGGTTCCCTTTATTAACTTTGTTAAGATTTTTCTTCTAGATAGAGTAGAGAAATAGTAGGAGATATTTTAGGATTCAGTTGCCTATTCAAATGTAAAAGAGCCGATTCTATGTCGCGTACTCGACCTCTTATGAGGTTGAATATGTAGAAAAAGACCACCTTATTTGGTGGACCTTTATCTTTATTGGGTTTGGCTTTATATTTTTGGGTCAGAATACAAAAAATAGTCTTTTTTCTATTTTTATTGTTTATAAGTATAACTAAGATAAAACAAAAAAATCAAATATTATTAAACTTTTGTTTTCTTAACAAATTAATAATTGTGTATGTAATCTTTTAAATAAACATATTTTTTAATAATATTTTTATATTAAATAATAATCTTTCTTAACAAAAATTATTCAAGTTATTTTAATTTTAATATAAAATAATCTATCATATATCAAGTAATATAAATAAAATTTAATTATTTTATATTTTATATGTTGTAATAAAAAATAACATCTTAATATAAATTTATTCTATAATAAAAAGTGTTACTGCATACTTATCGATATGTTCTGTATTCATTTATTTAATTAAATATATTATACAAAAAGAGAAATAAACTTACACAGGTTGTAGGACCCGTTTTTTCGTTTTATCCAAATTTGAAATTAATCCATTTTATTTAATTAAATTTAAACCGGAAGAATTTGTTGCCTATTCAATAAAGTTAGTAATAGATTATGCTCTGAATTTTGAGAATTTTTTTATCTTCAACCAACATTAAATTAAATTATTTATTCATTTTCCGCACCCCAGGAAGCATTTTCGTCAGAATGGCACAGGAATAATGTGCACTACCACATATTATGCACTAGATTGATCAACAATTCAGTCATGTGCACTCTTTCAACTTTTTGAAACAATATGAAACTCCATCAAGAGAGAATTTTACACGTGCTCGATGTTCTTTTATTTCTATTTATTTATTTATTTATTTAATTTGAATCACTAGAATATTAGTAGGGATTATATATATCCCATTTGGTCGAAGGCAACATTTCTATTTTCCTATTTTACCCCTAGTATGTCTTCGTCCTCTACTAACATATGTACCTGATTTCCACTAATAACTACATAAAACGACGTGTTACCAGATTAATTGAAAATCAAGCATATTTACCCGAATCCGGGATTGAAGAAAATGTACAAGAAATCCCCATGGCTAAGGAACAATCATCATGTGTGTTCCCCTGTCAATTTGGAACTGATCCTGCTAGTTCATACCCCTAAATAAATTTTCTCATCTAAAAGTTTTTTAAGCCTCTAACAGTGACTAGGTTAATGGGATCGACGGAGGATTACCTGCTGGGCACCTTTGCCTCCGTGGCCTTCTGGTTGTCTTGCCCCAGCCTGTTAGGCTTCTATCCTCCAGCCCCACTTCGATATTATTAAGTTGCTGGATCAGTGGAGTGCAAGTTTCATTGGCTACTGGCGGCGGAGGGGGAGACGGGTTAACTTGCGCCTTTCTCCTTCCCCGGCCACAGCCATTCCTAGAAGAATTTCTCCTAGTTAACCCTGAATGCCATGAATGGCCTGTAGCTCTCATAAGCCCTCCAAATATCTGAAGGTCTTCTGTTACTTCATGTCTCGATAAAGACGCAAGGCCTGGAAGGATGTCCCGTTGGAAGTCCCTCCGCTGCCTCCCTCTCCTTGCAGGTCCCTTTCTTGCCCGAGTAGGCAACAATTGTGTTGTTTCTTCAATTTTGAAGTCCTCCGGAACAATAGGTTTCGGCATGTAGTCCTCTTCCTTGGTCTCTGTCAGTTTCAATGTCATGGACTCGAAGTAGTCCAATTCCTCCAGAACAATAGTCGAACATCCCTCATTGTCCTCACCATCTTTTCCCCTCGAATCATCGCATGTACTCTCAAGATTGTCCTTAGAAGAAGAAATTAAATCTGCAAACCAACTTAGCGGGTCCTGCATTGGACTTTCCAACAAGCTACACATCACACCATCAACTTGATCACAAGGAACCAATGATAAAGCAACAATTGCCTCTGCGGCATTTCTCACAAGTTCATCCTGTGGCTGTTGTGGCTGTTCAACTTTCTCTTCAGGACCTTCTCCTGATGATAGAGAAGTTTCAAGCTGCTTTTCTTCAGTTATGGTATCCTCCTCAGTCTCGGGAACAGCACGGACTTCCAGATCTATCTCTGTATGCACTTTTTCATTGGCACTTGGAATAGACATCAAAGAAGCTTCATCATCACTCATACTCAAGTTCAGGTCGATTTGAATCCTAGAGTTGGGCTTTGATGTTGAAGATCTTTCCTTAGTAACAATAGTTTCATTCACTACTTCATCCAATTCAAGAGCAGCAGCATCATCGCAAGGCAAATTAATATCAAATATCCGGGTTTTCCTACTATTTTCTGCCGGTTCTAGATCGCATGGATTACGGATTGGCATGGATGGAGGTGTATTTGAAGAGACCTCCTTCTTAGGAGAAACATGAGGAATATCAAATATGGGGACACCAAGAATTTTCTTGTTACCAGAGAATTCACTCAACTTCATCCTGCTTTGCTCAATTTCATTAGAACCTGAAACGGAAGGAACAATATGCAAAAATGTTCCGCTAGCCCCCTGTCCAGTTTTCCCTTTGTTGGACTTTGATGCAACATGTGAGAAGCTTGACTCTCCTATAGTTATGCACCTATCAGCATTTTCTACCTCATTCTTACACATTGTCTTTGCTCTTAGCCAAGGCAATACAACATGATCCTCGTGCTCTTTCTCTCCATCCATGGATGAACCATTTGAAAGCAACACATTCAAGTCAATACCTTTTCCAGCCTTCACATCGTTGCAATTTGAATTTGAACCCTTACAGGATTTTGATGAAAGATTGTTGATGAAATGTTGAGGAATTATCTTACAATCATTATCGTGATTGAGGCGGTCATAGCTAATTGAAGAGATGTTTGTTGATGGTTCCTTGGAACAATACGATGACAACCCAGGGTAAAACCCATTCTGTACAGGTACATCACAATGAAAACCCGGGTCAGGCTTTGAATTGATGTTCTGAGGCCAACTAGCTTCCAAAACTCCATTGCTTTGATGCGACTGAGAACTCCTACTCAAGGCATCCAATGCCTTTAAAAATGGAGGTTTCTGAACTGATATCAACTTTTGGTTTAGGTTTCCATTTGCCATTTCCCAAGAAGAAGCCAGATTAGACCAGGATTTAGATAAATCAGATGAAGGTGAAACTGCAAAGAGACTGGGATGCCTGTTAACAGTGTGTTCATGATTTCTTTCATCGATATCTAAAGCATTAACATTCCTTTCCCTCCACAAATCAGCCTTGCTTTGACCAATCAGATAATCAGATGTGGATTCATGAGCTTTGCTATGTCCATCTTGCATTGTTTGGGAAGATAAATGTGATTTCTCTAGTTTCAAGACTTGAGGGATGGATTGTAGATTGCTTTTAACACGCCCTATCAACATTGAAAAAGTAGTTGCTGCTATCGATAAATAAATTATACAAGAACATACTTAAAAAGAGGAGATACACAAAACAAATGGATTATCTAAATTATAATTTTAAAAGAAGAGGGGAGGGGGATATAATTTAAAATTATATGGAGAATTTTATAGTTTCAAACAAGAACAGAACAGAGTACATAACCTATCAGCTCTAAGACACCACAAAATTCCAAGTTCTATCGGCAATTTTAGCAAAATGTAAGACATACTAACCTGGATTCATTATCAGATTTTCTAAGAAATTTATCTGGTAACCGGATTCAAAATTCAATATAAAAACTTCTAAAGAAGAATGGTGGGGAGCGGGCAGAGGATTGGAGAAACAAAAATGAAGCAACTCAGAAGACAACTAACCTGTATCAGCCACTGATGGAATCCAACTTTTTCCATTCCCATTGTTCTCCAAATATCCATTACTTTGGACCCAACTATCAGTTCCTTGATGTGAATTGAGGAAATGATCCCTGGATGAACCAAAAAACTCTGTCTTTTTCTTGGTGGCAGAATGCTCAGAGCATTCAGTTGCCACTTGACAAGGATCATGGTTACGGAGCTCAACATATGGAGAATCATTTGTTTCTTCCACTTGAACAGGTTCATTTAAGTCAGCCAAACCATTTCTTCCCGAACATTGCTCCGAGTTGGAAGTTTCCCCCAGGGTAACAGTCTTCCCACCATTGCCACAAAAAAGCTTCTTAACACCCTCCTTTCCAGTATTACCATTTCTATCAGGAAAAAACATAGCTGGTCCACTAAACTTTTCATCATTAAGCTTTTCACTTTCGTCGGTATCAATGTACTCATTAGCAGGGAGCTGAAGGTCAAACATTCGCCTCCTCACTTTTGAGGGTCTAGACTCAAGCAACTCGACATCTTTTGAACTAGACCCATTTGGGGATGGAAATGGTTTGCTTTCTTTGCCGATTCCTTTAATAGACCCCAAAGGAGTATGAATGCCTTCAATAGCCGAAGCAGATGTTTTAGCACAAGTGGAGCTTCCTACAAGAAAATCAGAGATATGTGATTTTTGGCCATCTTCAGTTGTAATTTGAGAAGCCAAGGGACATGTGGAATACGATGCTTCAACAGGTATATGGTTTTTGTGTAATTCTTTCCTTTTAGCTTCATTCATCAAATCCCTTTGTATTCTGTATAAACGGTGAAGTTCATATACCTGATTGAAAATATATAGTGTAATCAATATTAACAGGTTCAAATACTCGTAGGGGACACATGAAGAAATTGAGCCAAACAAGAAATCACTTGAGTCATAATAAAAGAAAACCATACATCTAAAATAGATTAAACATGTTCATGCAACAACATATTGTATTATTGTCAATAAGTTACAAAGTAGTCAACAACAAATGCAAAATTGAAAATGCCACATTTTAATAGAACAAGCTCTAAAGAAGCATGAAAGTCAAGGATCAAGCTTCTTTAAAGTGAGGAAGTTGGTAAAGTAAGGAAGTAGGAGTTTAATCACCCTTAAACCAAGGTTGTGGGGCTCATACACGATAGAAGTTAGAAATTTAATGGTTATAAACCCCTCACTTTATTACTTTATAAATCTCCTCACTTTAGAGGATTTGTTCTAAAAGTCAAATATACAATAAATCGGGCCTCTCTTTTGTTGCTAAATAGACTACTAAGACTCAAAACATAACACCCCAATAACATTATGCATACTATTCAAGTTATAAGGCAACAGATAAAAAGAAACTAAGAAACTAAACCCTCCATACCTGACTCTTAAATGTGGCCTCATGCTCAAGCATCATCTGCTTCACAAAATCCTTATCATACACTGAACACGCATCTGCAGTAGTAGAACTTGGCAGGTAATTATTATAATACTGCCCATTTGTCAGTGCTTTATTCTCTCCATATAAAAGGGGCCAACCACAACTACTAGATTCCTCATTAAGATCTCTCATTGAGTAATACCCTGAAAATTTCTGGACTTTGGTTCCCATTCCTGGTAATAATGAAAAAGATATGCAAGTGTTTATCACATTAGCATTAATAGTAACATTTACTAATGCTGCTTTGCATCTAACCACAGACACAAGTTCAAAAAAGCAACCAGATAACAAATTACAAATGTACCAAAGACAAACTGAGAACACGAAACATACAATGTGGTTGCATGCAATATCAATTCACCGATACTTAAGGCCTTCAGTATCATGAATTTAGAGGCCTCGAGTATCCACAAATGTGGATGTTATGAGCAAATAGAATATGAATGTGGATGGTATATATCAACTTTAATCCTGAAAGTAAATGTGGATTTTCTTCAACTAAAACAGAAGCCATGTAATTAGGAACAACGATAAACTGATTGCTAGCTTTCTAGAGCAAGCAAATAGGCAACAACCTGCTCATAGAGTCATAGCTGAGGCTAATTTCATCTTATCAAGCATGTTAATTTATGAATAAATATAAAACATCACATTCATTGCATTTGAGACACAGACAAGAAGAAAAAGTGTGCAACACCACAAGCTCTTGAGAAACTTAACCCAATGCTCCTTATGGTGTGTGAATAATATCATATGTACTGAAAAAAGTTGTGAGCAAGGTGGAAAGGAGAGACAGCACATCCTATGAATCATCATATATTTAATTTAGAAATCACAACTACATAAACTACCTGTAAAAATTAACAACTCCAGATTTCAGAAGTATCAGAAAATTGTAGCATACACAACTGATTCTAATTGTAATAGGGCACAGATACACTGTACTACCAAAAGAAGCAGTAACATCAGGGAATTGTTGATTGAAGTCCAATGCATCCCAAGTTAGCTCCAACTTAGGACAGCATGCTATAGACACAGTACTAGTCTCTAAAGCCTATACTAATGCAACATCAGAAAAATGAAACAACCTTACATTATCCGTGTTGGAAACGCTTCATAACATTAAGGCTTAGTTTGGTAAAGATTTTATTTTTCAAAAGTAGCTTATAAAAGCTAGCTTTTAAAAAATGGCTTTTTAAAAGTTGTAGCATTTGTGTTTGGTAAATCAAATTGAAAATGGCTTTCAATAAGCACAAGCAACAACAATTGCGTTTGGTAAAATAATTTTTAAAATTAAAAAAAAATATTATAATAGACATAAAGGTAAGAGTTAAAGACTTTAATTTTGATAAGCACAAACCAACTTTGAAAAGATCCCCCTTAGGTGCTTTTAAAAGCACTCCTACCTTTTAAAAGCTACAAGCATAAACACATGAACTTTTTGATTTACCAAACACAAAACGAGATAAAAAGCGCAAACACCTCTTCGAAAAGCTTTACCAAACCAAGCCTAAATATTGAACAAATGCCAATCGTGTATTCAAAGAATTGTGTTGAAAAACTTTAATTTGAACCATAAATATCGGCTATAAATTAGGGCACTTCAAAATATGCCACTTGTATGCCATTGACTTGCAGAATGCAAATGGTAATAACCACAGCCGTTGAATCACATTTAAAATAATCGCATACAACGTCTAGAAATTTATCCATTACCCCCAACCATAACAAGAAGCTGAAAAAATAGTAATAAATCAGAAAAACCACAAGTGATACTAACAAATCTACGCAAACTAGATGAGCTTTTATAACACTCCCTCCATTCCCTTTTGTTTGCCAGTCACTTTTTGACGGACAAAAATCTTCGAGTTAATGAATCGGAGTGACAACGACAGACAAAAGAGAATAGGTAGTGCAAGTTTATATCCGTGCTGTTCAAAATGAGTTAAACCCCGAACTTGGCCAAGTAATCACACGCACCAAGAATTCCCATTACACATCATAGGCTCATCATTGAAATGAGAAATCTCCATTGTAATGGAGCAGTTACAAAACCAGGCACACCATAAAATTCATCCATAATTTGGGGGAACTAAGGTTCTTCACTTCAATTTAGAGTTAAAAAACAATCCAAGGAATAAAAAAAGAAATCAAATGAAATGGCAAAATTAAAATAAGAACATCGAATACAACAATCATACAAACCCACGCAACAATAATCAGAACATTCCAATCCACAAAATTCAAAGTAAAATTAAAATAATAACAAGAAGAAGAAGAAGAAGAAGAAGAATATAGAGCTATGTTATAAGGTTCACTGGAAGAATCGCTCAAACAACAGGTACCAAAAGAATTACTCATCCTAGTCAAAACAAAACTATGTACAAAGTACTAAAATCAAAATTCTCACAAAAAAATAAAATAAAATAAAATAATGGAGTGAGAAAAAAACCGAATAAATAAATTAATTAAAACTAAAGAATTTGAGAGAGTATATGAGTAAATTACCTCAAACCCACATCCTCTAATCACCTCCTCTTAAGAAACCCCACAAGGAATTTTTCTACTATTAAGGCACCAACACCATCAAAGAACCCAAAAAAGAAATTCAGGACCCCTTTAGAATCAGCAGTAGTTGAAGCCAAAAGGGTAACTAAAACTAAAAGAAAATAATAATAATGATAAAAGAATCATGAGACAAAAATAAGAAAGTGGGGTTGCGGCTTCAACACCATTGAAGAAGTAGCTTAGATCGTAATCCGTTAGAAGAAGATTTCGATCTAATGTGCCAGCCACTACCCCCTCTCTCTTGCACTAATACACACAAAGAGAGGAGAAAGAAATAGGAAGAAAAGAAAACAAAATTGGTGGTTTATTTTATTTCTTTTTTGTAGTTTTTAATTTTGTTTGGGGTTTTAGAGAGAGAAAGAGGTTTTTTGGAAGAGAGAGAAGTGAGAGAGATCCCAGATAAGAAATCTTCACCCAAACAAACGACCTTCTAAGAACAGTGACATGAAATTTGTCAACATCCGGTCTCCTTTTATTCTCTGCTTTTTATTATCGCTCCTCTCTCTTTCTCTCTCTATGCCTCTATTTTTATCCTTGCAAAGATTTCATAAACACAAAATATGAATTATATTTATATGTATTAATTATATTTTCTAACAAATAAATAGAATTACGCAAATAATTAAGTTTATTATAATAAAATAATTATTTTTCAATGTAATATAATTAAAATTTTCATACATATCAAATAATATATGTCAACAAGTAATTGTTTGTGTCTATATAATTTGTTATTTCTCCTTTAATTTTTTTAAATAGTAATAATATACCTTATGAAAAAGAAAATGAAAATAAATTTGACACACTCACAATATAGATTATCATATAATTCGTTTAGATAGTTTTTAAAGAATAATCATTTTTTATATAATAATATATGATCAAATATTTCCGTAAAACATTTTACTATAATAATGCATAAAATTAATCAAAAAGTATGGAATATATATTATGTGCTTTTCCAGGATATCACAAACAATTAATTGGTCATTTCTAGATTCTTTACACTTTCCTACTTTTCGCCACTCAGATATCAATTTCTACTTTTATATGTAACGGAAAATCCTACAATAAATATTCTTCTTATTCTTCTTATTATTATTATTAATTGAATTTAATTTAAGATTTTGCTAGCAAATATTATTAAGATACTTGTTAAAGACTACTTGAAGTGGAAAAAGACACTATATATTCGATTGTCAATATTGGTAAACGTATAAAATTTTTAATATATATATATATGACGTGAATATATTAAAACTAAATTTTTTAAAATGAATGATAGCTAATTTTTTGAACTTAGTTCGAGTTGACCAACTGAAATCGAAAATTTCTTATTATTTAACTTTTTTTTGTCAATATCAAATAAATACTACTAATTTACATGAGTCTTTCAAAGTATTAAGTCATATATATGTTAACCACTTAAAAAAAATTATTCAACACCACTGTTTGACCACTATATACTATATAAATAAAAAATTCAATTACCTTTATAGAAATATATTGGTCCCATAGTGACATTTATCATCAGTTATAAAGTATTATTTTATTTCATAAAGTTTAAATCAATTAAGTCTTATCTAGTTATATAATTTAATTTTTAGTATGTCATGACTAGGAGTGGCAAACGGGTCTAAATTTGTCGGGCCGGCCCGCGTAACCCGCCAAAAAAAACGGGCTGGGCTGAAAAATCGGGACCGCCAAATAGCAAAAGCCCGTCTAACCCGCACCGCTTAAACCGCGAGTTTTGACGGGCTTTGGCGGGGCGGGCTTCTCCGCCGAGCTAAGGTTTTTTTTAGTGAGATGGTATTTTTGCAATTTTTTTCCTAAAACCTAACTTCCCCCAACCTAACCTACAAGAGTATGGAAAAAGATCCTCTCCAGTTTTTTTAACAATTGATAGAATCCAGTGTGATCTATCACCTTTGATTCTATGAGTGGGCCCAGAAATAAATAAGAGAGAGAGTGCAATGAATGGTTAGATTGAACACTGGATATCATCCAGTTTTTTTCTCACTGGAGAGGATCCACTCCCCAAGAGTATGAAGATAAAAATTGAGTGTTTTGAATTATCTTTATGTTATTTTGGAGACAATATTTATAATTATGTTTTGGATTATGTTTATTTTGCTTTGGAGAGAATATTTATACTTATATTTTGAATGAAAATTTGGTTTATAATTATATTTATTAGATATTTATAATTACAAAGACTTTAATGTTTGTGAATATAAAAAATATAATTTTTTATGCCATTAGAAATTATAAATTTATTAATATGGTTGTGAAATTATATATATTACTTAGTAGTTAATAGTCAAAAAAAAAAGAGGAGCTTTGGCGGATTTAGCCCGCCAACCCGCCAGCCCGCAGTTAAGCGGGACGGACTAGGATTCTAAGACCGCCTAATTAGGCAGGACGAGGCGGGCTTCTGACGGGACGGAGCGGAACGGGGTGGACTTCCCCACTTGCCATCCCTAGTCATGACAAATGGTATTTGTTGGATGTTACTTATTAATCAACACATAAGATTTTAAACTCTTTATTTAGTTATATAATATAGAATCTGTCACACTCATTATAAATAGATTTATATAACGTTAAGTATTTACATGAGTAAATGCATTAATCATACAAATCATAAATCAGCTCAACCTTGACATAGACTTTGTCAATATATTATTTTATGGAAAAATAGTCAAAATTATACTCGAAACTAAACAAAACACACTAAAAACTATATGAAAATAATGTCCAAAAGCGTAGAAAATATCCGCTCATCACAACAACAAATTTAAACTATTGCTTGTCCCCAAGCAATTAAAAACACAGTAGGATAAAAAGAAAATTAAGATACAAATAAATTTCAAAGTTCCCAATAAAGCTCAGTTTTAATTAGATGAGCGAGACTTAGAAGCTTTTTGCTTCTGAATAGTTTTGGCATCTCACTATCCATTGAATCTTAGAGATGTTGGCATCCTTAGAAACTTAACATCCAGATGATATTATTGATTCTCCTAGTTAATTTCTTTTTTATTCTTGAACACAGTTTTTTAGAGTTCTAGCCGTGGCCCTAAGCACTTTGTTTTTCAATATTAACACCGGATACATAAATAACATAGACACTTTAACTGGGTAAACCACACGATAGACGGATGTACTTCTCAATTTTTTTAATGAGTCATTTGAACACACGAATATAAAATTTTGTTGTCAATTCTACCCTTCCGTGACCTGAGTAATTTTTTCGACAGTAGTGGTGGAGGCCAGGTGGCACGATATTATGTAATGTGGACAATTTGGGGTGATACAGTGCAAAATAGAATTATTACATTATTAAATTTATTGAAATAAATAAAAGAAAAGGGCGCAATGGAACCACTGTTCATCCTCTCCAATTCCTTCGAATCCTAAGAACCTTAACATTGGTGGAAAAAAAAATTCTTCCCTCATTCTCTCATTTTCCTCTGTACATCTTCCTGTTTGTCGTAATAGGGGTTTGTAAACTCTAATGTATCAAAATGTCACACTCTCAACGAAGAAAGAATATACCTCATGCTTGTGCCAGTAGTTGTGGTGGCTCGTCTTCTGCCCCCAAAAATAGGAAAAAGAAGAAGTTCGACTATAATAATGGCAAGTGTCTGCATGGACTTTACGCAGTGGTGCTTGAGTTTGCTACAGAGTGGAATCCTGGAAGATTGTTTCTTCGTTGAGGTATATGAATTCTGATTTTGTTTATGAATCAGAGGAATCAGGCTCCACACAAGGAACAAATATCTTTAGTGCCTCATTCCTTATTCCTTGCACAAACCTTTGACCAGTCGATGCTGGCCTCTTATACAATTCTCTTCTGTTCTTCTGACTGTTCTTAGATTGCTGGGAACCATTAGGAGGTGGGACTTCTGCTTCACTTTGCTGCTAGGTTCGTGATTTGGTTAACGTTTGGGATTTAGGGTTGTAGCATTGATTGGGTTGTAGGAGCAGGATTGGGAGATGTTGGCTTATGAGTTTGATTGCAACTTTGATTGGTTTTTTTCCACCCTATGTTAAGGTTCGAAGGAATTGGAGAAGGAAGAAGATGAAGAGTAGTTTCATTATGTCATTTTTTTATAAATATTTCAACAAATTTCATAATATAATATTTCTATTTTTCATTGTGTCACTCCAAATTGGCCACATCACACAATATCGTAATACCTGGACTCCACCACTGCCGAAAAAATTACTCAGGCCACAGAAGGGTAGAATTGACAATAGAATTTTATATTCATGTGTGCAAATGACTCATTAAAAAATTGAGGAGTACATCTATCTACCGTGTGAAAATTCGGGTGTACTTTTATCTATTTTTCCTATTATATATACATATTATACAGACACTTACGAACATATGATATCCAAGTTCAGCTTCGATCAGAAAATTCTTAATCTGATACCTAGGCTAACAAAAAACAATAAAATTTTACCCCTAAAAAAAATACGCTAGTCACCACAGCTTTTCATGGAATCTAATGCATTCTAAGAGTTACCTGAAATGTTAAGTCGGATCTGAATGTGAGGTTTGGATCCCTTCGATTGGCAGCGTTCGGCTTGTTGATGCCGAGGTGCCGCCTATTTCAAGTTCCTTATGAGGAGGTTGGGGGGTGGTACCTGCAAGAGACTCCGATGCTTAAGTTAGCAAGAGCTTTAGATAGTTTTTTAGTATATTAGAACGTGAGTTATACCTGGGGGCTCTAGTGTATTTATAGTAGGGTTTGGTGGCCTCTTTGGAGGCGATAATTTAATCTTATCTTATATATTGGGAGTTTGTTGAGATCTTATCTTTCTTGGTCACTGTTCCGAGGGTTACCTGAAACTATAAGTCGATCTCGCATGAGATCTTCCGTACTAGTCGGAGCTGTTATGTCCGAGGTGATGATGATGGCCGGAGCCACCATGTCCGACTCGTTGGACTTGGTGGTGGTGCTGATCCTTCGTCACTAGAGGGTGGTGGTACCTGCAAGGGACTCCGATGCTTAAGTTAGGAAGGGTATTAAGCAGGTTTTTTTAGAATCAGAGTATGAGTTATACCTGGGTTCTCCAGTGTATTTATAATAGTGTGGAGTGATCTTTTTGGAGAAAAGATAGTTATCTTTATATTATCTTTGAGTGAAGTCATCTTATCTTTTGAGGGAACCCCCTTTATCCTTCTAAGCTTGGGCTGCCCTTGGACTTGGGTTGTGTTCCTCTGTTTGGGCCCCTTTTTTGGGCTTTCGTAGCAGTTTGGCCGAGCTCTTTAAGAAGAGGTTGGGTAATCCTGACCTGCAGAGGTCGGTCGACTTGTCATCAATCAGCCCGGGTTATACAACTTGACCCAGGGCATGAACAGTGCCCCTGCTTGTGTGGTCTTCCTCTTAAGGTCGTGTCCTTTCAGACTTTCGACCTCTTCTTTGAGAAGCCGAGCTCAAGCATTTTTTGTTGGGTTTTTTTGTAGAACTTCAATTTAGTAGCTTTAAATGCAGAATGTTTCTCTTTGCAGCGCGCGTTAGTGCACGAAATTGTGATACACTATGGCGCCAACAACTTGGTATGCACAATTGTAATCTCACTTCTTTTTCACAACTTCGCACAACTAACCAGCAAGTGCACTGGGTCGTCCAAGTAATAAACCTTATGTGAGTAAGGGTCGATCCCACGAAGATTGTCGGCTTGAAGCAAGCTATGGTCACCTTGTAAATCTCAGTCAGGCGGATCAAAATGGTTATGGAGTTTTAATAATTAAAAGATAAATAAAACGTAAAGTAAAGATAGAGATACTTATGTAAATCATTGGTAGGAATTTCAGATAAGTGTATGGAGATGCTCTATCCCTCTTGAATCTCTGCTTTCCTACTGCCTTCATCAAATCCTTCATACTCCCTTCTATGGCAAGCTGTATGTTGGGTGTCACCATTGTCAATGGCTACTTCCCGTCCTCTCAGTGAAAATGGTCCTCTACGGTTTCTGTACGGCTAATCAACCTTCGGATTGCTCGTCTCGGATGAAAAATACCATGCACATATATCATATGGCTAATCAGCTGTTGGTTCTCGATCGTGTAGGAATAGGATTTACTATCCTTTTGAGTCTGTCACCACGCCCTACAGTTGCGAGTTTGAAGCTCGTCACAGTCATCCCATCTCAGATCCTACTCGGAATACCACAGACAAGGTTTAGACTTTTCGGATCTCAAGAATGCTGCCAATGGGTTCTAGCCTATACCATGAAGACTCTAATCTCAGATTCAGATGCCCCATTGTCAGAGGGGAGTCGATGTGAATCATTCATTGAAACCCAAGAGATATACATTCAAGCTATTTTGCAAGTAGAACGGAAGTGGTTGTCAATCACGCGTTCAAAAGTGAGAATGGTGATGAGTGTCACATAATCATCATATTCATCATGTTCTTGTGTGCGAATGGATATCTTAGAATAAGAATAAGCATGAATTAAATAGAAAACAGTAGTACTTTGCATTAATACTCGAGGAACAGCAGAGCTCCACACCTTAATCTATGGTGTGTAGAAACTCCACCGTTGAAAATACATAAGTGGTCTGGAGGTCCAGGCATGGCCGAATGGCCAGCCTCCTCAAATATGAAAATATAACATCCAGAATGTCAAATACAATAGTAATAGGTCCTATTTATAATGAAACTAGCTACTAGGGTTACAGAAATGAGTAATTGATGCAGAAATCCACTTTCGGGCCCACTTGGTGCGTGTTTGGGCTGAGCATTGAAGCTTTCACGTATAGAGGTCTTCCTTGGAATTAAACACCAGCTTTGGTGCCAGTTTAGGCGTTTAACTCCAACTTTTATGCCAGTTCTGGCGTTTTGACGCTAGAAAAGGGCAGAGAGCTGGCGTTTTGATGCCATTTTACATCATTAAAACTCACGCAAAGTATGAACTATTATATATTGCTGGAAAGAGCTAGATGTCTACTTTCCAACGCAATTAAGAGCGCGCCATTTGGAGTTCTGTAGCTCCAAAAAATTCACTTCGAGTGCAGGGAGGTCAGAATCCAACAGCATTTGCAGTCCTTTGTTAGCCTCTAAATCAGATATTTGCTCAGACCCCTAAATTTCAGCCAGAAAATACCTGAAATCACAGAAAAACACACAAACTCATAGTAAAGTCCAGAAATATGAATTTTTCATAAAAACTAATAAAAATATACTAAAAAGTAGCTAGATCCTACTAAAAACTATGTAAAAACAATGCCAAAAAGCGTATAAATTAACCGCTCATCACGCGTGTTTATAGTTCCTTGGGAACGTGCGAGGGTTTTAAATGCCCATTAACTTCCCCCTTCGTCGTTTCCTTTGCTTCCCACTCCTTTCTTCTTTCCAAATTTTCAAAGAGTTTTCTCTTCTCTGTTTCTCCTCTTCTTGCTTCATTGCAACTTCTTCCTTCTTGCGTTCTTTCTCCTGCTTTTGAAGAGGCGATCGTCGGTGTTTTTGCTACTTTGATAATTTTATCATTCCTTCCCTACTGCAGGTTGGTCTTCTTTCTTTCTCTTTTCTCTTTCATTCTTTTTTATGCTTGGATATTTGTGAAAGTTTTTATTTTTGCTTGGGAGAAGTTGGAAAGTTTGAATCTTTCTTTGCTTGCTGCGTCTGATTGCTTATGCCATGTGTGCTATTTTTTAGGGCTTCTTTAATTTGTAGGACCTTTCATTATTTCCTGGTAGTTGATGCATTTTAGGGTTTGTTACTGTTTCTGATTTTTCCTTCTGATTAGAGATGAACTTTGCTTGATTCTGAAAAAAGGTTGCGCTTTTGATGTTTGATGTATGATAGTTCACTTTGCTGAAAAAACGGCTATGATTTTGATGGCTTTCTGATTTGTAACTTTCCCTTCGGAATGTTGCTTGACTGAAAGAGAGTTATTTTCCTTGTTTGGGAGATGTTGAGATGTAGATTTTCCTGAGTCCTCATTCCGTTACTGCCTCCAAAAGGATGCCCCTGGATCTTTGGTGGGAGTCTTGGGGTTTTCTTTTGTTGTTATATCTGACTTCTTAACATTTGCATACTTTAGTCTGAGTTGTATCTATTTATGCCCGAGTTGCTCTTTTTGACTTACCTGAGCTGTTTGATTAGTAACCCCTTTTCCTTTTTCTTACTGTAGGACTTTAGTTGACCTATGTCGTCTCGCAAAAATATTGTCGAGACCTCTTCCAAAGTCCCCGAGGGTATGTCGGACTGGCTAGACTCCATCGTATTGATGTGTGTTTCTGTGGTAAATTCTGAGTACTGTGTGGAGCTGAGGAAACATCACAGGATTTGTAGTAATCGGGAGCAGGAGAAAGATTATGAGTTAGTAGCACCTGATCCTGACGAGAGGGTTTGTTTCCCTTCTTTGGTCCAGGGGGAGCGTCCCTTCTTTTATGCCTATGACTATTTTTTTAACTAAATGAACATTACCTTTCCTTTTAATCCTTTTGAGACCAATTTGTTATGGTCGTGCAATGTATCTCCATCCCAGCTTCACCCAAATTTGTGGGGCTTCATTAAAATCTTTCAATTACTGTGTCAAGAATTGGATGTTATACCATCTCAAACCCTCTTTCTTTACCTCTTTGTTTTGACTAAACCTGGGGTGGCTAAGAAGAAGGCTTCTTGGGTATCTTTTCGAGCTGCCCAGGAAAAGAAAGTTTTTTTCATGTATGATGAATCTTTTAGGGATTTCAAGAATGATTTTTTTAAGGTCCGAGCTGTTGAAGGAGCTCGGCCCTTCTTTTAGGATGAAAATAGCGAGCCTTCCTTTCCTTTAGATTGGCAAAAGAATGTAGTTGTTTCCAGATATACTTGGGAGATATTGGATGAGGTTGAGCAGGATCTAGTACATGTGTTAGAGGAGAATTGGGGGGAGCCTCCACATCTTGATACTAAGAGGTTTTTAGGGGATCCCTCACTTCTCCGAGTTGAGTTGGGTAGTGACCAACTTCCTTTCTGTTTTGCTTTGTTTGTTTTTGTTGATTTCGTTTCTTTTCTTTCCAATTTTGTAACTTGGTTTTTGCTGTGTTTTTCAGAGATGGTAAAGAACAATGACTCCATGAAGGCTTTTAAAAAGGCGAGGAAAGCAACAGCCACCCAGAATGTCTCGGTCAAGGCTGCTGGGGAAGGATCCTCTCAGGTTCCTCCTAAGAAGCCGATCTTGGGCATTTCTGGGCCGAGGCGGGTGATCCCTACTCCTCAGGTTCATTTGGCGGATCCTCTCCAAACTTCTGCTGCTACCTCTTCTCCCACCGCCGACCCTCTTCCAAAAAGACAGGACCGTTGAGCCTTTTGACCTCGATGCCCCTGACTTTGATGCTGTGGGATTTGTTGACCATAAAATCACCCCTTATGGCCGACTTCCTATGAACGATGTGTCCATTCTTCACCACCTGGATTTTATCACCCAGAGTAGTGTTAAGATGGCACATATAGGTGCAGCCTTGTTCCGAACTGCTCAGGATATCCCGATTCATGCAACAAAGTCTTTTATGGAGGAGGCCAAGTCGGAATTTGACAGGATTACGGGGTTGAAGGAGGAACTTGAGAAGAAGGTGGCAAAGCTGGAGAAAGAGTTGGAAGGTGAGAAAACTCGGGCTACTGCTACGGTGGCTTCTGCAAATCTGACTGAGGAGATGGTGCAAAAGCAAAAGGAGCGCTATATCCAGACTTATGGTGAGATGGTGGACTTAGAGAGAGGCTAGAATCTGCTCATGCTGATTACGCCAAGATCTAGGGCCATCTCGTGGGCAATGTGACTTTTGCCTATGAGAACTTGAAGGCTCAGGTCCAAGTTCTTGCACCGGAGCTCGACTTGACTCTCTTCAGTTTGGACAATGTTGTGGAAGATGGGAAGATCGTCCCTGCCCCGGATGATGATGATGACGATGTAGATTCTCCTCCTACGCCATTAGCCAAAGCTCCTATTGCCCCGACTTCTTCTACTCCAGCTACTGAGGCCGGCCATCATGAGTCAGATCCTGATGTTCAGATTCTGACTCAGCCAGATTGAACAGTTGATGCCGTCCCTCTTGCGACTCGTCCTCCTTCACCTCAGGATGCCGTCACTGGAGAATCTTTGCATCCTTTGTAGTTTCTGATCTTGATGACACGGCTTGTGGGTGAAGAACGAAACTCTCGCGTGATCTAGAATTTTCACAATTAAATTCCCGTTGTAAGTATAGCTTCTAGACCGACAAGAATCCCTTTCTTACAAATGTTTGGTTGTCACAAGTAACAAACCCAATAAAATTTATAAACCAAAGTATTCAAACCTCGGGTCGTCTTCTCAAGGAATTGCAGGGAAGTATGTTTTACTATTGGTTATGGAAAACAGTGTTTTTGGGTTTTGAAAAGGTTTTGAACAAGAGAAATGGATTGTAGGGATTAATAAATTAATGACTAAGAAATCTCTTGGCAAGGTATGAAAACTGGAAGTCCTATCCTAGTTATCCTTATCAATAGTGATGAGAATTATATTCCTGCTACCACTAAGTCAACCTCTAACTATGAAGGTCAGTTAAGTACACAAATTAATTTAACACCTAAAGTCCTAGTCAACTTCTCAAGGAAAGACTAGAGTTATAGGAATCTAAATTAATCAACAAAGATAACAATTGTCAATCATGATGAGTTTGACAACTCAAGAGTTACCAATTAATCAACCAAAACCAAAAGGGAGAATAAATCATAAATAGAGCAAAATAATCATGAGTCTGAAATACCTCAATGTGTATTAATTAAGAAAATCATAACATGAATGGTCCATAAGCCAATTTGGCCACATAAATAATTAACAAATAAGAGAAGTCAAAATAAAGGAATATTGAACCTGATATGAAGATGAGATAATCCTAAAATTAAGAGAAATTATAAATCCTAAATCCTAATCCTTAAGAGAGAGGAGAGAACCTCTCACTCTAAAAACTACATCTAAATCCTAAAACTATGTATGAATGTATGTTGTATGATGTATCCCATATATGATGAATGAATAGATTCCCCCACTTTATAGCCTCTAATATGTGCTTTCTGGGCCAAAAACGGGGTCAGAAACAGCCCAAAAATCGCCTCCAGCATTTTTTGGTACGTACAGGTCGCGGGAAAGTGATGCGGAGGCGTTGTCCACGCGTTTGCATGGATGGAAATTCGCAGATGTGACGCGTGCGCGTCATCCACGTGTTCGTGTTACCTAAATTCGGGGCAGCTATAGAAAATTATGTATCGTTGCGAAGCCCCAGATGTTAGCTTTCCAACGCAACTAAAACCATGTCATTTGGATCTCTGTAGCTCAAGTTATGGTCGATTTAGTACCAAGAGGTCAGGCTAGATAGCTTTAGCAGTTCCTTCAGTTCCTTGTATTCCTTCCAGTTTTGCATGCTTCCTTCCCATCCTCTAAGCCATTCATGCCCTATAATCTCTGAAATCACTTAACACAAATATCAAGGCATCGAATGGTAATAAGAGAGAATTAAGATTAGCTAAATTAAGACCAAAGAAGCATGTTTTCAGTCATAGCACAAAATCAGGAAGGAGAATGTAAAGCCACGCATTTTGTATGAACAAGTGTATGAAAGATTGATAAAATCCACTCAATTGAGTACAAGATAAACCGTAAAATAGCAGTTTATTAGTGGGTCTTTTGACTCTTTGTTCTTTGATGTATTTTGGTATAGCCCGATCTTGTGGGCTTTTAAACTCTATCTTCTACAGCTCGTAGTTGTTTGATTTTGACCCATTTAGCAACTTTATTTAGAAAACAAATGCTTTTGAACTCTTGAGGTCGATTCTCGGGTGACCTTCTGAGTCTTTATTATAGTAGCTTTGTTTTTCCTTTTTATGTGTTTGTTTGCAGTCTTTTAGAACTTTCCAGAAATCTTAAGAGTGTTGGAGCTTTCTGTTGTCCGACCTCTTTTTGATTGCCTGTGAGTTGGTTTATTTTCCTGCTTTGGTCAAAGTGACCTTTCAAGGCTAGCCTTGTTTGGCTATTCTTTTTAGTATTCTCATAGAATACCTGTTAGTTAGTGAGGTCGTGGCTTTCTTTAGGTCGAGCTGTGTCCCTTCTAGCACACGTCTTCTGTTGTGTCGACTTCTTTCGTTGAGTCCTTCGAGTTATTCTTAGTAATCCATTTTTAACTGGACCTCGCTGGGTCTCTTTTATGGATTTATTTTTTTATAACTCTATCGCTTTTGATCGGCTTGGGCCGACTTCTTCACGTCGGTCCCATCTAAGTTATTTCTAGTAATCCATTTTATTATTGGACCTTGTCAGGTCTCTTTTTATGGATTACTTTTTATAACTTTTGTAGCTTTTTAGGCCGACTTCGTCACGTCGGTCCCGTCTAAGTTATTTTCAGTAATCCATTTTCAGGGCTGGCCAGGCCTCTTTTCTATGGATTACTTTTTATAACTTTTTTGTCGTTTTGATTAGTCTAGTCCGACTTCTTTATGTCGGCCCCCTCCTAAGTTATTTCTAGCAATCATTTTTTTTTCAGACCTCGTCAGGCCTTTATCTATGGATCACTTTTTTATAACTTCTTGCATTATTTCTGTTTTGGTCACTTTTCATCTTTGCCCATTTTGATCCTCTCTTGGCCGACCTTTGATGAATTCGGCTTTCATCTTTGTTTAGCCTTATCACGATCGAGCAGTGATTTTGGTTTTCACTTTTGCCGATCTGTAGCTTTATAATCGGGCGATGAATTTTTGCGTTTCAAATTAATGCGTCTTGCTAAAGGGAATTTGTACAAAATCTAAAAAAACTTTATTTAAAAAAGAAAATATGAAAATATATACATGGGAGTGCTCACCCGTCTTTAAGTTAGGTAATTTTGCAGATCTTGGCTTTGTGCCTCATTAAAAAACCTTTTTCAGGAAAAAGAGTGCACCTTTGTCCTAAAATCTTTTATTACCTTTTAACTATAATATCTTCTTAGGTTACAGGCGTGCCATGACCTTGGTAGCTCTCGCCTCTCGAGTTCGGACACTTTGTAGTAGCCCTTTCCTAGTATCTCTGTGACTCGGTAGGGTCCTTTCCAGTTAGCCACTAACTTCCCCTCTCCGGGTTGACTTGTTCCGATATCAATTCGGATTAGGATGAGGATCGTTCTGGGAGATCCTACTTTGACCTCTACCGGTATCATTGCCTCTATTCCGTAAGCCAGTCGGAAAGGTGATTCCTTTGTGGTGGAATGTGGAGTTGTCCGATAGGCCCATGGACTTGTGGGAGCTCTTCAGCCCAGCTAGTATGACTTTATTGGCAGCTTCTGCTTGTCCATTAGCCTGTGGGTGTTCTACGGATGTAAATTGGTGCTTTATTTTCAATTCGGCCACTAGCTTTCTAAATACTGTGTCTGTAAATTGAGTGCTGATGAGCAGATAATTTATACGCTTTTTGGCATTGTTTTTAGGTAGTTTTTAGTAGGATCTAGCTACTTTTAGGGATGTTTTCATTAGTTTTTATGCTAAATTCACATTTCTGGACTTTAATATGAGTTTGTGTGTTTTTCTGTGATTTCAGGTACTTTCTGGCTAAAATTGAGGGACCTGAGCAAAACTTTGAAAAAAGGCTGACAAAGGACTGCTGATGCCGTTGGATTCTGACCTCCCTGCACTAAAATGGATTTTCTAGAGCTACAGAACTCCAAATGGTGTGCTCTCAACGCCAGTTCCATGTTGCATTCTGGAGTCAAACGCCAGAAACACGTCATGAACCAGAGTTGAACGCCAAAAACACGTTACAACGTGGCACTCAACTCCAAGAGAAGCCTCTGCACGTGTAAAGCACATTACTAAGAGGACTTGACTGGTGACTATCATCATCGAGGAAACATGCGTCCTGGCTTAATACTTCATAAGATATCTGTATTGGAGGCTGTGCAATGATGAGCGGATAATTTATACGCTTTTTGGCATTGTTTTTAGTATGTTTTTAGTATGTTTTAGTTAGTTTTTATTATATTTTTATTAGTATTTAGTTAAAATTCACTTTTCTGGACTTTACTATGAGTTTGTGTGTTTTTCTGTGATTTCAGGTATTTTCTGACTAAAATTGAGGGACCTGAGCAAAAATCTGATTCAGAGGCTGAAAAGGACTGTAGATGTTGTTGGACTCTGACCTCCCTGCACTCAAAGTGGATTTTCTGGAGCTACAGAAGCCCAATTGGCACGCTCTCAATTCTGTTGGAAAGTAGACATTCTGGGCTTTCCAGCAATGTATAATAGTCCATACTTTGCCCAAGATTTGATGGCCCAAACTGGCGTTCCAAATCAGCTAAAAACTGCCCGGCGTTAAACGCCGGAACTGGCACAAGAATGGGAGTTAAACGCCCAAATTGGCACAAAAGCTGGCGTTTAACTCCAAGAAAAGTCTCTACACATGAAAGATTCAATGTTCAGCCCAAGCACACACCAAGTGAGCTCGGAAGTGGATTTTTCTGTCATTTACTCATATTTGTAAACCCTAGGCTACTAGTTCTCTACAAATAGGACCTTTTGCTATTGTATTCATCATCTTTGATCACTTTAGATCTTAGGATCAATCTTGGTAGCTATCTTTGAGTAGTCTTATGCTATCTTAGATCACTGGGAGGCTGGCCATTCGGCCATGCCTAGACCTTGTTCTTATGTATTTTCAACGGTGGAGTTTCTACACACCATAGATTAAGGTGTGGAGCTCTGCTGTACCTCAAGTATTAATGCAATTACTATTGTTCTTCTATTCAATTCAGCTTATTCTTGTTCTAAGATATTCATTTGCACCCAAGAACATGATGAATGTGATGATTATGTGATACTCATCATCATTCTCACTTATGAACGAGTGCCTGACAACCACTTCTGTTCTACAAGCAAACAAGGCTTGAATGTTTATCTCTTGGATCCCTTCTATTGTTCTTCTATTCAATTCAGCTTATTCTTGTTCTAAGATATCACTTGTTTCTCAACTTGATGAATGTGATGACTCGTGACACTCATCATAATTCTCACCTATGAACATGTGCCTGACAACCACCTCCATTCTACCTTAGATTGAGTGGATATCTCTTGGATCCTTTACTCGGAATCTTCGTGGTATAAGTGATGAGCGGATAATTTGTATGCTTTTTGGCATTGTTTTTAGTATGTTTTTAGTGTAATCTAGTTAGTTTTTAGTATATTTTTATTAGTTTTTAGCTAAAATTCACTTTTCTGGACTTTACTATGAGTTTGTGTGTTTTTATGTGATTTCAGGTATTTTCTGGCTGAAATTGAGGGTCCTGGCAAAAATCTAATTCAGAGACTGAAAAGGACTGCAGACGCTGTTGGATTCTGACCTCCCTGCACTCGAAGTGGATTTTCTGGAGCTACAGAAGCCCAATTGGCGCGCTCTCAACGGCGTTGGAAAGTAGACATCCTGGGCTTTCCAGCAATATATGATAGTCCATACTTTGCCCAAGATTTGATGGCCCAAACCGGCGCTCAAAGTCACCCTCAGAAATTCCAGCGTTAAACGCCGGAACTGGCGTAAAACTTGGAGTTAAACGCCCAAACTGGCATGAAAGCTAGCGTTTAACTCCAGAAAAGGTCTCTACACGAAAATGCTTCATTGCTCAACC
>NC_029776.3:45440934-45441619 GCF_000817695.3 Arachis duranensis | reverse complement strand
TTGGAGGATAATGCCAAACCAGTGGTCCAACCACAGAGGAGGCTAAATCCTGCCATGAAGGAGGTGGTGCAGAAAGAGGTCACTAAATTACTAGAGGCTGGGATTATTTATCCTATTTCTGATAGCTCCTGGGTGAGCCCTGTCCAAGTTGTTCCCAAAAAGGGAGGTATGACAGTGGTTCATAATGAAAAAAATGAACTGGTTCCTACAAGGACAGTCACAGGATGGCGCATGTGTATTGACTACAGAAGGCTCAATACAGCCACCAGAAAGGATCATTTTCCTTTACCATTCATAGACCAAATGCTAGAAAGACTAGCTGGCCATGATTATTACTGCTTTTTGGATGGCTATTCAGACTACAACCAAATTGCAGTAGACCCTCAGGACCAAGAGAAAACAGCATTCACTTGCTCTTCTGGCGTGTTTGCCTACAGAAGGATGCCTTTTGGTCTGTGCAATGCACCTGCAACCTTTCAGAGGTGCATGCTCTCTATCTTCTCAGATATGGTAGAGAAATTTCTGGAAGTCTTCATGGATGACTTTTCAGTATATGGAGACTCATTTAACTCCTGTCTTAATCACCTAGCACTTGTCTTGAAACGATGCCAAGAGACTAACCTGGTTTTAAACTGGGAGAAATGTCACTTTATGGTGACTGAAGGAATTGTCCTTGGGCACAAAA
>NC_029776.3:45438218-45438421 GCF_000817695.3 Arachis duranensis | reverse complement strand
GAACTGGAACATAAAGCCTACTGGGCAACCAGATTCCTAAACATGGATGCACAGTTAGCTGGTGAAAAAAGATTGCTCTAGTTAAATGAGCTAGAGGAGTTCAGACTCAATGCCTTTGAAAATGCAAAAATCTATAAGGAAAAGGCAAAGAAATGGCATGACAAGAAGTTGTCAACCAGAGTCTTTGAGCCAGGACAAAAAGA
>NC_029776.3:45436136-45436718 GCF_000817695.3 Arachis duranensis | reverse complement strand
TAAAGAGGCTGGGGTGAAGATGGGAGTAGATGAGTTCATACCCATTGAACACCCAATCACCAAGAAGTCAATGGAAGGACAAGTGCAAGACAACTCTATCAAGAGGAGGGCGCAGGAATTCCTCCCTGAATTCCCAAGAATTGACTACTGGACCAGCCTAGAAGCATCTATCTCCAAGCTGCAAGAGACTATGGAGCAACTGAAGGAAGAACAGCAGAATCAGAACAGCATGCTCTGCAAATTGCTGAAGGAACAAGAGAAGCAGGGGCGTGAACTCCAAGAGTTGAAACGCCAAAAGTTCTCCTCTCAAGCTGAGGGAGCATCCACTTCTCAAAATCAAGGTTGTTGAGTCCTAACTCTGTGAAAACCTCTATCATTAGGAGCCTATGTTTGCGTTTTTTTTCCTTGTTTTGTTTGTATTTTTCGTTTTTCTAGTCTCATTTTATATCTATTTTTGAGTCTTGTTTTAATTCATAATTAATAAAATTGAAATTTTATGCCTTAAAGCTATGAATGTCCTATGAATCCATCACCGCTCTTAAATGAAAAATGCTTTAATCACAAAAGAACAAGAAGTACAGG
>NC_029776.3:45435662-45435955 GCF_000817695.3 Arachis duranensis | reverse complement strand
AAGAATGAGGAAAAAGAGAACTGTTATTGAGGATCTAAAAAAATCATCAGATTGATTCTTGAAGCAAGAAAAAGCAGTGAAAAAAAATTTTCGAAAAAAAAAGAGAGAAAGAAAGAAAAAGAAAAAAAAGGGAAAGAAATAAAGCTGTGATCCAAGGCAACAAGAGTGTGCTTAAGAACCCTGGACACCTCTAATTGGGGACTTTAGCAAAGCTGAGTCACAATCTGAAAAGGTTCACCCAATTATGTGTCTGTGGCATGAATGTATCCGGTGGTAATACTGGAAGACAGAGT
>NC_029776.3:45431706-45434658 GCF_000817695.3 Arachis duranensis | reverse complement strand
TGAATGACTGTGACGTGCTTCAATCTTCTGAAGGCGGGGCGTTAGTGACAGACGCAAAAGAATCACTGGATTCTATTCTGGCCTGATTGAGAACCGACAGATGAATTCCGCTATGCTGTGACAGAGCATATGCAATCGCTTTCACTGAGAGGATGGGAGGTAGCCATTGACAACGGTGAAACCCTACATATAGCTTGCCATGGAAGGAGACTTGCGTGTTTGAAGAAGAAGACAGTAGGAAAGCAGAGATTCAGAAGATGGAGCATCTCCAAACCTCAACCTATTCTCCATTACTGCAAAACAAGTACTCATTTCATGTTCTTTTGCTTTTCACAATCAATCCTGATAATTTCTGATATCCTGACTAAGATTTACAAGATAACCATAGCTTGCTTCAAGCCGACAATCTCTGTGGGATCGACCCTTGCTCACGCAAGGTATTACTTGGACGACCCAGTACACTTGCTGGTTAGTTGTGCGGGATTGCAAAAGTGTGATTGCAATTTCGTGCACCAATAAGCTAGAATTGATGGCGGTATTCAAGAGAATCCGAAAGGTCTAAACCTTATCTGTAGTATTCTGAGTAGGATTCAAGGATTGAATGACTGTGACGAGCTTCAAACTCCTGAAGGCTGGGCGTTAGTGACTGACGCAAAAGAATCACTGGATTCTATTCCAACCTGATTGAGAACCGACAGATGATTAGCCGTGCTGTGACAGAGCGCATTGAACATTTTCACTGAGAGGACGGGACTGTAGCCACTGACAACGGTGATGCCCAACATACATCTTGCCATGGAAAGGAGTAAGAAGGATTGGATGAAGACAGTAGGAAAGCAGAGAGACAGAAGGGACAAAGCATCTCCATACGCTTATCTGAAATTCTCACCAATGAATTACATAAGTATCTCTATCTTTATGTTTTATGCTTTATTCATAAATCACCCATAACCATTTGAATCTGCCTGACTGAGATTTACAAGATGACCATAGCTTGCTTGATACCAACAATCTCTATGGGATCGACCCTTACTCGCGTAAGGTTTATTACTTGGACGACCCAGTGCAGTTGCTGGTTAGTTGTGCGAAGTTGTGATAAAGAGTTGAGATTGTAATTGACCGTACCATGTTGATGGCGCCATTGATGATCACAATTTCGTGCACCAAGTTTTTAGCGCCATTGCCGGGGATTGTCTAGAGTTTGGACAACTGACGGTTCATCTTGTTGCTTAGATTAGGTATTTTTCAGAGTTCTTAAGAATGAATTCTAGTGTTTCAAGGTAATGTTCTTATCATCACCAAAGCTGATTGATTCTCATCAATTTAGCTCTTGAATGTAATGTCCCGCTGAAGCTTGGCTAGCCATGTCTAATTCCTTTAGACTAGAGCTTTAGACTAACATTGCATGATTCCTGGAATTCTCATTAAGAATTTTGATATCCTTATTTTCTTTTCTACTCAATTTTCGAAAAATCCAAAAAAATTACAAAATCATAAAAACCAAAAATATTTTATGTTTCTTGTTGAGTCTAGTGTCTCATTTTAAGTTTGGTGTCAATTGCATGTTTCTTTTCTTCTTGCATTTTTTGAATTCATTCATGTGTTTTCATTGATCTTCAAGTTGTTCTTGATGATTTCCTTGCTCTGATCTTTAAATTCTCTTATCTTGAGTGTTTTGTTGTGTCTCATATGCATTCTCAGTTTGTTAGTGTCAGTAGTATACAAACTTCTAAGTTTGGTGTCTTGCATGCATTGTTTATTTGATTTTAGTTGCATTTTGATTATTCCTCATTATTAAAAATCCAAAAAAAAAATTTAAATTATGTCTTTTCAAGTCAATAATACAGAGAATTGAAGATTCAGAACATACAGCAGAGGAATTACACAGAAAAAGCTGGGCGTTCAAAACGCCCAGTGAAGAAAGAAAACTGGCGTTTAAACGCCAGCCAGGGTGCCTGGCTGGGCGTTTAATGCTCAAAAGGGTAGTGTTTTGGGCGTTAAACGCCAGAATGGATACCATTCTGGGCGTTTAACGCCAGGATGGCACAAGAGGGAAGATTTTGTTTTTAACTCAATTTTTTTTTCAAGTTTTCAAAATTTTTCAAAATCAAATCTTTTTCAAATCATATCTTTTCAATCATATATTTTTCAAAATAATTTCTTTCCACTTTTCAAAAATACTTGCTAACAATTAATGATTTGATTCAACATTTCAAGTATGTTGCCTTTTCTGTTGAGAAAGGCTTAATGTTTGAATCATATCTTTTCTTGTTAGCCAAGTCATTAATTTTAAAAATCAAATCTTTTTAAATTGTTTTTCAAATCATATCTTCTCAATCACATCGTTTTAAAACCATAACTTTTTAATCATATCTCTTTAATCACATCTTTTTCAAAATAGTTTTCAATCATATCTTTTTAATTTCTAATTTCAAAATCTTTTTCAAAAATCACTTGATTTCTTTTCCACTCTTAGTTTTCGAAAATCAATTAGTGTTTTTTTCAAAATGTTTTTAAAATCTTTTACTTAATTTTCGAAAATTTCTTCCCCTCTTCTCACATCCTTCTATTTATGGACTAACATTCCTCCTTAATGCACAATTCGAACTCCATCTTTCTTGATAAGTTCGAATTCTTCTACCTCTTCCTTCTATTTTTCTTTTCCTCTGACACCTCAAGGAATCTCTATACTGTGACATAGAGGATTCCATATTTTCTTGTTTTCTTCTATTTCATATGAGCAGGAGAAAAGACAAGCATTCTTGTTGAGGCTAACCCTGAACCTGAAAGGACCTTGAAGCGAAAGCTAAGAGAAGCTAAGGCACAACTCTCTGTAGAGGACCTAACAGAAATCTTCAAAGAAGAAGAACCCATGGCAGCCGAAAACAACAACAATGCCAACAATGCAAGGAAGGTGCTGGGTGACTTTACTGCACCTACTCCCGACTTCTA
>NC_029776.3:45430628-45431444 GCF_000817695.3 Arachis duranensis | reverse complement strand
CCTGTGAACAATGGGACGAATCAGAAGAAAGGAGTTCTTGAGATTGATACTCTGAATGCCATATTGGCTCAGAACAAAATATTGACTCAACAAGTCAATATGATTTCTCAAAGTCTGTCTGGAATGCAAGCTGCACCAGACAGTACTAAGAACACTTCATCTGAAGAAGAAGCAAAATGCACCAAGCAGTACTAAGGATGCTTCATCTGAAGAAGAAGCTTATGATCCTGAGAATCCTTCAATAGAAGAGGTGAATTACATGGGAGAATCCTATGGAAACACCTATAATCCTTCATGGAGGAATCATCCAAATCTCTCATGGAAGGATCAACAGAGACCTCAACAAGGTTTCAACAACAATAATGGTGGAAGAAACAGGTTTAGCAATGGCAAGCCTTTTCCATCATCTTCTCAGCAACAGATAGAGAATTCTAAGCAGAACCACTCTGACTTAGCAACCATGGTCTCTGATCTAATCAAAAACACTCAAAGTTTCATGACTGAAACAAGGTCTTCCATTAGAAATTTGGAGGCACAAGTGGGACAGCTGAGCAAGAAAATTACTGAACTCCCTCCTAGTACTCTTCCAAGCAATACAGAAGAGAATCCAAAAGGAGAATGCAAGGTCATTAACATGACCCACATGGCCGAACTTGGAGAGGAGGAAGAGGCAGTGATCGCTTCTGAGGAAGACCTTAATGGACGTCCACTGGCCTCCAATGAGTTCCCTAATGAGGAACCATGGGAATCTGAGACCATAGAGATCCCATTGGATTTACTTCTGCCATTCATGAGCTTGGATGAGTATTCTTCCTT
>NC_029776.3:45426702-45430426 GCF_000817695.3 Arachis duranensis | reverse complement strand
GATCCTGGGAAGTTTTCAATACCTTGTACCATAGGCACCATGACCTTTAAGAAGGCTCTGTGTGACCTAGGGTCAAGCATAAACCTTATGCCTCTCTCTATAATGGAGAAGCTAGGAATCTTGAGGTGCAAGCTGTAAGAATCTCACTAGAGATGGCAGACAATTCAAGAAAACAAGATTATGGACTTGTAGAGGATGTTTTGGTAAAGGTTGAAGACCATTACATCCCTGCTGATTTCATAGTCCTAGAGACTGGGAAGTGCATGGATGAATCCATCATCCTTGGCAGACCCTTCCTAGCCACAGCAAAGGCTGTGATTGATGTTGACAGAGGAGAATTGATCATTCAAGTGAATGAAGAATCCTTTGTGTTTAAGGCTCAAGGATATCCCTCTGTTACCATGGAGAGGAAGCATGAAGAGCTTCTCTCAAAATAGAGTCAAACAGAGCCCCCACAGTCAAACTCTAAGTTTGGTGTTGAGAGGTCACAACCAACTTCTAAGTTTGGTGTTGAACCCCCACATTCAAACTCTAAGTTTGGTGTTGGGAGGTTCCAACATTGCTCTGAGTATCTGTGAGGCTCCATGAGAGCCCTCTGTCAAGCTATTGACATTAAAGAAGCGCTTGTTGGGAGGCAACCCAATGCTATATTTATCTATTTTCCCTTTGTTATTTTATGTTTTCTATAGGTTGATGATCATGGGAAGTCACAAAATCAATTGGAAAAAGCAAAAATAGAATGAAAAACAGAAAGAAAAATAGCACACCCTGGAAGAAAACCTTGCTGGCGTTTAAACGCCAGTAAGGGCAGCAAATGGGCATTTAACGCCCAGTCTGGCACCATTCTGGGTGTGTAACGCCAGAAATGGGCACCAGACTGGCGTTAAACGCCAGGAAAGGGCAAGAAGTTGGCGTTAAATGCCAGAAATGGGCACCAGCCCGACGTTTAACGCCAGAATTGGCATAAAGAGCATTTTTGCTCGCCACTTGGTGCAGGGATGAATTTTCCTTGACACCTCAGGATCTGTGGACCCCACAGGATCCCCACCTACCCCACCACTCTCTCTTCTTCACCCATTCACCAATCACCTCAACACCTCTTCCCCAAAAAGTCCTCACCTATCAAATCCTACCATTCTCTTCACCACTCACATCCATCCTTCATAAAACCCCACCTACCTTACCATTCAAATTCAAACCACTTTCCCTCCCAAACCCACCCATAATGGCCGAACCATACACACCCTCTCCACTCCTATATAAACCCATCTTCACTCTTTCATTTTCACACAACCTGAACACTACTTCTTCGTCTTTGGCCGAACCACAAAGCCACCTCCATCTCCCTCATTTCTTCTTTTTCTACTCTCTTTTTTCTTCTTTTGCTCGAGGACGAGCAAACCTTCTAAGTTTGGTGTGGTAAAAGCGTTGCTTTTTGTTTTTCCATAACCATTTATGGCACCTAAGGCCAGAGAAACCTCTAGAAAGAGGAAAGGGAAGGCAAAAGCCTCTACCTCCGAGTCATGGGAGATGGAGAGATTCATCTCAAGGGTGCATCAAGACCACTTCTATGAAGTTATGGCCAAGAAGAAGGTGATCCCCGAGGTCCCTTTTCAAACTCAAAAAGGTCAACTTTAATCAAAGGTTGGACCAAGTCCTCATGGATATCTGTGTGGAAGGAGCTCAATGCAAACAGGAGATCCCACTCATAGACATGAGCATGAGGAAATTCCTCATCATGAAATCCCTGAGATGCCTCAAGGGATGCACTTTCCTCCACAAAACTATTGGGAGCAAATCAACACCTCCCTAGGAAAATTGAGTTCCAACATGGGACAACTAAGGATGGAGCACCAAGAACATTCCATCCTCCTCCATGAAATTAGAGAAGATCAAAGAATCATGAGAGAGGAGCAACAAAGGCAAGGAAGAGACATTGAGGAGCTCAAGCACTCCATAAGATCTTCAAGAGGAAGAACAAGCCGCCATCACTAAGGTGGACCCGTTTTTTAATTTCCTTGTTCCTTATTTTTCTGTTTTTCGAATTTTCATACTTATGTTTATCTATGTTTGTGTCTTATGATCATTAGTGTCTTAGTGTCTATGCCTTAAATTTATGAATGTCCTATGAATCCATCACCTTTCTTAAATGAAAAATGTTCTTAATTGAAAAAGAGAAGAATTGCATGAATTTTGAATTTTATAACAAATTAATTATTTTTGATGTGGTGGCAATACTTTTGGTTTCTGAATGTATGCTTGAACAGTGCATATGTCTTTTGAATTTGTTGTTCATGAATGTTGGCTCTTGAAAGAATGATGAAAAAGGAGACATGTTACTGAGGATCTGAAAAATAATAAAAATGATTCTTGAAGCAAGAAAAAGCAATGAATATTAAAAAAAACGAAAAAAAGGGAAAAAGAAAAAGAGCAAGAAAAAGCAGTGAATACAAAAAAAATAAAATAAAGTTGTGATCCAAGGCAAAAAGAGTGTGCTTAAGAACCCTAGACACCTCTAATTGGAGACTCTAGCAAAGCTGAGTCACAATCTGAAAAGGTTCACCCAGTTATGTGTCTGTGGCATGCATGTATCCGGTGGTAATACTAGAAGATAGAGTACTTTGGGCCACGGCCAAGACTCATAAAGTAGCTGTGTTCAAGAATCATCATACTTAACTAGGAGAATCAATAACACTATCTGGATTCTGAGTTCCTATAGAAGCCAATCATTCTGAATTTCAAAGGATAAAGTGAGATGCCAAAACTGTTCAGAGGCAAAAAGCTAAAAGCCCCGCTTATCTAATTAATACCGATCTTCATAGATGTTTTTGGAATTCATGGCATATTCTCTTCTTTTATCTTATTTGATTTTCAGTTGCTTGGGGACAAGCAACAATTTAAGTTTGGTGTTGTGATGAACGGATAATTTATACGCTTTATGGCATTGTTTTTAGTATGTTTTTAGTATGTTTTAGTTAGTTTTTATTATATTTTTATTAGTTTTTAGTTAAAATTCACTTTTCTGGACTTTACTATGAGTTTGTGTGTTTTTCTGTGATTTCAGGTATTTTCTGGCTGAAATTGAGGGACCTGAGCAAAAATCTGATTCAGAGGCTGAAAAGGACTGCAGATGTTGTTGGATTCTGACCTCCTTGCACTCGAAGTAGATTTTCTGGAGCTTCAGAATCCAAATCAGCTCAAAACTGCCCAACGTTAAACGCCGGAACTGGCACAAGAATGGGAGTTAAACGCCCAAACTGGCACAAAAGCTGGCGTTTAACTCCAAGAAAAGTCTCTACACATGAAAGCTTAAATTCTCAGCCCAAGCACACACCAAGTGGGCCCGGAAGTAGATTTTTATGTCATTTACTCATCTTTGTAAACCCTAGGCTACTAGTTCTCTACAAATAGGACCTTTTGCTATTGTATTCGTCATCTTTTGACCACTTTAGATCTTAGGATCAATCTTGGTAGCTATCTTTGAGTAGTCTTATGCTATCTTAGATCATTGGGAGGCTGGCCATTCGGCCATGCCTAGACCTTGTTCTTATGTATTTTCAACGGTGGAGTTTCTACACACCATAGATTAAGGTGTGGAGCTCTGCTGTACCTCGAGTATCAATGCAATTACTATTGTTCTTCTATTCAATTTGGCTTATTCTTGTTCAAAGATATCACTTGTTCCTCAACTTGATGAATGTGATGATCCGTGACACTCATCATA
>NC_029776.3:45424531-45426450 GCF_000817695.3 Arachis duranensis | reverse complement strand
GTTAGTGACAGACGCAAAAGAATCACTGGATTCTATTCCAACCTGATTTAGAACCGACAGATGATTAGCCGTGCTGTGACAAAGCGCGTTGAACATTTTCACTGAGAGGACGGGACTGTAGCCACTGACAACGGTGATGCCCAACATACAGCTTGCCATGGAAAGGAGTAAGAAGGATTGGATGAAGACAGTAGGAAAGCAGAGAGACGGAAGGGACAAAGCATCTCCATACGCTTATCTGAAATTCTCACCAATGAATTACATAAATATCTCTATCTTTATGTTTTATGCTTTATTCATAAATCACCCATAACCATTTGAATCTGCCTGACTGAGATTTACAAGATGACCATAGCTTGCTTCATACCAACAATTTCTGTGGGATCGACCCTTACTCGCGTAAGGTTTTTTACTTGGACGACCCAGTGCACTTGCTGGTTAGTTGTGCGAAGTTGTGATAAAGAGTTGAGATTGCAATTGAGCGTACCATGTTGATGGCGCCATTGATGATCACAATTTCTTGCACCATGCAACATCCTCTTTAACATCAGTTGTAACATCCTTCACGGGGTCTTTCATGACTCTGTATTCCCTAGGAGGTTCAGCATCTCCTAAATCTTCAACCTTCTCTTTTTCTTTTACAATGACAGCGTCCTTTACTTGTTCCAGTACGAAATTATGCTCTTTGCTGTCTATTGGAGTCTCTAATGTCTTCTTTGTGCTGCGTTCTTCATTAGATTCTCCACATGAAGCCATGGGAGTCTGTTGAGTGCCTGATGGTGGACGAAATTGTGATATAAGAGTTTCAGGCACTGTTAGAGAAGCTCACAACTCCGTTCAACTAACCAGCAAGTGTACTGGGTCGTCCAAGTAATAAACCTTACGTGAGTAAGGGTCGATCCCACAGAGATTGTTGGTATGAAGCAAGCTATGGTCACCTTGTAAATCTCAGTTAGGCAGATTAAATTGGTTTATGGTTTCGATCCTACTCGGAATACCACAGACAAGGTGAGACTTTCCGGATTCCCAGGATCCTACTCGGAATACCACAGACAAGGTGAGACTTTCCGGATCCTCATAAATGCCGCCATCTATCTAGCTTATACCACGAAGATTCTGTTGGGGAATCTAAGAGATACACATTCAAGCTCTTGTTGCATGTAGAACGGAAGTGGTTGTCAATCACGTGCGTTCATAAGTGAGAATGATAATGAGGGTTACTTATCATCACATTCATCATGTTCTTGGGTGCGAATGAATATCTTGGAATAAGAATAAGAGAGATTTGAATAAAAGAAAATAGAATTGCATTAATATTTGAGGTACAGCAGAGCTCCACACCCTTAATCTATGGTGTGCAGAAACTCCACCGTTGAAAATACATAAGCAAAAGGTTCAGGCATGGCCGAATGGCCAGCCCCCCTTAACGTGATCAATAGTCTCCTAGGATCAAGAATAAAATAAAATTGAAACCAAAGATGTCTAATACAATAGTAACTTATCCTATTTATACTAGACTAGCTACTAGGGTTTACATGAGTAAGTATTTGATGCATAAATCCACTTCCGGGGCCCACTTGGTGTATGTTTGGGCTGAGCTTGATTAACTCACGAGCTGAGGCTTCTCTTGGAGTTGAACTCCGAGTTATGACGTGTTTTGGGCGTTCAACTCCGGATCATGACGTTTTTCTGGCGTTTAACTCCAGACAGCAGCTTGTACTTGGCGTTCATCGCCAAGTTACGTCGTCAATCTTCGAATAAAGTATGGACTATTATATATTGCTGGAAAGCTCTGGATGTCTACTTTCCAACACCGTTGAGAGCGCGCCAATTGGAGTTCTGTAGCTCCAGAAAAAAAATCCATTTTGAGTGCAGGGAGGTCAGATTCCAACAGCATCAACAGTCCTTTTGTCAGCCTT
>NC_029776.3:45420846-45423442 GCF_000817695.3 Arachis duranensis | reverse complement strand
TTCTCTTGCTTGCTCCATCCTTTTCTTGGTGATGGGCTTGTCTTCTTCAATGGAGACATCTCCATCTATGATAACTCCAGCTGAGTAACATAGATGGCCAATAAGGTGAGGGAAGGCTAGCCGTGCCATGGTGGAGGACTTGTCAGCTATTTTGTAGAGTTCATTGGAGATGACCTCATGAACTTCTACTTCCTCTCCAATCATGATGCTATGGATCATGATGGCCCGATCCACAGTAACTTCAGATCGGTTGCTAGTAGGAATGATGGATCTTTGGATGAACTCCAACCATCCTCTAGCCACAGGCTTAAGGTCCAGTCTTCTTAGTTGGAGTTGGACCGGTTTGCCTTTGGAGTCTATTCTCCATTGGGCTCCTTCCACACATATGTCCATAAGGGCTTGGTCCAACCTTTGGTTAAATTTGACCCTTCTAGTGTAGGGGCGTTCATCTCCTTTGCATCATGGGCAAGTGAAACGCCATCCTCACATTTTCCGGACTAAAATCTAAGTATTTCCCCCGAACCATTGTGAGGTAGTTCTTTGGATTCGGGTTCATACTTTGATCATGATTCCTAGTGAGCCATGCATTGGCATAGAACTCTTGAACCATCAATATTCCGACTTGTTGCATGGGGTTGGTTATGACTTCCCAACCTCTTCTTTGGATTTCATGTCGGATTTCCGGATACTCATTCTTTTTGAGCTTGAAAGGGACCTCGGGGATCACCTTCTTCTTTGCCACAACATCATAGAAGTGGTCTTGATGGCTCTTGGAGATGAATCTTTCCATCTCCCATGACTCGGAGGTGGAAGCTTTTGTCTTCCCTTTCCCTTTTCTAGAGGATACTCCGGCCTTAGGTGCCATTGATGGTAATGGAAAAACAAAAAGCTTATGCTTTTACCACACCAAACTTAAAATTTTGCTCGCCCTCGAGCAAGAAAGAAAAGAAGAGTAGAAGAAGAAGAAGAGAAGATGGTAGAAGGGGAAGAAGTAGGTTCGGCTATGTGGGAGAAGAAGGGGTTGTGTTGTGTGAAAAATGAAGTAGAAGGGAATGGTATTTATAGGGAGAAGGAGGGTGGATATTCGGCCATTTTGGGTGGGAATGGGTGGTAAATTGAATTTGAATTTTATGAAGGTAGGTGGGGTTTATGGGGAAGAGTGGGGTGATGTGAATGGTGAATGGGGTAATTGGGAAGAGGAATTGAGGTGATTGGTGAAGGTTTTTGGGAAGTGTGATATGGGAAAGGAGTGGTGAAGGTTTTTGGGAAGTGTGATATGGGAAAGGGTGAAATGAGGTTTGGATTAGGAGAGTGTGATTAGGATTGAAAGAAAAGGTAGGAATATGGTAGGTAGGGATTCTGTGGGGTCCACAGATCCTGAGGTGATCCTGTGGGTCCACAGATCCTGAGGTGAAAAAGAAATACCATCCTTCACCATATAGGCATGTAAAATGCCTTTGTGCATCATTCTGGCGTTCAAACGCCCATTGGTGCACGTTCTGGGCGTTCAACGCCCATGTAATGCTTGTTTCTGGCGTTGAACGCCAGTTTCATGCTTGTTACTGGCGTTCAGCGCCAGTTTGTCTCCTCTAGGCACATTCCTGGCGTTCAGCGCCAGGATGTTGCTTGTTTCTGGCGTTCAGCGCCAGAATGGTGCTCTGTTCTGGCGTTGAACGCCAGCCAGATGCATCTTACTGGCGTTGAACGCCAGTCTGCGCTACCTCCAGGGTGAACAATTTTTTTCTTCTGTTTTTGGCTCTGTTTTTAATTTTTTTGATTTTTTCGTGACTCCTCATGATCATGTACCTAATAAAACACAAAAATAACAAAGAAATAAAATAAAATTAGATAAATAAAATTGGGTTGCCTCCCAACAAGCGCTTTTTTAATGTCAATAGCTTGACAGTGGCTCTCATGGAGCCACAAGATGATCAGGTTAATGTTAGTGTGTAGTCCCAACACCAAACTTAGAGTTTGGATATGGGGTTTGAACACCAAACTTAGAGTTTGGTTGTGGCTTCACAACACCAAACTTAGAGTTTGACTGTGTGGGCTCTTCTTGACTCTGAACTGAGAGAAGCTCTTCCTGCTTACTCTCTTTTGTCATAGAGGGATGGCCATGTGCCTTAAACACAAGGTAGTTCCCGTTCAATTGAAGGACTAATTCTCCTCTGTTGACATCTATCACAGCTCCTGCTGTGGCTAGGAAAGGTCTTCCTAGGATGATGCATTCATCATCTTCCTTCCTAGTGTCTAGGATTATGAAATCAGCAGGGATGTAAAGGCCTTCAACCTTTACTAGCACGTCCTCTACTATTCTATAAGCTTGTCTCAATGACTTATCTGCTAATTGCAATGAGAACAAGGCAGGTTGTACCTCAATGATCCCCAGCTTCTCTATTACAGAGAGTGGCATAAGATTTATCCCTGACCCCAGATCACATAGAGCCTTTTCAAAGGTCATGGTGCCCATGGTACAAGGTATTAAGAACTTGCCAGGATCTTGTTTCTTTTGAGGTAGAGTTTTCTGAATCCAAGTATCAAGTTCACTAATGAGCAAGGGAGGTTCACTTTCCCAAGCCTCATTACCAAACAA
>NC_029776.3:45417569-45418895 GCF_000817695.3 Arachis duranensis | reverse complement strand
TAATTTTCGAAAAATTTGATAAAAAGATAAGAAAAAGATTTTGAAAATATTTTGAAAAATAATTTTTGAAATTTTCGAAAATTATAAAAAAAAAGAAAAAGATATGATTTTTGAAAAAGATTTTGAAAAGATAAGAATTTTAAAATTAAAATTTTGACTTGACTTGTAAGAAACAACTAATTTTGAAAATTTTTGACCAAGTCAATCCCAAAATTTCGAAAATTTGGAGGAAAATAAGGAAAAGATTTTTTTTTTTATTTTTTGAATTTTTAATTATGAAAGAGAAAAACAACAAAAATATTCAATGCATGAAATTTTTAGATCAAAACAATGAATGCATGCAAGAATGCTATGAATGTCAAGATGAACATCAAGAACACTTTGAAGATCATGATGAACATCAAGAACAAAATTTTGAAAAATTTTTAATGCAAAGAAAACATGCAAGACACCAAACTTAGAAATCTTTAATGCATGGAAAATATGAATGCAAAGATGCACATGAAAAACAAGAAAAGACACAAAACAAGAAATCATCAAGATCAAATAAGAAGTCTTGTCAAGAACAACTTGAAGATCATGAAGAACACTATGAATGCATGAGATTTTCGAAAAGAATGCAAGAAAAATTTTAAAAGCATGCATTTGACACCAAACTTAAAGATTAACACAAGACTCAAACAAGAAACACAAAATATTTTTTATTTTTATGATTTTCTAATTTTTTTGTATTTTTATTAATTTTTTTTTCGAAAAACATTATTAGAAAAACGAAAAAGAAAAGAAAATTTTTTTGAAAAAGTTTTTGAAAAGAAAATTACCTAATCTGAGCAACAAGATGAACCGTCAGTTGTCCATACTCGAACAATCCCCGGCAACGGCGCCAAAAACTTGGTGGACGAAATTGTGATCACTTGTTCTTTCTATTTGTGGGATGTTTACTCTGATGACATTGTTTATTTTCACAACTCCGTTCAACTAACCAGCAAGTGTACTGGGTCGTCCAAGTAATAAACCTTACGTGAGTAAGGGTCGATCCCACAGAGATTGTTGGTATGAAGCAAGCTATGGTCACCTTGTAAATCTCAGTTAGGCAGATTAAATTGGCTTATGGTTTCGAAAATAGAAATAAGAAAATAAATAATAAAAGGGATAGAACACTTATGCAGATTCATTGGTGAGAATTTCAGATAAGCGGATGGAGATGCTGTAGAGCCCAAGGACGCCTGCTCTCCTATTGCTTCTACTCAGTCCTTCTTACTCCTTTCCATGGCAAGCTTTGTATAGGGGTTCACCATCAACTGTGGCTACTTTCATTCCTCACGG
>NC_029776.3:45416185-45417039 GCF_000817695.3 Arachis duranensis | reverse complement strand
TGTTTTGGGCGTTCAACTCCGGATCATGACGTTTTTCTGGCGTTTAACTCCAGACAGCAGCTTGTACTTGGCGTTCATCGCCAAGTTACATCGTCAATATTCGAATAAAGTATGAACTATTATATATTGCTGGAAAGCTCTGGATGTCTACTTTCGAACGCCGTTGAGAGCGCGCCAATTGGAGTTCTGTAGCTCCAGAAAATCTATTTTGAGTGCAGGGAGGTCAGATTCCAACAGCATCAGCAGTCCTTTTGTCAGCCTTCTTCAGAGTTTTGCTCAAGTCCCTCAATTTCAGCCAGAATTTACCTGAAATCACAGAAAAACACACAAACTCATAGTAAAATCCAGAAATGTGAATTTAACATAAAAACTAATGAAAACATCCCTAAAAGTAGTTCAAACTTACTAAAAACTACCTAAAAACAATGCCAAAAAGCGTATAAATTATCCGCTCATCACCTGAACATTTGGAAGATAATTGATTTATTGCTTGCTCCAGTTGATGAAGGGTTGCATTAAATTGTTTTACTGATTCTTCGAGGCGAACCTATGATTCTTGGCTTGATGGATATGGACATGGTGCATAGGTGTGTGGTAGTTCTTGGGAATAGTTGGATTGGCGTTGGGGTGGATAAGGATCATATGGTGGCGAATGGTGAAAAAGAGCTTGTGAGTATGGTGGATTGAGGTTGTGTTGAAAGGATGGTCTCTGAGCATAGGGTGGGGCTTGTTGGTAGCTACAAGGCGGTCCACCATATCTGTCAGCTTGGTATGCATTGTAGAATGGTCTCTGTCCATGATATCTAGGAGGGTGTTGTTGCCTAAAGGGGTGATCAGATCCTTGTGGCTCCATA
>NC_029776.3:45396773-45415935 GCF_000817695.3 Arachis duranensis | reverse complement strand
TGAAGAGAAGAACTTTGCGTGGTCTAAGAATCTTTACAATTTGGTACTCGTTGCAAGTATAGCTCCTAAACCAACAGAAGTCCTTTCTTACAAACATTTTGGTTGTCACAAGTAACAAACCCTTTTTAAAATTGATAACCGAGTATTCAAACCTCGGGTCGTCTTCTCAAGGAATTGCAGGGAGGTATGTTCTTATTACTGGTTATGGGTTTTGTAAATTGGGATTTTGAAAGTGAGGAATAAGTAAATTAAATGACAAATAAAATAAATAATTAACTATAGAATAAACTCTTGGCAAGATATGAAAATTCGGAAGTCCTATCCTAGTTACTCCTATGAGAATGGAAGTTAATCCCACTTAGTTAACCTTTGCGTAAGCAAGGGAAAGTCAAGTGAACCAATTGGTTAGATTTCCCAAGTCCTAGCCAACTCCTAAGGAAAGACTAGAGTTAGTGGAATTCCAATAAATCAGCCGACATAACAATCAATCCTGAATAGTTGACAACTCAAGAGCTTCCAGTTAATCAATTAAAGCCAATAATATAAAAAACTAAATAAGAATCTTAGATTTGAAATACCTCAATTGCATTAATAAGAGAAAATCAATCTAAACATAAAGAATTCATAAGTCAATCTGGCAACATAAGTAATTAAATGAGAGCATTAAAGTATCTGAAAGTAAAAGAGAAATATAAAGTAAAAGAAATATTGAACCTGATGAAGAGTTGAAATCCTAAATCCTTTAAGAGGAATCCTAATCTTAAAACCTAAGAAAGAGAGGAGAGAACCTCTCCCTCAAAACTACATCTAAATCATAAAATTGTGAATTATGAAAGCCTGTTGAGTCTCTGCATGTTCCCTGACTTTAATCTGTGTTTCTGAGCCAAAAACTGGGTTGAAATGCGGCCCAGAATCTCTGCCAGCAACTTTTGTAATTCTGCAGATCGCGCACGTCACGCGTCCGCGTCATCCACGCGATCGCGTCACTCAGCATTTTTCGTACTACGCGTGCGCGTCGTCCACGCATTCGCATCGTTCGTGCTTTTCCAATCCGCGCGGTCACGTGAGCCATGTGGCCGCGTCACTGCGATTTCCTCTCTTCCGCACGGTCGCGTGAGTCATGCGGCCGCGTCACTTCTCGCTGGTCATCTCCTTAATTTCTTGTATTCCTTCCATTTTTGCAAGCTTCCTCTCCAATCTCCCACTCATTCATGCCCTATAAAGCCTGAAACACTTAACACACAAATCACAGCATCGAATGGAATAAAGGAGAATTAAAATACCTAATTAAAAGTCTTTAGGAAGTAGGTTTTCAATCATGTAATAATTTTAGGAAGGAAATATAAATCATGCTAATCATATGAATAAGTGGGTGAAAAGCTTGATAAAACCACTCAATTAAATACAATATAAACCATAAAATAGTGGTTTATCAACCTCCCCACACTTAAACATTAGCATGTCCTCATGCTAAATTCAAGGAGACCAAATAAATGAGTAGGAAAAGGCAAGACTCATGCAATGCAACCTATGAATGTGAATGCAACTACATGCAAAATGTTTCTACCTACTTGGTTAAAAGTAAATAAGTTCTCCAAGACAAATATGAATCAAATTCCACTAATTCAAATTACACAATAAAAGACAAGTAAACTTGTAAGAAGATAGCTCATGAAAGCAGGGAATATAGAATCAAGCACTGAACCCTCACTGGTAGTGTACATCACTCTAATCTCTCAAGTGTCTAGGGTCAATCACTCTATTCTTCCCTAATCATGCTTTCTAAACTTTGTCCTTCATCTAACCAATCAACAAATATTTAGTATACCCATGCACACATCATGAGGTCTTTTCAAGGTTGTAATGGGGCCAAGGCAAGGGTGAGAATATATGTATGGCTAAGTGAGCTATAAATTGAATCTTTGAGTAATCTGAGCTATCACCTAACATACATACATTCTATATAACTTCTAAAATCATGTCTAGCTACCCATAATTCCCACTTTTATATCATATACTCACATATCAACTTTTCTTTTAATTTGTGTCACATATGCATTGATCTTTTATCAACTTAACATTGGGATAATTTTGTCCCCTTATTTATTTATTTATATTATATATATTTTTCTTTCTTTTTTTCTATAGAGACATAAAAACTAAAATAACATATCAATGTATATGGAATTTTTTAATTTTCTATTTACATGAGTAGATACCCAAATTTCCCAATATTCAGAATTAGAAACATGATACATTCCCTTATTAATCCATGTTCCCACAGTTTCCCCACACTTAGTTGATGCAAAATCTCTATCTTAAGCTAACCAAAGATTCAATTGGGATATTTAATTTGTTTTTCTGCTTAAGGCTAGTGATGTGGTTATAGAACAGAAGGGGATTAAAAAATAAGGAACGAAAGGGATATATAGGCTCAAAGTGGCAAACAAGGGTAATTAGAATGGTAGGCCATTTAGGATAGTGAGCTAATAGCCGATGATGGCCTCAACCATACATATGCATGCATACATTAAACACTGGACATATAGAATGAAACAAAATAAAGATTACAATCATAGAGAAGAAAACACACAAGAATAAAAATTTATGGTTAAATAATGTAACCATATAAATAAGCTCAAACCTAACAGGTTATGTGTTCTTTGGCTCAAAAACCATGTTCCAAATACAACTTCAAACAAATTTAACACATAGAAAATTTTAATTTTTTTTAATTTAAATTAGTGAAAATTTTCAAAAATAGGGTCTTTAAAAGAAACTTATTATTTTTCAACCAAGGAGTACTTAAATGCAAACAATCAACTACACATGCAATCTATTATGCAATGCAACAATGAATAAACAAAGAAAATAGAATATTGGTATTGATAAGAGAATAACTAAACCATGTAGATCGGTATCGACCTCCCCACACTTAAAGATTGCACCGTCCTCGGTGCATGCTAAGATGTGCAGGTGGACGGGCTGTTCCAACTGATGCTTTTCTTCAAAGATTGAGCAGATGAACTTGTTTGTCTCCCCAGTAAGAAGCTTTTCCTCTCCCTTCGTGGTGGCCATCTTGAAAGAAGAGGGAAAAGAAGAAAAGTAATCCAAAAATAAAGATAGAAAACAAATAAAATATGGGTGTTAATGCCAGATAAAAAGGGTCTCAATTACATGGTAGCTACAACATGCAAGCGAGAAAACAGTAGAAGCACATGGCAAATCAAGAGTGCAAAAATTTGCAACAATAGTGAAGAGGGTGTGGGTAAGGAGAGATAATATAAATTCATGTCAATGCAAAAGTAGTACAGGTATAAAAGATTGGCACTGATTTAAATAATATTACCTAACCAGGATAAAATAAGTCACTAAGCACTCAAAATGATTCAAGAGAAGATGCAACAGTTAAATAAGAAAATCAACACCAAAGGAAAAATAATGAATTTAGAAAAGAAAAGAAAAATATGCACTAAATTAAAATGCAATGAATGAAATATGCAAATAAATTAAGTAAAATAAAATGAAAGATAAGAAGAATGAGAAGGGAAAGAAGGGAAGAAAGAAGTAAGGAAGAAAGGAGGGAGGAAAAATTAGGATTAGAGAAGAAAAGATAAGATATTTTGGCAATTTAGGGTCAGCTGTGTGGTGCAAGCGACGCGGACGACTTGCGATTAAATTAATCGACGCGGTCGCGTCGGTCATGCGGACGTGTGACGCATTTTGTGCTACTGGCGCGAGGGCAGCCTCGCGCTCGCACAACTCTCTGTTCAAAATTCATTATTGCCAAATTCCAAGGTGACGCGGTCGCGTGGTCGACGCGATCGCGTGAGTGGCCATTATAGGGATGTGACACGGACGCGTCAGCCATGCGCCCGCGTGGTAAGGCTTGCGCGTTCAGCACCATTCCAGCACCACTCCAGCACAACTTTCGGTTGTGCACCCTTTCTTATGTCGAATTTCAGGTCACGCGTTCGCGTGGGTGACGCGGACGCGTGGGAGGTATTTTTCCCACATGACGCGGATGTGTCAGCGACACGGTCGCGTCGATCAATTTGTGCCAAAGGCACGCCTCCAGCCATGCTTTCGCGTGACTCTCTGTTCAATTTATTTTCTTCCTAACGCATCTATGACGTGGACGCGTCGCGTGCGAAATAATTTTTTTTATTTTTTTTATAATGCAGTATGCAGAATACAATGCGTAATATGAATGCTATGCATGATTCCAGGTTCAGTAAAAATTAAAAAATAGACAAAACAAACTAGAATTAAAACTGAAAAAGGAATGATCATACCATGGTGGGTTGTCTCCCACCCAACACTTTTAGTTAAAGTCCTTAAGTTGGACATTTGATGAGCTTCCTGCTATGGTGGCTTGTGCTTGAATTCATCCAGAAATCTCCACCAATGTTTGGAATTCCAACAGCCTTTGGGGTCCCAAACGAGGCATGTAAAGCCCTTAGTGAGTTCAAACAGGCTTTAAGGCTCCCGGGGTGTTGAATGTCAGAACAGACTCCAGGATCCCAAACTTTTCTTCTACACCCGTCTTTGTCTTGATCTACATCTTTCCAGCCAGGTGGTGAGTAGTTTGAATTCTCACTGCAGTGACCAAACAGCTTCCGAGATCCTTTCAATTGAGCTTGACACCAATCCTTGCACCTCAAATTGAAGTGCGAAGCCTCATTGAATCTTGCATACCAGCTCTGAGTGCGAGTCATTTCCCTTTTGCTCTTAAAGCTGCAAAGAGCTCTAAGCTGGCCATCTGTTTCAAGTAAACCATATTCAAGTGGAAAAGTAAAGATAAAAACTAAGAATTTTACCCACTTGAAGTCTGTGTTGGGCGGTAATGGCCTTGGGATAGGTGTTTCTAGTGGCTTTGCAAGCTCTACTCCCTTGTGGTCTTCTATGAATTCCTCCACTTCTTTGCAAATTTCTTCAACTTCAACCATGTCTTGATCAAAGTCATTGATATCTTCCTCATCACTTTAGTCATAAATAGGAGGTTGAGAGAAGTCGACCTCAGCATCATTGATGACAAGTCATCATATACCCATTTTTCAAGCTAATTTCACTTGTTTTATTAGTCTTTATGCACTTTCTTGCATCCTAAGTAAGTGATTTGGAATGAAAATTCATAACTTCTTTAAATCAAGCAACTACCATTAAATTGATGCTAACTCATGAGGTTTGAGCTAAATTTAATTGATTTTTAATTGATTTATAAGCCTTGTGAATTTAGTGATACTTTGAGTGGTTGTTTTGATTATTTAAAGGTGAAAAAAAAAGAAAAGAGGAAGCGTGGCCTAAGAGAGAAGAAGTGTGGCGCATAGAAGGAGGAAGCAAGCATTGCTCTCCACAAAGGCACACTGCCCTCTAGGAGGGCAACATAAAGAAACAAGCCTTGAGAGGCAACACTGCCCTGCCCACAACAAGGGCAGAGCACAAATTGGTGCCATGAATCAAGGAGAGCAAAAATACTGCCCTGCCCTCCTCAAGGGCAATATCGGGCTCACCAAAGGAAGAAATTCAAAGAAAAAGCTCACCAATACTTGCCACAAGAATCGAACACGGCACCATGAGGAAGCAAGGAACTAGGCCTCACTTTGGTGCCAAGAAAATCAAGGAAAAGTGTAGCGTGTGCATTGCCCGAGTTTCGAACACGGGGCTTCAACTTTGGAAACATTGCCCTGCCCTCCACAAGGGCAGGGCAGCATTTTGTGGTGCACGGCCAGCACACCAGATTGGCGCACCAAGGAAGCTTCGGCAGCATCAACACGCACGTACAAGCAAAATCTGGCGCACCAAAAATTTCTGCCCTGCCCTCCACAAGGGCAGGGCAGCATCCTGCAGCAACAACTCGCACCACACGCACGCACCACGGGCCAGACGCATCATTTTCTGCCCTGCCATCCACAAGGGCAGGGTAGCCTCCTGGAAGCAAATTGTTTTGGGCTAAAAATTGGATTAAAAATCCAATTTAATTCATTTCTTCACCAAATCAAAAGCCCATCCAAATCCCAAGATCCAAGAATAGAAAGTGTATAAATAGGATATAGTTTGATGTAATTAGGGACTTTTTACTTTACTTTTGAACTTTGAACCTTTCTTTGAATCTTTACTTTTATTTTTGAACTTTTGAACTTCTCTTGGAGACTTCACTGAGATTTCAGAGAATTGGGGAGGAGAATTGATCTCTCTTCTTCCTCGTTCTTGTGTGGGCATTTTTACTTTTCTTGTTTGAATCTTGGGTGTGAAGAATTGAGGAATTTCTGTCTCAATCTCCATTCAAGATCTCTTTAATTTCTCTTCTGCATAATTGAGTTCAATTACATTTCCTTTACTGCTTCTTCTTTAATTTCTTGTTAATTGTTTTGTGAACTTGGATCTGGGAAGGAAATTGAGATCTAGACTTTGCTATTTAGTCTCTTGAGTCCTGAGATCCCATTTTTCCTTTTGGTTCTTCTGTGAACCTCTGCTGCAAGTTAATTTCTATTTCTGTTTGAATTCTAGTTATTTCTAATTCAACTTCTGCTTTATTAATTGTTGCAATTTAATTTTCCTTGCTGAAATTCTGAACTCCCAATCCTCAAATCCCTTTTCCATTCAAGCAATTTATATTTCTTGCACTTTAAGTTACTGCAATTTACATTTCTTGCACTTTAAGTTTCAGTCATTTAATTTCTTGTTCTTTAAGATTCAGCATCTTTTACTTTCCTGCTCTTTAATTTACTGCAATTCTCCCCTCTCCCTTTACATTTCAAGTAATTTAGCTTCTGTTAAAGATAAACCACTCAACCAATACTTGATTCTCTTGACTAAATCAACCACTGAACTAAAATTGCTCAATCCTTCAATCCCTGTGGGATCGACCTCACTCCCGTGAGTTTTATTACTTGATGCGACCCGGTACACTTGCCGGTGAGTTTTGTGTTGGATCGTTTTCCACACATCAAGTTTTTGGTGCCGTTGCTGGGGATTGAAATAGATTGACAATGATTAAGTGAAGTGGAGATCTAGATCAAGCACTTTGTCTTTTCTGTTTCTTTAATTTTTGACTAACCCACTAACTGTTTGAAAATTTGCCTCTATCAACTCGCTAACTGTTTGAGAGTTTGTCTCAACTAACTGCACTAAATTCTCAAGAGTGCTGCTGTTTGTTCCTCCTGATTGTTTGCATGCCACAGGAAAATAGGGAAGTCAGAAGAAAGACTATCATTGGAAAAGAAATCTCTGCAGATGAAGAATAGCATGACATGAAGCCACCACTCATTACATTGATCAAGAACAATTGTTCCTACGACGGAAATCCATTGGAGGATCCTCAACAGCACATATCCACTTTTCTGAAGACTTGTAGTGCTGTCAAAACTAATGGTCTAGATCATGACACTTATAAGATCCTGTTATTCCCTTTCTCATTAAGGGGTGAAGCTGCACAATGGCTTGAAGCTTTTCCCCAAGGAAGTATCACTAGTTGGGACGATTTGGTCACCAAATTTCTGGCCAAATTCTCCCACCCCAACAGATCATCAAGCTGGAAGAGGGGGAATGTCCATTCACACAAGGAGAAAAAGAACCACTCTTCAAGGCATGGGAAAGATACAAGAAAGCAACTGATAAAGTGGGCTTCCGAGCTTTCTATGAAGGATTAACCCCAGAAACAAGAAAAGCAGTGGACTACTTCTCAGATGGCCTACTCAAAGCAACAACAACTGCCCAAGGAATTGCAAATTTCAATGACCAAGGAGTCAACAACCAACACTCATATGAGAAACCACAAAATGCAATCCTAGAAAAAGAAGTAAAGAATTTTGAAGGAGTGAATGTATGCGTGAACCTGAACAAACAAATGCACCATCAAACACAGCAACACATGGAGCTGAGAGATAGAAAAGTTGATTGCCTGCAGTCTGCTGCAGTGAATGCCCAATTTCCACCATGGAGACCCCATTTTTATCTGAGAATGAGGGAGTCTCAACACCAAGAAGACAACGTCCTCTACTTGTTCCAGTACGAAATTATGCTCTTTGCTGTCTACTAGAGTCTCTAGTGTCTTCTTCATGCTGCGTTCTTCATTAGATTGTCCACATGAAGTCCTGGGAGTCTGTTGAGTGCCTGAACGTCTGGAAGATAATTGATTTATTGCTTGCTCCAGTTGATGAAGGGTTGCATTAAACTGTTTTACTAATTCTTCGAGGCGAACCTGTGATTCTTGGCTTGATGGATATGGACATGGTGCATAGGTGTGTGGTGGTTCTTGGGAATAGTTGGATTGGCGTTGGGGTGGATAAGAATCATATGGTGGCGAATGGTGAAAAAGAGCTTGTGAGGATGGTGGATTGAGGTTGTGTTGAAAGGATGGTCTCTGAGCACAGGGTGGGGCCTGTTGGTAGCTACAAGGTGGTCCACCATATTTGTCATCTTGGTATGCATTGTAGAATGGTCTCTGTCCATGATATCTAGGAGGGTGTTGTTGCCTAAAGGGGTGATCAGATCCTTGTGGCTCCATCCATCTTTGATTGCTTAGACCTTGATGCATAGTCCTATTATAGCTTCCATTCCTTGCAACAAAATTAGAACCAAACTCAAAGAAGAGGGGTGAGAATTCATAGTAGCTATCAGAAATAAGAGGGAAGAGAAGGAACAAATAAACAAGTAAAAGAAAAATATTTACAATAACCAATAATAAGGCACACGTTTGCAATTCCCTGGCAACGGCGCCATTTTGAAGAGAAGAACTTTGCGTGGTCTAAGAATCTTTACAATTTGGTACTCGTTGCAAGTATAGCTCTTAAACCAATAGAAGTCCTTTCTTACAAATGTTTTGGTTGTCATAAGTAACAAACCCTTTTTAAAATTAATATTTTGGTTGTCACAAGTAACAAACCCTTTTTAAAATTAATTACCGAGTATTCAAACCTCGGGTCGTCTTCTTAAGGAATTGCAGGGAGGTATGTTCTTATTACTGGTTATGGGTTTTGTAAATTGGGATTTTGAAAGTGAGGAATAAGTAAATTAAATGACAAATAAAATAAATAATTAACTATAAAATAAACTCTTGGCAAGATATGAAAATTCGGAAGTCCTATCCTAGTTACTCCTATGAGAATGGAAGTTAATCCCACTTAGTTAACCTTTGCGTAAGCAAGGGAAAGTCAAGTGAACCAATTGGTTAGATTTCCCTAGTCCTAGCCAACTCCTAAGGAAAGACTAGAGTTAGTGGAATTCCAATAAATCAGCCGACATAACAATCAATCCTGAATAGTTGACAACTCAAGAGCTTCCAGTTAATCAATTAAAGCCAATAATATAAAAAACTAAATAAGAATCTTAGATCTGAAATACCTCAATTGCATTAATACGAGAAAATCAATCTAAACATAAAGAATTCATAAGTCAATCTGGCAACATAAGTAATTAAATGAGAGCATTAAAGTATCTGAAAGTAAAAGAGAAATATAAAGTAAAAGAAATATTGAACCTGATGAAGAGTTGAAATCCTAAATCCTTTAAGAGGAATCCTAATCTTAAAACCTAAGAGAGAGAGGAGAGAACCTCTCCCTCAAAACTACATCTAAATCATAAAATTATGAATTATGAAAGCCTGTTGAGTCTCTGTATGTTCCCTGACTTTAATCTGTGTTTCTGAGCCGAAAACTGGGTTGAAATGCGGCCCAGAATCTCTGCCAGCAACTTTTGTAATTCTGCAGATCGCGCACGTCACGCGTCCGCGTCGTCCACGCGATCGCGTCACTCAGCATTTTCGTACTATGCATGCGCGTCGTCCACGCATTCGCATCGTTCGTGCTTTTCCAATCCGCGCTGTCGCGTGAGCCATGCGACCGCGTCACTGCGATTTCCTCTCTTCCGCGCGGTCGCGTGAGTCTTGCGGTCGCGTCACTTCTCGCTGGTCATCTCCTTAATTTCTTGTATTCCTTCCATTTTTGCAAGCTTCCTCTCCAATCTCCCACTCATTTATGCCCTATAAAACCTGAAACACTTAACACACAGATCACAACATCGAATGGAATAAAGGAGAATTAAAATACCTAATTAAAAGTCTCTAGGAAGTAGGTTTTCAATCATGTAATAATTTTAGGAAGGAAATATAAATCCTGCAAATCATATGAATAAGTGGGTGAAAAGCTTGATAAAACCACTCAATTAAATACAATATAAACCATAAAATAGTGGTTTATCAACCTCCCCACACTTAAACATTAGCATGTTCTCATGCTAAATTCAAGGAGACCAAATAAATGAGTAGGAAAAGGCAAGACTCATGCAATGGACAAAATAAATGAGTAGGGAAAGGCAAGACTCATGCAATGCAACCTATGAATGTGAATGTAACTACATGCAAAATGTTTCTACCTACTTGGTTAAAAGTAAACAAGTTTTTCAAGACAAATATGAATCAAATTCCACCAATTCAAATTACACAATAAAAGACAAGTAAACTTGTAAGAAGATAGCTCGTGAAAGCAGGAAATATAGAATCAAGCACTGAACCCTCACTGGTAGTGTACATCACTCTAATCTCTCAAGTGTCTAGGGTCAATCACTCTATTCTTCCCTAATCATGCTTTCTAAACTTTGTCCTTCATCTAACCAATCAACAAATATTTAGTATACCCATGCACACATCATGAGGTCTTTTCAAGGTTGTAATGGGGCCAAGGCAAGGGTGAGGATATATGTATGGCTAAGTGAGCTATAAATTGAATCTTTGAGTATCCTGAGCTATCACCTAACATACATACATTCTACATACATTGGCTAGGGGCTCTGCCTCAATCCATTTGGTGGCTTTTTTTTTGCAAAGTCAGCCAAAAGAATCTGGCTCGGAGTACTTTCTTGGCAAGAGCTCGTGCTCCGAGATGGTTGCCGCATGTGCCACTGTGTATCTCTTTCAAGACCTCTTTTGTGTTAGAGGTCGGTACACATTTTAATAGAGGCATTGAAATCCCTCTCTTGTATAGGATATTGTTTATGATGGTGTATTACTGTGCCTCCCACTTTAACCTCTTTGCCTCCTTCTTATCTGTAGGGAGTATCTCTGATTTGAGGTAGCTGATTATGGGAGTCATCCATCCTTGGTCTTGGCCAGATATGGCTAGGACTTTTTCTTCTTCTAAGATTGACGGGTTCTGCAATATTTCCTGGATGAGGCTCCTATTATTGCCCCCTGGTTTGGTGCTGGCTAATTTTGAGAGTGCGTCAGCTCGAGCATTCTGTTCCCGAGGTATATGTTGGATCTCATATTCCTGAAATTGTCTGAGTTGTTCCCTAGTTTTGTCCTTGTACTTTTTCATGGCAGGATCTTTGGCTTGGTAGGTCTCTGCTATTTGCGAGGTGACAACCTGTGAATCATTGAAGATAACCCATTTTTGGGCTCCGACCTCTTTAGCCAGCTTTAAACCAGCCAATAGTGCCTCATACTCAGCCTGATTATTGGAAGCAGGAAAGTCGAACTTCAGGGAGAGTTTGATATGAGTTCCCTGATTACTTTCTATTATCACACCTGCTCCACTTCCGGTTCCACATAGAGATTCCAATTTGTGGGGATTTCTGGGGTGTCAGTGTACTTTGCAATGAAGTCAGCCAAATACTGTGATTTGATGGTTGTCCGAGCTTCATATTGAAGATCAAATTCGGACAACTCGACTGGCCACTGTAGGATTCTTCCCGCTAAATATGTTTTCTACAGAATGCCTTTTATGGGTTGATTGGTCCGAACTTTGATGGTGTGAGCCTGGAAGTATGGGCGAAGTCATCGAGAGGTTAATATGAGAGCGTATGCGAACTTTTCTATCTTTTGATAGTTCAGGTTGGACCCTTGTAGTGCTTTACTGATGAAGTATATATGTTGTTGTCCACTTTCATCCTCTCTGACTAGTGCTGAGGCTACTGCCCGACTTCCTACTGCAAGGTATAATATGAGTGCTTCTCCTTCCTGCGGTCGGGTAAGAATGGGTGGTTGTCCCAGGAATCTTTTGAAATCTTGGAAGGCTTGCTCGCACTCTGGTGTCCATTCGAACTTCTTTCCCTTCCTTAGTGTGGCGTAGGAGTGGAGAGATCTTATGGCTGATCCGGCTAGAAATCTGGACAAGGCTGCCAGTCGCCCGTTGAGCTGTTGCACTTCTTTGACACAGGTCGGGCTTTTCATGTCGAGTATGGCTCGGCACTTGTCCGGGTTTGCTTCGATTCCTCTTTGTGTGAGCATGAAACCCAAGAATTCGCCCGCTTCTACTGTGAAGGTGCATTTTGCAGTGTTAAGTCGCATGCCCTGCTTTCTTATGGTATTGAACATTTGGGCGAGGTCGGACAGTAATGACTCGTCGCTTTGTGTTTTTACTAACATGTCATCCACATATACCTCCATGAGTTTCCCGATATGATCTGCAAAGACCTTGTTAATTAATCTTTGATAGGTAGCTCCTGCGTTTTTGAGTCCGAATGGCATGACGACGTAACAGTAGTTTGCTTTTGGGGTTAAGAATGAGGTTTTTTCTTGATCAGGCGGATACATCGGGATTTGATTGTATCCCAAATAAGCGTCCATAAACGAGAGGTATTTGTATCCAGAGGAGGCATCTACCAGAGCGTCAATGCTTGGGAGTGGATAGGAATCTTTTGGGCAAGCTTTGTTGAAATCGGTGTACTCGGTGCACATCCGCCACTTCCCATTTGATTTTTTCACTAAGAAAACATTGGCTAGCTATAGTGGATATTTGACTTCTCTTATGAATCCTGCCTACAGTAGAGCTTGTACCTGTTCTTCCACAGCTTGGGATCTTTCAGGACTGAGTTTCCGACGCTTCTGTTGTACTGGCCAGGATCCTGGGTATACTGCCAGCTTTTGGCACATTAGTTTGGGGTCAATGCCCGCCATGTCTATGGCCTTCCACGCGAAGAGGTGGACATTATCTTTTAAGAACTGTATGAGAGACTCCTTTACATCTCCTTTTAGGATTGCGCCAATATTGGTTGTTTTATCTGGGACATCTCTGATCTGGACTTTTTCTATCTCGCCCTCAGGTTGTGGACGAAGTTCTTCTCGCCCTTGAGCTCCCCCAAGCTCGATGGTGTGGATTTCTTCTCCTTTGCCTCTAAGGTTCAGACTTTCGTTGTAACAGCGATGCGCTATCCTCTGGTCTCCTTTTATCGTAGCGATCCCTTCTGTAGTTGAGAACTTCATGCATAGATGTGGAGTCGAGACTACTGCGGCGAGCTGATTTAGGGTTGTCTGACCTATTAGGGCATTGTAGGCTGAACTCACGTTGACCATGATGTAGTCTTTGTTGAGTGTCCTTGACCGGTGTTCATACCCTCGACCATATCCATTGCCTTGATATGCATCGCAGAATAGTTGTTGATAGTCCATTGGAGGTGGTTGTTGCCATGAGGGTTGATCAAATCCTTCTGGCTCCTCCCATCTTTGATTGTTCCATCCTTGGTGCATGTTCTCATTGTAATCTCCTCTTTCTGCAACATAGTTGTAACAAGACTCATAGCCAAAGGGGTGAGAGTTCATAGTAGTAGGAGAAAATAAAAACAAAAACTAACAAAAAGAAAATATTTTGAAAAAGATATAATTTTTTGAAAAAAAGATTTGATTTTTGAAATTTAAAACTAAGATAAGATAAGATAAAAAATTTTAAAATAAAAATCTGAAATTTTTTTTGAAAAATATTTACAATAACCAATAATAAGGCACACGTTTGCAATTCCCCGGCAACGGCGCCATTTTTGACGATCGGATTTCTCTATCAGTAAAGAAATTCACAAATAAGTTTGCGTTGTAAGTATAGCTTCTAAACCAACAGAAAATCCTTCCGTACAACGTTTGGTTGTCACAAGTAACAAACCCAATAAAATTTATAAACTGAAGTATTCAAACCTTGGGTCGTCTTCTCAAGGAATTGCAGGGAAGTATGATTTATTATTGGTTATGGAAAATAGTATTTTTGGGTTTGAAGAAAGGTTGAATGAGAAAAATAGATTGCAGGGAATTAAATCAATAGCAAAGAAAAACTTTTGGCGAAGTATGAAAACTGGAAGTCCTATCCTAGTTATCCTTATCAATGGTGATGAGAATTATATTTTTGCTCTCACTCAGTTAACCTCAAACTATGAAGGCAAGTCAAGTGGATAAATCAATTTAATACTTAAAGTCCTAGTCAACTCCTGAGGAAAGACTAGAGTTATATGGATCTAAATCAATCAGCAAAGATATCAATTATCAATCACGATGAGTTTGACGACTCAAGAGTTACCAATTAATCCACTAAATCCAAAAGGCAAAAATCTAAATTATTTATATAAATAAAAGAAATCAATCATAATTCTGAAGTACCTCAAATTATATTAAATGAAGATATCAATTCTAACATGGAAAAGTTCATAAATTAATTTGGGAAAATAAATAAAAGGAACATTAAACCTGGAACTTAGAAGAAATAATCCTAATTCCTTTAAGAGGAATCCTAATCCTAAATCCTAAGAGATAGAGAGAGAGGTTCTCTCTCTCTAAAAACTACATCTAAATTATGAAAAGTGAATTATGATCTGATATGTTGAGTCTCTGCATATTCCCTGACTTTAATATGTGTTTCTGGGCCGAAATTTGGGTCAAAACGCGGCCCAAAATCGTCTCCAGCATTTCTTGAATTTTCTGCAGATTGTGCATGTCATCCGTATGTGTCAGTCACGCGTACGCGTCGTTTGACGATTTTCCTCTCCACACGTACGCGTCAGGCATGCGCTCGCGTCATTTACGCGAACTTCAATCCACGCGTACACGTCAAGCACGCGTACACGTCGCTGTAATTTTTTCCAATTCGCGCGGTCACGTGAGCCATGCGTCCGCGTCGATGTTCGCTGGTCATCTCCTTGGTTTCTTGTGTTCCTTCCATTTTTGCAAGCTTCCTCTCCATTCTCTAAGTCATTCCTGCCCTATGATGCCTAAAACACTTAACACACGGATCACAGCATCAAATGGTATAAAGGAGAATTAAAATACGTAATTAAAAGATCTCTAGGAAGCAAGTTTTCAACCATAGAACTAAACTAGGAAGGAATTGTAAAATCATGCAAATCATATGAATAAGTGGGCAAGAATTTGATAAAAACCACTCAATTAAACACAATATAAACCATAAAATAGTGGTTTATCAAGCACCCAGGTATAACTCATACGTTGATTCTACTAAAAACCTGTTTGATACCCTTGCTAACTTAAGCATCGGAGTCCCTTGCAGGTACCACCACCCTCCGGTAACCAAGGATCAGCACCATTGGCAATCCAACAAGTCAGACGCGACAGCTCTGGCCATCTCTTACTCGCCGGACACGTCATCTCCAACTAGTACAGAAGATCTCGTCCGAGATCGACCTACAATTTCAGGTAATCCTCGAAACATTGTCACCGTTGCTAGGGATCCTGGAAGTCATCCCATCACCATGGCAGACGACCGTGACAACAACCATGATTCAGATCTAGAGGATAGAATGATGCACAAAAACGCGGACACTACACCAAAGGATACTCCTCAACTTAACAACAAAAAGAATTCTCCAAATGCGGGAGCCATGGAGGCACTTCAAGACCGTTTAAAATAACTTGAAGAAGAAGCCCTACGTCAACGAGAGGCTGAGAAAGACCTACAAAGGGAAATAAGGCGACGCCGGGAATTGGAGGACAAACTCTTAAAACTCGAAGCCGATCTCAAGACCAAAGCTAACCGATCCCCTCATGAGGATAGCTCCCCCAAGGACCAAGATCCATTCACCAAGGAGATCATGAAGACCAAAATCCCAAAAGAATTTAAACTCCCAGATATGACTTTGTACGATGGCACTACAGATCCCGTCCATCATTTCAGCAATTTCAGAAGTAGAATGTACCTCACCGACGCCTCATATGCAGTTCGCTGCAAAGCCTTTCCAACTACTTTAACAAAGACAGTAATTAGATGGTTCGACAATCTACCTCATAGGTCCATCTCGAGTTTCAACGACTTAGCCAAGAAGTTTTTGGCCAGATTCTCCATCCAAAAAGATAAGGCTAAGCACACCCCAAGTCTATTAGGAATCAAGCAAGGAGAACGGGAAAGTCTTCGCAACTACATGGAAAGATTCAACAAAACATGGCTGGACATACAAAGCCTACCAACAGAGGCTGCCATTATGGGCCTCATCAATGGCTTGCGAGAGGGACCTTTTAGCCAATCTATATCGAAAAAACACCCCACATCTTTGAACGAAGTGCAAGAACAAGCAGAGAAGTACATCAACATGGAGGAAAACTCTCGACTAGGAGAGACCTCAAAATCCGGATTCATCTATCCCTCCTGGGATAAGGACAAAGAGTCCAAAAAGAAGGAAGATCGACATGGGGAAAAAATTAAAAAATACCACAATTACAACCCTCTTCGGGTGTCCCTTGTGGATGTCTACAGAAAATTTTTCCACACTGAAAAAATACCTCCAGCTCAACCACTCAAAGGCAAAAAAGAAGGAGGAAATTGGACCGAATATTGTGAATAACATCGAATCCACAAGCATTTCACCAACGAATGTTTTGACTTAAAGAATGTCATAGAAAAACTAGTAAGAGAGGGGAAATCAGATCGGTACCTAGCCACCCGGGATGACGAGCAAAGAAAAAGAAGAAAGGAAGAAGATATCGAACGAACCGAGCGATCACCTCGTACACCAGAAAGACACGTCCACATGATACATGGCGGATTTGCGGGAGTAGGAATCTCCAAATCATCTTGCAAAAGATACATTAAAGAAGTATATCATGTTGAGGGGAAGGAGGAAGCACCTGACATCCCCGTAATTACTTTCACCAAAGAAGACGCATCCGGCATCATCTCAGGACACGACGATCCCATGGTCATCAATGTTATACTGGCAAACGCAAATCTCCACCGCACACTGATAGACCAAGGGAGCTCCGCCGACATCTTGTTCAAAACTGCCTTCGATAAGCTCGGCCTGGAAGAAAAAGAACTTAGAGCATATCCGAATAGCTTGTTCAGACTGGGAGACGCCCCGGTTCAACCGCTTGGATACATCTCACTACACACAACCTTCGGAAAAAGAAACTAGTCAAGAACACTCAAGATGTATTACATCGTGGTTGACGTAAGTTCAGCCTACAACGCCTTAATAGGTCGGACAACATTGAATCAGCTCGGCGCAATAGTCTTGACTCCACATCTATGTATAAAATTCCCAACTGCAGAAGGGATAGCTATAATAAAAGAAGACCAGAAGATGGTGTGTTGCTGTTACCACGAAAGTCTAAACCTCAGAGGCAGAGGAGAAGAATTCCACACAATCGAACTCAGTGGAGTGCAGAGGCGGGAAGAACTCCGCCCACAACCTGAAGGTGAAGTAGAGAAAGTCCAGATTAGGGACACCCGGGACCAAACAACCAATATCAGTACAATCCTAAAAGGAGACATAAAAGAATCACTCATACAGTTCTTGCGAGATAACGTCGACCTCTTTGCATGGAAGGCCACAGACATGCTAGGCATAGACCCCAAGTTAATGTGCCACAAGCTAGCAGTCTACCCAGGATCTCGGCCAGTACAACAGAGGCGTAAAAAGCTCAGACCAGAACGATCCCAAGCTGTGGAAGAGCAGGTACAAGCTCTATTGGAGGCAGGATTCATAAGAGAAGTCAAATACCCACTATGGCTAGCTAACGTCGTCTTGGTGAAAAAATCAAACGGGAAGTGGCGAATGTGCACCGACTGCACTGATCTCAACAAAGCCTGCCCAAAAGATCCTTATCCACTCCCAAGTATCGACGCTCTGGTAGATGCCTCCTTCGGATATAAATACCTCTCGTTTATGGACGCATACTCGGGATACATTCAAATCCCAATGTATCCACCCGACCAAGAAAAAACTTCCTTCTTAACCCCAAAAGTAAACTACTGCTACATCATCATGCCTTTTGGTCTTAAAAATGCGGGAGCTACTTATCAGAGATTAATGAATAAGGTCTTTATGGATCACATCGGAAAAATCATGGAAGTCTGTGTGGACGACATGTTAATAAAGACACAAAATGAAGAGACGCTGTTGTCCACCTTGACCCAAGTATTCGACACTATAAGACGGCATGGCATGCGACTCAATCCTGCAAAATGAACCTTAGCAGTAGAAGCTGGCAAATTCTTAGGTTTTATGCTCACACAAAGAGGAATCGAGGCAAATCCGGATAAATGATGGGCCATACTCGACATGAAGAGTCCAACTTGTGTCAAAGAGGTACAACAACTCAACGGGAGGTTAGCAGCCTTGTCCAGATTTCTAGCCAGATCGGCAATAAGATCTCTTCCCTTCTACGCCACTCTAAGGAAGGGAAAGAAGTTTGAATGGATAACGAAGTGCGAGCAAGCCTTCCAAGATTTCAAAAGATTCCTGGGATAGCCACCTATCCTAACTAAGCCACGGGAAGGAGAACCTTTCATATTGTACCTCGCGGTAGGAAGTCGGACGATAGCCTCAGCACTAGTTCGAGAAGACAGTAGTGGGCAACAACCCGTATACTTCATTAGTAAAGCACTACAAGGATCCGAGCTGAACTACCAAAAAATATAAAAATTTGCCTACGCTCTCATACTAACATCTCGATGACTTCGTCCATACTTCCAAGCTCACACCATTAGGGTTCGGACCAACCAGCCCATAAAAGGGATTTTGCAGAAAATGGACCTAGCAGGCATAATCTTGCAATGGGCAGTTGGTGCACGAAATTGTGATCAATACTTTTCACAACTCAAATAATCCCCGGTAATGAATCCAAAAACTTGGTGTTCAATACCATGGCATAAACACAACTTCGCACAACTAACCAGCAAGTGCACTGGGTCGTCCAAGTAATAAACCTTACGCGAGTAAGGGTCGATCCCACAGAGATTGTTAGTATGAAGCAAGCTATGGTCATCTTGTGAATCTTAGTCAGGCAGACTCAAATGGATATGGTGATGAACGAAATAAACATAAAGGTAAAGATAGAGGTACTTATGTAATTCATTGGTAGGAACTTCAGATAAGCGCATGAAGATGCCTTCCCTTCCGTCTCTCTGCTTTCCTACTGTCTTCATCCAATCCTTCTTACTCCTTTCCATGG
>NC_029776.3:45394933-45395226 GCF_000817695.3 Arachis duranensis | reverse complement strand
TTGAAATTCAGAATGATTGGCTTCTTTAGGAACTTAGAATCCAGATAGTGTTATTGATTCTCCTAGTTAAGTATGATGATTCTTAAACATAGCTACTTATTGAGTCTTGGCTGTGGCCCAAAGCACTCTGTCTTCCAGTATTACCACCGGATACATACATGCCACAGACACATAATTGGGTGAACCTTTTCAGATTATGACTCAGCTTTGCAAAAGTCCCCAATTAGAGGTGTCCAGGGTTCTTAAGCACACTCTTATTGCCTTGGATCACAACTTTATTTCTTTCTTTTCTC
>NC_029776.3:45390109-45391168 GCF_000817695.3 Arachis duranensis | reverse complement strand
CTAGTTCTGTCTCTTACAGCAAAAGGGAATAGCATCAGTCTGTAGACCTCATGGTCAACCCCATTAGTCTTGACTGTGTCATAGATTTGCAAGAACTCAGCTAAAAACTGATGAGGATCTTCCAATGGAAGTCCATGGAACTTGCAATTCTGTTGCATTAGAGAAACTAATTGAGGCTTAAGCTCAAAGTTGTTTGCTCCAATGGCAGGGATAGAGATGCTTCTCCCATAGAAGTCGGGAGTAGGTGCAGTAAAGTCACCCAGCACCTTTCTTGCATTGTTGGCATTGTTGTTTTCGGCTGCCATGTGTTCTTCTTCTTTGAAGAATTTGGTCAGGTCCTCTAAAGAGAGTTGTGCTTTGGCTTCTCTTAGCTTTCTCTTCAAGGTCCTTTCAGGTTCAGGATCAGCCTCAACAAGAATGCCTTTGTCTTTGCTCCTGCTCATAAGAAAGAGAAGGGAATAAGAAAATGTGGAATCTTCTATGTCACAGTATAGAAATTCCTTTAGGTGTCAGAGGAAAAGAAAAGTAGAAGACAGAAGTAGAAAATTCGAACTTATCAAAGGAGATGGAGTTCGAATTTTGCATTAAGGGATAGTGTTAGTTCATAAATAGAAGGATGTGAGAAGAAGGGAAGTAATTTTCGAAAATTAAGTAAAAGATTTTGAAAACATTTTTGAAAACATTACTTGATTTTCGAAAATGAAAGTGGAAAAGAAATCAAGTGATTTTTGAAAAAGATTTTAAAATTAGAAATCAAAAAGATTTGATTGAAAACTATTTTGAAAAAGATGTGAAAATATGGTTAGTTTTAAAAAAGATGTGATTGAGAAGATATGATTTGAAAAACATTTTAAAAAAGATTTGATTTTGAAAATTAAAAACTTGACTAACAAGAAAAGATATGATTCAAACATTATACCCTTCTCAACAGAAAAGGCAACATACTTGAAATGTTGAACCAAATCATTAATTGATAGCAAGTATCTTTGAAAGTGGAAAGAAATTGATTTTGAAAACATATGATTGAAAAGATATGATTTGAAAAAGATTTGATTTTGA
>NC_029776.3:45388866-45389767 GCF_000817695.3 Arachis duranensis | reverse complement strand
TGAGACACTAGACTCAAACAAGAAATTTTTGGATTTTATGATTTTGTAAATTTTTTTGTGTTTTTCGAAAATTAAGTGGAAGAAGAAAATAAAGGTATCAAAATTCTCAATGAGAATCCCAGGAATCAGTGCAATGCTAGTCTAAGACTCCGGTCCAGGAATTAGACATGACTTCACAGCCAGCCAAGCTTTCAAAGAAAGCTTCGGTCCAAAACTCTAGACATGGCCAATGGCCAGTTGTACGTTTGGTTGATTTCAGGTGAAAATTGGAGAGAAAGAAGGGCAGTGCACAGTAACGCTGCATTCAAAAATAGAACACCACACTCTCTAGCGACGCGCACGCGTACAAGACGCGCACGCGCAAATGACAATTTTGCAAATACACACGTACGCATGAGTGACGCGTATGCGTGGATGGGGGATCAGCGTTCATTCAGCAAGAACGCTACGTTCGTTACCAAAGAACGCCTACAACAAAGCGCGAAATTTGGATTTGAAGTTTCAACGGCGCCAAAAACTTGGTGCACGAAATTGTGATCAATACTTTTCACAACTCAAATAATCCCCGGTAATGAATCCAAAACCTTGGTTTTCAATACCATGGCATAAACACAACTTCTCACAACTAACCAGCAAGTGCACTGGGTCGTCCAAGTAATAAACCTTACGCGAGTAAGGGTCGATCCCATGGAGATTGTTAGTATGAAGCAAGCTATGGTCATCTTGTGAATCTTAGTCAGGCAGACTCAAATGAATATGATGATGAACGAAAATAACACAAAGGTAAAGATAGAGATACTTATGTAATTCATTGGTAGGAACTTCAGATAAGCGCATGAAGATGCCTTCCCTTCCGTCTCTCTGCTTTCCTACTGTCTTCATCCAATCCTTCTTACTCCTT
>NC_029776.3:45388323-45388834 GCF_000817695.3 Arachis duranensis | reverse complement strand
GCCATCAGTTCTTGCCTATACCACGAAGACTCTGATCTCACGGAATGGCTGGCTCGTTTGTTAGGCGAGCACTCGGTTGTCAGGCGATCAACCATGCATCGTGCAATCAAGAATCCAAGAGATATTCACTCAATCGAAGGTAGAACGGAGGTGGTTGTCAGTCACACGTTCATAAGTGAGAATGATGATGAGTGTCACGAATCATCACATTCATCAAGTTGAAGAACAAGTTGAAGAACAAGTGATATCTTAGAACAAGAACAAGCGGAATTGAATGGAAGAACAATAGTAATTGCATTAATACTCGAGGTACAGCAGAGCTCCACACCTTAATCTATGGTGTGTAGAAGCTCCACCGTTGAAAATACATAAGAACAAGGTCTAGGCATGGCCGTGAGGCCAGCCTCCCAGTGATCTAAGATAGCATAAAACTCAAAGATAGCTACCAAGATGTCAAATACAATAGTAAAAGGTCCTACTTATAGAAAACTAGTAGCCTAAGGTTTACAGA
>NC_029776.3:45387977-45388187 GCF_000817695.3 Arachis duranensis | reverse complement strand
TAAACGCCAGCTTTTATGCCAGTTTGGGCGTTTAACTCCCATTTGGGTGCCAGTTCCGGCGTTTAACGCTGGAAATCCTGAAGGTGACTTTGAACGCCGGTTTGGGCCATCAAATCTTGGGCAAAGTATGGACTATTATATATTGCTGGAAAGCCCAGGATGTCTACTTTCCAACGCCGTTAAGAGCGCGCCAATTGGGCTTCTGTAGCT
>NC_029776.3:45370044-45384368 GCF_000817695.3 Arachis duranensis | reverse complement strand
AACAGCGCCAAAAACTTGGTGGACGAAATTGTGATTTATGCTTGAATTGTTGTTTGAAATTAATTCCCCAGTAATGGCTCCAAAAAACTTGGTGCCCAATACCATGGTCTAAATATAACCTCACAACTTCGCTCAACTAACCAGCAAGTGTACTGGGTCGTCCAAGTAATAAACCTTACGTGAGTAAGGGTCGATCCCACAGAGATTGTTGGTATGAAGCAAGCTATGGTCATCTTGTAAATCTCAGTCAGGCGGATAATAAATGGTGATAGAGTTTTCGAATAATAATAATAAATAAACAGAAAATAAAGATAGAAATACTTATGTAGATCATCGATGGGAATTTCAGATAGGCGTATGAAGATGCTGTGCTCCTTTTGAATCTCTGCTTTCCTACTGCCTTCATCCAATCCTTCTTACTCCTTTCCATGGCAAGCTGTATGTAGGTCATCACCGTTGTCAATGGCTACATCCCATCCTCTCAGTGAAAAAGGTCCAAATGCTCTGTCACGGCACGGCTAATCATCTGTCAGTTCTCGATCATGTTGGAATAGAATCTCTTGATTCTTTTGCGTTTGTCATCACGCCAAACAATCACGAGTTTGAAGCTCGTCACAGTCATTCAATCCTAGAATCCTACTCGGAATACCACAGACAAGGTTTAGACTTTCCGGATTCTCATGAATGTTGCCATCAATTCTAGTTTATACCACGAAGACTCTGATCTCACAGAATGGAAGGCTCAATTGTCAGGCGAGGGCAACCATGCGTCGTGCATCAGGAATCCAAGAGATACACACTCTAGCTTTCGCTTGTAGAACGGAAGTGGTTGTCAGGCACGTGTTCATAGGGACGGATGATTATGAGTGTCACGGATCATCACATCCATCAGGTTGAAGTACGAGTAGTATCTTAGAACAGAAATAAGATTGAATTTGAATAAAAGGTAGTAGTAATTACATTAAAACTCGAGGTACAGCAGAGCTGCACACCTTTAATCTATGGTGTATAGAAACTCCACCGTTGAAAATACATAAGTGATGAAGGTTCAGGCATGGCCGAATGGCCAGCCCCCCCAAAACGTGATCAATAGTCTCCTAAGATGAATAATGGAATAAAACCGAGACCAAAGATTTAACGTGGTCAAAGGACACTGAATACAATAGTAAAATGTTCTATTTATACTAGACTAGCTACTAGGGTTTACAGAAGTAAGTAATTGATGCAGAAATCCACTTCCGGGGCCCACTTGGTGTGTGCTTGGGCTGAGCTTGAGCTTTACACGTGAAAAGGCTTCTTTTGGAGTTGAACGCCAAGTTGTAACGTGTTTTTGGCGTTCAACTCTGGTTTGTGACGTGTTTCTGGCGTTTGACTCCAGAATACAGCATGGAACTGGCGTTGAGCGCCAGTATACATCGTTTAATCACAAATAAAGTATGAACTATTATATATTTCTGGAAAGCTATGGATGTCTACTTTGCAACGCCATTGAGAGCGCATCATTTGGAGTTCTGTAGCTCCAAAAAATCCATTTCGAGTGCAGAGAGGTCAGAATCCAACAGCATCAGCAGTCCTTTGTCAGCCTTTTATCAGAGTTTTGCTCAGGTCCCTCAATTTCAGCCAGAAAATACCTGAAATCACAGAAAAACACGCAAACTCATAGTAAAGTCCAGAAATGTGAATTTAGCATAAAAACTAATGAAACCTAAAAGTAACTATATCCTATTAAAAACTACCTAAAAACAATGCCAAAAAGCGTATAAATTATCCGCTCATCACAACACCAAACTTAAATTGTTGGTTGTCCCCAAGCAATTGAAAATCAATTAGGATACAAAGAACAGAATATACTATAAATCCCAAAATATCAATGAATATTAATTCTAATTAGATGAGCGGGACTTGTAGCTTTTTTCTTCTGAACAATTTTGGCATCTCACTTTTTCCTTTGAAGTTCAGAATGATTGGCATTTATAGGAACTTAGAATTTCAGATAGTGTTATTGATTCTCCTAGGTAAGTTTGTTGATTCTTGAACATAGCTACTTTTATGAGTCTTGGCCGTGGCCCTAAGCATTTTATTTTCCAATATTACCACCGGATACATAAATGCCACAAACACATAGTTGGGTGAACCTTTTCAGATTGTGACTCAGCTTTGCTAAAGTCCCCAGTTAGAGGTGTCCAGAGTTCTTAAGCACACTCTTCTTGCTTTGGATCACGACTTTAACCATTCAGTCTCAAGCTTTTCACTTGGACATGCATGCCACAAGCATGGTTAGGGACAGCTTGATTTAGCCGCTTAAGCCTGGATTTTATTTCCTTGGGCCCTCCTATCCATTGATGCTCAAAGCCTTGGATCCTTTTTTACCCTTGCCTTTTGATTTTAAGGGCTATTGGCTTTTTCTGCTTGCTTTTTCTTTCTCTTTCTAAATTTTTTTCGCAAGCTTTTGCTTTTTCACTGCTTTTTCTTGCTTCAAGAATCAAAATTATGATTTTTCAGATTGTCAATAACATTCTCTTTGTTCATTATTCTTTCAAGAGCCAACAATTTTAACATTCATAAACAACAAAATCAAAATTATGCACTGTTCAAGCATTCATTCAGAAAACAAAAAGTATTGTCACCACATCAATATAATTAAACTAAATTCAAGGATAATTTCGAAATTCATGTACTTCTTGTTCTTTTGAATTAGAAACATTTTTCATTTAAGAGAGGTGAAGGATTCATGGAATTATTCATAGCCTTAAGACATAGTTACTACATACTAATGATCATGAATTAGAGACACAAAACATAAACAAACATATAGCATAAATTCAAAAAAAACAGAAAGAATATAAGAACAATGAATGAGTCCACCTTAGTGATGGTGGCTCTTTCTTCTTGAAGAACCAATGATGTCCTTGAGTTCTTGATGTTAAGATTTTTGCTAGTAAAGAATTATTAAAAATATTCGCGTTGTAGATACAGCTTCTAAACTAACAGAAATCTCTTCGTGCAAATGTTTTGGTTGTCACAACTAACAAACCCCTTTAAAAAATTGTTAACCGAGTATTTAAACCTCGGGTCGTCTTCTCAAGGAATTGCAGGGTGGTATGTTCTTATTATTGGTTATGAAAAAGTGTGTTTTGGGCTTTGGATTAAGGTAAAAGGTTAGTTGGGCAATGGGCACAGGTATATTTTCAAAGCAATAAAATTAAATGAATGACTGCAAAATAAACTCTTGGTAAGGTGTAAGAACTGGAAGTCCTATCCTTATCAATTGTGATGAGAATTGGATTTTAACCCCACTTAGTTAACCTTTACTAAACAACGGAAGGTCAAGTGGACTAATTAATTTGATACCTAAAGTCCTAGTCTTTCCCTTGGAAAGGCTAGAGTTATTGGAACTCAAATTAATTAGCAATCCCAATTTCAACCACTGCTTTATTTGACAGCTCAAGCGTCACCAATTACTCAACCAAGGCCAAAAGGGTAACAGAAAAATCCAAATTATTTATATAAATAAAAGACACAAATCACAGATCTGAAAATACCTCAAATAACATTAATTAAGAAAATCAATCTAAACATGGAACATTGAAAATAAATAAATACAAAGAACCTGGGATTGAGAGTCACTCCTAAAACTAAGAGAAGTCCTAAATCCTAATCCTAATTCTAATCCTAATCCTAAGAGAGAGAGAGGAGAGAACCTCTCTCACTAAAAACTACATCTAAAAATATGAAAAGTGAATTATGAGAGCATGATTATGAATGGATGCATTTTCCCACTTTATAAACTCTAATATGTGTTCTCTAGGCCGAAAACTGAGTCAGAAACAGCCCAGAAGTCACTTCCAGCACTTTCTGGTCCGTACAGGTCGCGGAAAAGTGACGCAGCCGCCTGGCTCACGCGGCCGCGCGGGTTGCGTTCCTGCCAGGTGACGCGTCCGCGTGACTCACGCGTTTGCATCGCCTGGCGTCGGGGTAGCTATGGGAAATTATATATCAAATCAAAGCCCCGGACGTTAGCTTTCCAACACAATTGAAACCGCGCCGTTTGGACCTCTGTAGCTAAAGTTATAGTCGTTTGAGTGCGAAGAGGTCAGGCTGGACAGCTTAGCAATTTCTCCAACTTATTGTATTCCTTCCACTTTTGCATGCTTCCTTCCCATCCTCCAAGCCATTCCTGCCTTATAATATCTGAAAACACTTAACACACATATCAAGGCATCTAATGGTAATAAGAGAAGTTTAAACATAGGGAACTTAAGGTCAAAGAAACATGTTTTCAATCAAAGCACATAATTAGGAAGGCAAATGTAAAACCATGCAAATAGTATGAATAAGTGGGTAAAAAGTTGATAAAAACCACTCAATTGAGCACAAGATAAACCATGAAATATGGGTTTATCAACCTCCCCACACTTAAACATTAGCATGTTCTCATGCTAAGCTCAAGAGAAGCTATAAAGGAATGAAGGGGAATGATAGAATGTATGAGATGCAACCTATAAATGCAACTAAATGCAAAATGTTTCTACTTACTTGGTTAAAAATAAATAAGTTATTCAAGACAAATATGAACTGGATTTCACTAATTCAAATCACAAAATACAATACAAATAACTTGCAAGAAGAAGATAGCTCATGAAAGCAGAGAACATAGAATTGAGCACTGAACCCTTACTGGTAGTGTATATCATTCTATCTCTCAAGTGTCTAGGGTCAATTCTCTCAATTCTCTACTAATCTTGCTTTCTATAGCTTGCTCTTCATCTAACAATAAACAAAAATTTAATGCACCAATACACAAATCAAGAGGTCTTTTAAGGGCTGTAATGGGGTTAGGGTCACGGTAGGATTGTATTTGGCCAAGTGGACTAAAATTTGAATCCTTAATTAATATAAACTATTCCACCTAACTTAGGACAATCCATGTAATCATAATATAAAATCTGACGTCCCATTAACTATGTTTTCCACATATTCATGCATTCTAATTTCAAGTACAACTCATATGCATTGCTTTCACCACTTACTTTGGGGCATTTTGTCCCCTTTCACTTATTTTGCTCTTTTTTTTATATATTTTTTTTCTTTTGTTTTTCTCAATACATATGATTAATTTATTGAATGCATGAACATGTCCTAAATATTTCTTTCACATTTTCAGAAAATTCTAACATATTCAATTCTCAAACCAGATGTTTCCAAACCCACTCTTCCCCATACTTAATTCATAAGCATTCTCACTAGTCTAAGCTAACCAAGTATTCAAATTAAGGACATTATTGTTTTTCATAAGATAGTTATCTTATCTTATCTTTGAGTAAAGTCATCTTATCTTTAAGGGGAACCACCTTTATCTTTCTGAGCTTTGGCTGCCTTTAGATTGGGCTGTGTTCCTTCGTTTTGGGCCTGCTTTGGGCTTCTCTGGCAATTTGGCCGACCTCTTTGAGAAGAAGTCGATAATGGGCCAACCTTCCAAGAGGTCGGTTATGAGCCAACCTTCTAAGAGGTCGGCCAACCCAGTCCATTATAGCTCGAACCGATGCATGAATTAAAATATTGGTTGATAAAATGCAACCAATCAAATAGGCTCAAAATCTCACTGGTTTTGTGTGTTCAAGCTTTAAACCATATTCCAAAATAAAATTTCTTCATACAAGTTATTCAAAAAGTTTTTTAATTTAAATTAGTGAAATACTATAAAAAGTTTTTTAAAAAAAAATATTACTTCAACCAAGTGGTAAAATATGCAAAAATCAAATAAACATGCAAGTGCAACAACTAATCTACAAAGAAAATTTAAACATTGGTGTTGAGACAAGAAAGTACTAACCCATGGAGATCGGTATCGACCTCCCCACACTTAAATATTGCACCGTTCTCGGTGCATGCTGAGATGTGCAGGTGGACGGGTTGTTCCAACTGATGCCTTTCTTCAAGGATTGTGCAGATGGACTTGTTTGTCTCCCCATGTAAACGTCTTCCGGTTCCCATCCGGGTGGCCATCCTAAAAGAAAAAGGGAAGAAGAGTAACCCAGAAATAAAGATAAGAAAATAAATAAAGTATGGGTGGGTTAATGCCAAATGATAAGAGTCTCATTTACATGGAAGCTTCAACATATACGTGAGAAAATAATAGAAGCCATGGCATACCAGTGGTATAAAATTTGTAACATAGGGGAGGAGAGTGGGTAATGAAAGTATCAATACAAGTTCATGCCAATGCAAATGGAGTGCAAGTATCATAAAAGATTGGCATTGGCAGATAATTAATATCATTCTACAGTGTAAAACAAGTTACCAAAATAAATTCAAGAAAAGATGCAACAGTAGAATAAGAATTTTTTTTAACACCAATGGAAAAATAAAAAATTCAGAAAAGAAAATAAAAATAATATGCACAAAATTTAGATGCGATGAATGAGATATGCAAATAAATTAAGTAAAATAAAATAAAAGATAAGAAGAATGAGAAGGGAAAGAAGTAAAGTAAGAAAGAAAGAAGAAAGAAGAAAAGATAGAAGAAATTAGGATTGGGGAAGAAAAGATAAGATATTTGGCAAATTAGGATAAGCTGTGCGGCGCAAGCGACGCGGACGCGTGGGGCACGCGGTCGCGCGACTTGCGCTGTAAGTTAATCGACGCGGTCGCGTGACTCAATTTATGCTACTGGCGCGAGGGCAGCCTCGCGCTCGCACAACTCTCTGTTCAAAATCTTATTTTGCCAAATTTTGGGTGACGCGATCGCGTGAGTGACGCGATCGCGTGGATGGCCATTTTTGAAAAATGACGTGGCCGCATGGGGCATGCATTCGCGTGGGAGGGTTTGGGCTTCTAGCACGAGTCCAGCCCAATTCCAGCACAACTTTCGGCCATGCACCTTTTTGACGTCGATTTTCAGGGCACGCAGCCGCGTGGGTGACGCGGTCGCGTGGGAGGCCAAAGTTCCACATGACGCGGTCGCGTGGGGTCAAATGATGCTAAAGGCGCAGCTCCAGCCACGCTCTCGCGTGACTCTCTGTTCAATGCTTTTCTTCCTCGCGCACTAGTGACGCGGACGCGTCAGTGACGCTGCCGCGTCGCGTGCGTGTTTTTCCTTTTTTTTTGAAAAATGCAGAGTGCAGTATGCAGAATGCAATGCTTAATGTGAATGCTATGCATGATTCCAGGTTCAATACAATAAAATAAAATAAAACTTGAAAACAAATAAAACTGAATAAAAATGAAAAAGGAATGATCATACCATGGTGGGTTGTCTCCCACCTAGCACTTTTAGTTAAAGTCCTTAAGTTGGACATTTGATGAGCTTCCTGTCATGGTGGCTTATGCTTGTACTGATCCAGAAATCCCCACCAATGTTTGTATCTCCAGTAACCTCCGGGGTCCCAGACTAAGCATGTAAAGTCCTTACGAAGCTTCAAACAGATTCTTAGGCTCCCGGGGTGACAAATGTCAGAACAGATTCTAGGATCCCAAACCTTACCTTTACACCCGTTTTTGTCTTGATCTGCATTTTTCCAGCCGGGTGAAAGGTGATCTGAATTCTCACTGCAGTGACCAAAAAGCTTCCTAGACCCATTCAGTTGAGCTCTATACCAACCTTTGCATTTAAACTTAAAGCTTCCAACCATAATGAACCTTGCAGGACAATTCTTACCACTGGCCATCTTCCGCTTACTCTTAATGTCACAAAGAGCTCTAAGTTGACCATCCGTCTCCAGTAGCCCATATTCAAGTGGAATTAGAAAGCTAAGGGATATGAATTTTACCCACTTGAATGTTGTGAAGGATGATGGCGACTTAGGGGGAGGTATTTTTAATGAGATTGCAAGCTCCACTCCCTTGTGCTCTTTTCGGATAACTACCACCTCTTTGCAAGCTTTTTCAATTTCAACCTCTTCCTCTTGGTAGCTCTCTTCCAATTCAATCTTCTCTTCATTGATTTTCAAGGGCATGGGAGGTTGTGCTTCTTCTTCTTGAATCTCCATCACTTGATCAACCTCTTCCAAGTCTTCAACTGTGATATACCTTGGAGGTTGTACACCCTCCTCAACATCAAATGCAACTGTCTTGGACGGAGGCTCTATGTCTTGATTTTCCCATGGAGGTTCAGCATCTCCTAAGTCTTCAACCACTTCTTCCTCGGCAACTATTATGGCTTCCTCTACTTGTTCCAATACAAAGCCATGTTCCTCGTTGTCCTCTGGAGTTTCTAGTATCTCCTTCATACTACGTTCTTCATTAGATTGCCCACATGAAGCCATGGGGGTTCCTTGAGTATCCGAACATCGGGAAGCTAATTGCTTTAACTTCTCCACTATTGCTTGCTCCAGTTGATGAAGGATTACAGTACATTGTTTCATTGATTCTTCGAGGCTAACCTGTGATTCTGACTTTGATGGATATGGGTAATGTGTATGGAGGAGTGGTGGTTTATAGGAGTAATTGGATTGGTATTGGGGTGGTTCTATATATGGTTCATATGGCTCATAAGGTGGTTGGTATGGTGGTTGAGGGTTAGGGTCATATGGAGGTGAATGGCGGAAAGGGGCTTGTGAGTATGGTGGTTCAAAATTATATTGAGGATGAGGGATTTCATAGGCATATGGTGGGTCGTGTTGGTAGTCAAAAGAGTGCTCACCATAGCCATTGCCTTGATATGCATCACAGAATGGTTGTTGATAGTCTATTGGAGGTGGTTGTTGCCATGAGGTTGTCCATGATATCTTGGAGGGTGTCGTTGCCTAAAGGGTTGATTAGATCCTCTTGACTCCATCCATCCTTGATTGGTCTGACCTTGATGCATATTCCTGCTACGGTTTCTATTTCCTTCAACAAAGTTACAACCAACCTCAAAGCGAGAGAGGTGAGAATTCATAGTAGTAAGAGAAAATAAAAACAAAAATTAATAAAAAGAAAATATTTTGAAAAAGATATAATTTTTGAAAAAGATAGGAAGAAAAATTTTTTAAAATTTTTTTTTGAAAAATATTTACAATAACCAATAATAAGGCACACGTTTGCAATTCTCCGGAAACGGTGCCATTTTGACGTTAAGATTTTTGCTAGTAAAGAATTATTAAAAATATTCGCATTGTAGATACAGCTTCTAAACTAACAGAAATCCCTTCGTGCAAATGTTTTGGTTGTCACAAGTAACAAACCCCTTTAAAAATTGTTAACCGAGTATTTAAACCTCAAGGAATTGCAGGGAGGTATGTTCTTATTATTGGTTATGAAAAAGTGTGTTTGGGGTTTTGGATTAAGGTAAAAGGTTAGTTGGGCAATGGGCACAGGTATATTTTCAAAGCAATAAAAGTAAATGAATGACTGTAAAATAAACTCTTGGTAAGGTGTAAGAACTGGAAGTCCTATCCTTATCAATTATGATGAGAATTGGATTTTAACCCCACTTAGTTAACCTTTACTAAACAAAGGAAGGTCAAGTGGACTAATTAATTTGATACCTAAAGTCCTAGTCTTTCCCTTGGAAAGGCTAGAGTTATTGGAACTCAAATTAATTAGCAATCCCAATTTCAACCACTGCTTTATTTGACAGCTCAAGCGTCACCAATTACTCAACCAAGGCCATAAGGGTAAAGAAAAATCCAAATTATTTATATAAATAAAAGACACAAATCACAGATCTGAAAATACCTCAAATAACATTAATTAAGAAAATCAATCTAAACATGGAACATTGAAAATAAATAAATACAAAGAACCTGGGATTGAGAGTCACTCCTAAAACTAAGAGAAGTCCTAAATCCTAATCCTAATTCTAATCCTAATCCTAAGAGAGAGAGGAGAGAACCTCTCTCACTAAAAACTACATCTAAAAATATGAAAAGTGAATTATGAGAGCATGATTATGAATGGATGCATTCCCCCACTTTATAAACTCTAATCTGTGTTCTCTGGGCCGAAAACTGAGTCAGAAACAGCCCAGAAGTCACTTCCAGCGCTTTCTGGTCCGTACAGGTCGCGGAAAAGTGACGCGACCGCATGGCTTATGCGGCCGCGCGGGTTGCGTTCCTGCCAGGTCACGCGTCCGCGTGACTCACGCGTTCGCGTCACTTGGCGTCAGGGTAGCTATGGAAAATTATATATCAAATTGAAGCCCCGGACGTTAGCTTTCCAACGCAACTAAAACCGCGTCGTTTGGATCTCTGTAGCTAAAGTTATAGCCGTTTGAGTGCGAAGAGGTCAGGCTGGACAGCTTAGCAATTTCTCCAACTTATTGTATTCCTTCCACTTTTGCATGCTTCCTTCCCATCCTCCAAGCCATTCCTGCCTTATAATATCTGAAAACACTTAACACACATATTAAGGCATCTAATGGTAATAAGAGAGGATTAATAATAAGCAAATATAAGTCCAAAGAAACATGTTTTCAATCAAAGCACATAATTAGGAAGGCAAATGTATAACCATGCAAATAGTATGAATAAGTGGGTAAAGAGTTGATAAAAACCACTCAATTGAGCACAAGATAAACCATGAAATATGGGTTTATCAGTTCTTCTATGTCTCTTCCTTGCCTTTGTTGCTCCTCCCTCATTGCTCTTTGATCTTCTCTAATTTCATGGAGAATGATGGACTGCTCTTGATGTTCCATCCTTAATTCATCCATATTGTAACTCAAATCTTCTAGAGAAGTGTTGAGTTGTTCCCAATAGTTGTTGGGAGGAAAGTGCATCCCTTGAGGCATTTCCAGGATTTCTTGGTGATGAGCTTCCTCATGCGTCTCTTGGGTTCTGTGAGTGGGCTCTCTTGTTTGCTCCATCTTTTTCTTAGTGATGGGCTTGTCTTCTTCAATGGGGATGTCTTCTTCTATGATGACTCTAGCTGAGTAACATAGATGGCAAAAAGATGAGGAAAAGCTAGCCTTGCCAAGGTAGAGGGCTTTTCGGCTATTTTGTAGAATTCAAGGGAGATGACTTCATGAACTTCTACTTCCTCTCCACTCATGATGCTATGAATCATGATGGCCTGATCCACAGTAACTTCAGATCGGTTGCTAGTGGGGATGACGGAGCGTTGGATGAACTCCAACCATCCTCTAGCCACAGGCTTGAGGTCCAGTCTTCTTAATTGAACCGGCTTGCCTTTAGAGTCTCTTTTCCATTGAGCTCCTTCAACACATATGTCCATAAGGACTTAGTCCAACCTTTTGATCAAAGTTGACCCTTCTTGTGTAGGGGTGTGCATCTCCTTGCATCATGGGCAAGTTGAATGCCAACCTCACATTTTTCGGACTAAAATCTAAGTATTTCCCCCGAACCATTGTAAGATAGTTCTTTGGATTCGGGTTCATACTTTGATCATGGTTCCTAGTGATCCATGCATTGGCATAGAACTCTTGAACCATTAAGATTCCGACTTGTTGAATGGGGTTGGTCAGAACTTCCCAACTTCTTCTTTGGATCTCATGTCGGATCTCCGAAAACTCATTTTTCTTGAGCTTGAAAGGGACCTCAGGGATCACCTTCTTCTTGGCCACAACATCATAGAAGTGGTCTTGATGGGCTTTGGAGATGAATCTCTCCATCTCCCATGACTCGGAGGTGGAAGCTTTTGTCTTCCCTTTCCCTTTTTTAGAGGTTTCTCCAGTCTTAGGTGCCATGGGTGGTTATGGAAAAACAAAAAGCTATGCTTTTTACCACACCAAACTTAGAATATTGCTCGCCCTCGAGCAAGAGAAGAAAGAATAGATGAAGAAAAAGAAGATATGGAGGAGAGGGAGAGAAGGTTGTGTCTCGGCCAAGGAGGAGAAGAGAGGGTTGTGTTGTGTGAAAATGAAGAAGAATGGAGGGGTATTTATAGTGGAAGGAGAGGGGTTAATTGGAAAGGGAGATTGAGGTGATTGGTGAAGGTTTTTTATTGGGGAAGAGTGTTTATGGGGAAGAGAGTTTGAATGTGAAGAAGAGGAGAGAAGGTGAGTTGAGGTAGGTAGGGATCTTGTGGGGTCCACAGATCTTGAGATGATCCTGTGGGGTCCACAGATCCTGAAGTGTCAAGGATTTACATCCCTGCACCAATTAGGCATGTAAAATGCCTTTGCATACAATTATGGCGTTTAAACGCCGAAGTGATGCTTATGTTGGGCGTTCAACGCCCAATTGCAGCATGTTTCTGGCGTTGAATGCCATTTCCATGCTTGTTTCTGGCGTTCAGCGCCAGCTCTCCTTAGGGTATATTCCTGGCGTTCAAACGCCAGGATGCTGCTTGCTTTTGGCGTTCAACGCAGATCCATGCTTTGTTCTGGTGTTGAACGCCAGCCAGATGCTCCTTACTGGCGTTTGAACGCCAGTAAGTCCTTCCTCCAGGGTGTGATTTTTCTTCTGATGTTTTTGATTCTGTTTTTAATTTTAGTATTTTTCGTGACTCCATATGATCATGAACCTAATAAAACATTAAAGGACAATAAAAGAAAAATAAAATTAGATAAATAAAAATTGGGTTGCTCCCAATAAGCACTTTTTTAATGTCAATAGTTGACAGTGGGCTCTCATGGAGCCACACAGGTACTCAGGTCAATGTTGTAGACTCCCAACACCAGACTTAGAGTTTTGTTGAGCCCTCTCAACACCAAACTTAGAGTTTGATTGTGGGGGCTTTGTTTGACTCTGTACTGAGAGAAGCTTTTCATACTTCCTCTCCATTGTTAAAGAAGAAGATCCTTGAGCCTTGAATACAAGGTAGTCCCCATTCAATTGAAGGACTAATTCTCCTCTGTTAACATCTATCACAGCTCTTGCTGTGGCTAGGAAAGGTCTTCCAAGGATGATGCATTCATCCTCCTCCTTCCTAGTGGATTATGAAATCAGCAGGGATGTAAAGGCCTTTAACCTTTACTAACACGTCCTCTACTAATCCATAAGCTTGTCTTACTGACTTGTCTGCCATTTGCAATGAAAATATGGCAGGTTGTACCTCAATGATCCCCAGCTTCTCTATTACAGAGAGTGACATAAGATTTATGCCTGACCCCAAGGTCACACAAAGCTCTTTCAAAGATCATGGTGCCTATGGTGCAGGGTATTATGAATTTACCAGGATCTTGTTTCTTTTGAGATAAAGTTTGCTGAACCCATGTATCTAGTTCACCAATGAGCAAGGGAGGTTCACCGTCCCAAGTCTCATTACCAAATAACTTGGCATTCAGCTTCATGATAGCTCCTAGATATTGAGCAACTTGCTCTCCAGTTACATCTTCATCCTCTTCAGAGGAAGAATAGTCTTTAGAGCTCATGAATGGCAGAAGGAGGTTTAGTGGAATCTCTATGGTCTCTATATGAGCCTCCGATTCCTTTGGGTCCTCAATATGGAACTCCTTCTTGCTTGAGAGACGTCCCATGAGGTTTTCCTCATTGGGATTCACGTCCTCTCCTTCTTCCATAGGTTCGGCCATTTTGATTATGTCAATGGCCTTACACTCTCTTTTTGGATTCTCTTCAGTATTGCTTGGGAGAGTACTAGGAGGAGTTTCAGTTACTTTCTTACTCAGCTGGCCCACTTGTGCCTCTAAATTTCTGATGGAGGACCTTGTCTCACTCATGAAACTTAAAGTGGCCTTAGACAGATCAGAGACTAAATTTGCTAACTCAGAGGTACTCTGCTCAGAATTTTCTGTCTGTTGCTGAGAAGATGATGGATAAGGCTTGATATTGCTGAGCCTATTTCTTCCACCATTATTAAAGCCTTGTTGGGGCTTTTATTGATCCTTCCATGAGAAATTTGGATGATTTCTCCATGATGAATTATAGGTGTTTCCATAAGGTTCACCCATGTAATTTACCTCTGCCATTGTAGAATTCTCAAGATCATAAGCTTCTACTTCAGAAGATGCCTCTTTAGTACTATTGGATGCATTTTGCCATCCATTCAGACTTTGAGAAATCATGTTGACTTACTGGGTCAACATTTTGTTCTGAGCCAATATGGTATTCAGAGCATCAATTTCAAGAACTCCCTTCCTTTGAGGCATCCCATTATTCACGGAATTCCTCTTAGAAGTGTACATGAACTGGTTATTTGCAACCATGTCAATAAGTTCTTGAGCTTCTGCAGGCGTTTTCTTTAGGTGAATGGATCCACCTGCAGAATGGTCTACTGACATCTTAGAGAACTCAGATAGACCATAATAGAATATATCTATCATGGTCCATTCTGAAAACATGTCAGAAGGACATCTTTTGGTCATCTGCTTGTATCTTTCCCAAGCTTCATAGAGGGATTCACCATCTTTTTGTTTGAAGGTCTGTACATCCACTCTAAGCTTGCTCAGCTTTTGAGGAGGAAAGAACTTAGCCAAGAAGGCC
>NC_029776.3:45364750-45369311 GCF_000817695.3 Arachis duranensis | reverse complement strand
GATAAGATTCTAGAATTTAAAGATTGAACATTTCTTAACAAGAAAGTAACAAACTTCAAATTTTTGAATCAATCATATTAATTATTAGCATAATTTTCGAAAATAAAGATAAAACTAAGAAAAAGATTTTTGAAAAATATTTTAAAAGATTTTCATAAATTAATAAGAAAAATGAAAAAGATTTGATTTTTGAAAAAGTTTTAAAAAGATAAGTGTTCCGAGGGTTACCTGAAACTGTAGGCCGATCTCGGATGAGATCTTCTGTGTTCGTCGGAGCTGACGTGTCCGGCAGGTGTGTAGCGGTCGGAGCTGGTATGTCCGACTTGTGGAACTGAGAATGCTGCTGATCCTTCGTCCCTGGAGGGTGGGGATACCTGCAAGGGACTCCGATGCTTAAGTTAGCAAGGGTATGAAACAGGTATTGAGTAGAATCAGAGTATATGTTATACCTGGGTGCTCCAGCGTATTTATAATGATGAGATGTGACCTTTTGGATAAGATAAGTTAGTTATCTTATCTTATCTTTATCTTTGAGCTGAGGTCAATCTTCAATGGAACCGCCTTTATCTCTATAGGCTTGGGTTGCCCTAGGATTTGGGTCGTGTTCCTCTGTTTGGGTCCTTTACTGGGCTCTCATGTCGATTTGGACCGAGTTCTTTGCGAAGAAGTCGGTCCACTTGACCTAAAGAGGTCGGTCGCTTTGTCTGTAGAACATCCCGGGTCGGACGGCTCGACCCAGGGTATGAACAGTGCCCCTGCTTGAGCTCGGTCTTTTTGTTGAGGTCGAGTCTTTGACTTCAGTTCTTCTTTGGTGAAGCCGAACTCAAGCATTTTGTCGATTCCTTTGTAGTAGCTTTTGAATGTAGAATGTTTTCCTCTGAAAGCGCGCGTTTTTATACCGGCGCTTTTTTGGGAACGCGAGAGGGTCTTAATATCTGCATTTAATTGGCATTAATTGCCCCGTTTTCTCTTGGTCTTTTATTTTGAACTTCTCCATCAAAAAACGGTTTCTCTTCTTCACTCCTTCTTCGTAACTTCTCCCTTTACTCTCTCATTTTCTGTTTCTTTCGTAGTTTCTTCCATCTGTTCTGTCGCTGCTTTCTGCGGAAGAGGGGTGATTTCCAGATTTTCTCCATCTATTTTTTTCAGTTTTCCGCTTCGAGGGGTGGCTTTGTTGCTTCTGCTCTTCGGCTTTTCTTTCGAGGTTTTCTTCTATTTCTCCAAGTTCGATTTTTCTTCCTCTGTTTCTTTATATGTCTGTAGAAAGTTTGAATTTTGCTCAGAGAAAGTTGGGATCTTTCTATTTTTACCATGCCTGATCGTTGCATGTTCTGGAATTTCTTCATTTTTGGTGCGAGTCTTTTTGCTTTTCTCGTTGATTGAATCCTTTTTTTAGGGCTTTTGCATATTGTCGCCACTTCTGGTTGCGCCTTTGATTTTTGCTTGATTCTGAAAAAGTTTGCGTCTTTGGTGATTTTCTGCTTGGCATTTTTGATGTTTGACAATGCTTTTTACTGATAGACTGTAGAAAGGTGGTGACTTTGTGTTTTTACTTCCTTTGTTTCCTTTGAGACTTTATTTTCTTTCTGATAAGTGCCGGGACATAAGCTGTAGAAATTTCTTGAATCCTTTCTTTGTTACTGCCTCCAAAGGATGCCCCAGGACTTTGGTTTGAATCTTGGGGCTTTCCTATTTGTTTGTCCGTTGAGTTGTTTTGCCCCTCGTCTGAGATGCTTTTTTAGTAATCCACTCTTCTTTTCTTATTGTAGGATTTAGTTGGCCTCATGTCTTCTCGCAATAACGTTGTAGAGATGCCTTCCCGGGTTCCTGAGAGCATGGCTGATTGGGTGGACTCAATGGTTCTTATGTGTGTCTCTTTGGTTGATTCCGAGTTTTGCGCGCAGCTTAGGCAGTTTCATAGGGTCTGTAGTAATCCTGGTGATGAGAAGAACTATGAACTTGTCCCTCCCTCCTCCGAAGAGAGAGTCTGCTTCTCTACTCGGGTTGTTGATGATCGCCCTTTCTTCTATGTTTATGACTTTTTCTTTGGTCAGCTGGGTATCACCCTTCCTTTTACTAAATTTGAGATCGACCTGTTATGGTCCTGCAATGTCGCCCCCTCTCAACTTCACCCTAATTCCTGGGGTTTCATAAAGATTTTTCAATTGTTGTGCAATGGTTTTGGTATCCCTGCTTCCCAATCTCTCTTTTTCTATCTGTTTGTCTTGACTAAACCCGGAGTGGTAAAAAAGAAGGCAGCTTGGGTCTCCTTTCGCTCTACCCAGGGAAAGAAGGTTTTTTCCATGTTTGATGAGTCATTCCATGATTTTAAAAACTACTTTTTCAAGGTCCGAGCTGTTGAAGGAGCTCGGCCCTTCTTTCTGGATGAAAATGACGAGCCTGCTTTTTCCTTGGAATGGCAAAAAGATGTGAGGGTGTCCCGATATACGTGAAAAATGTTGGATGAGGCTGAGCGAACCTTTGTGACTGTCTTGGAAGAACACTGGGGTCAACCTCCCCATCTCGACACAAAGAAATTTCTAACCAATCCCTCTCTTCTTCAAACTGAGCTGGGTATTTTGTGTTTCCTTTTTTATCTGTTCTATATTACTCGTAACGACTTGTAGCTTAATTTCTGTTTTATTTGCAGAGGCGATGAAGAATAATGAATCCATGAAATCTTTTAAAAGAGCGCAGAGGGCGACTGCTGCCAAAAACATCTCGGCCAAGGCGGCTGGGGAAAGATCCTCCCAAGTGCACGTGAAGCCGTCTGTGTCGAGTTCCCCTGGGGTGAAGAAGGTGATCCCTACTCCCCGAGTTCGTCTGGTGGATCCTCACCCTACTTTTGCTGCTCCTTCTGTTGCTCCTCCCAATAAAAAACAAAAAACAACTGAGCCTTTCGACCTCAATGCTCCCGACTTTAATGCCATTGAATTTGTGGATCAGCAAATCGGTCCCTATAGTACCCTCTCCATGGACGATGTGTCCATCCTCCGTCATTTGGAATTTATGGCCCGAAATCATGTACAGATGGCGTATACGGCGGCTGCTATATACCGGACTGCTCAGAATCTTCCTCTCCATGCTACCAAAGCATTTATGGAGGAGGCAAAGCAGGAGTTTGACCGAATGAAGGGGCTGAAGGAGGAACTTGAATTAAAGGTGACCAAGTTGGAGAAGGATCTAGAGAATGAGAAGGCTAGTTCCCTTTCACTGGCAGCTTCTTTGAGGTTGGCCAAGGACACAGCCCTGATGCATAAGGAGAGTTACGTTATGACTTATCGGGAGGTGATGCATCTGAGGGGGGAGTTGGACAATGCCTGGGAAGATTATTCTGAGCTCCAAGGTCATCTTGTTGGCAGCGTGACTGTTACTTACGAGAACTTGAAAGAGCAAGTTTGGGTCATTGCTCCCGAGGCCGATCTCGCCCTTTTCAGCCTGGACAACGTTGTCAGGGATGGCAAGATTGTCCCTGATGACGAGGTTGATGATGATGCTGATCCTCCCCCTGTGTCCTCTGCCAAAGTGTCGACCTCTTCTGTTCCTCCGGTTGCACCTGATTCGGATTGCCAGGTTCTGAACCGGGAGGATGGAACTATAGATGCTGTGCCTATTCAGACTCGTCCTCCTTCTCCTTGTCCTGATGCTGCCAAGAAGGCTCCTGATGCTTGTTGATTTCTTTCTAGATATTTATGTAGTTGGCCCGGCTTGTGGGCTCTTTAAAACTTTGTTTATTTTGCTGACAATTTCTAGTTGCTTGTTTTAGCAACTTTTTATTTTGAAAAACAAAGAGTAGCTCGCTATCTTTGGTAGGTGTTGATTGCCGCCGATGCTTTTATAATTTTGTAGATTATATCAAGGTTTTTGACTTGTTTTCTCTTCTGCTTTCTGAGAATGCTGGAACTTTGCAGCTCGACTTCTTGGGATTGCTTTGTGCATTTTGTTTATGGCTTGGATCCTTTGAGTTTGTGTCTATGTGGGTCCGACTTGTTTCTCGGTTTTCTCGCTTTCGTACGCCTTTTTGTCGCTCCGTAACCGATTCTTTTTACCCTTGCCTTTTGGTTTTAAGGGCTATTGGCTTTTTCTACTGCTCCTTCTTTTTCTTTCTATTTTTTTTCGCCATTTTTTTTTCACAAGCTTTTGCTTTTCACTGCTTTTTCTTGCTTCAAGAATCAATTTCATGATTTTTTCAATTTCATGATTTTTCAGATCCTCAATAACATTTCTCTTTGTTCATCATTCTTTCAAGAGCCAACAATTTTAACACTCATAAACAACAATATCAAAAGACATATGCACTGTTCAAGCATTCATTCAGAAAACAAAAAGTATTCTCACCACATCAATATAATTAAATTAAATTCAATAATAAATTCGAAATTTATGTACTTCTTGTTCTTTTGAATTAAAACATTTCTCATTTAAGAGAGGTGAAGGATTAATGGAATTTATTCATAGCTTTAAGACATAGTTACATACTAATGATCATGAAGTAGAGACACAAAACATAGATAAACACAACATTAAAAACCGAAAAGCAGAAAGAAATAAGAACAAGGAA
>NC_029776.3:45363443-45364597 GCF_000817695.3 Arachis duranensis | reverse complement strand
AAAAAAGCTATGCTTTTACCACACCAAACTTAAAATATTGCTCGCCCTCGAGCAAGAGAAGAAAGAAGAGAAGAAGAAGAAAAGGGAGGAGAGTGAGGGGAGATGGATTCGGCTATATGGGTGGGATTGGGTGGGAAGGAGAAGTTGAATTGTAAAGGTAGGTGGGGATCCTGTGGGGTCCACAGGATCCTGAGGTGTCAAGAAATTCCATTCCTGCACCAAATAGGCATGTAAAATGCCTTTGTACACCATTCTGGCATTTAAACGCCCATTGGTGCACGTTCTGGGCATTCAACGCCCATGTAAAGCATGTTTCTGGCGTTGAACGCCAGTTTCATGCTTGTTACTGGCGTTCAGCGCCAGTTTTTCCTCTCTGGGCACATTCCTGGCGTTCAACACCAGGATGTTGCTTGTTTCTGGCATTCAGCGCCAGAATGGTGCTTTGTTCTGGCGTTGAACGCCGGCCAGATGCACCTTACTGGCGTTGAACGCCAGCCTGTGTGTCAGGGTGAAAAATTTTTTTTCTTCTGTTTTTGACTCTGTTTTTAATTTTTTTTGATTTTTTTCATGACTCCTCATGATCATGTACCTAATAAAACACAAAATAACAATAATATAGAATAAAATAAAAATTAAATAAAATTGGGTTGCCTCCCAACAAGCGCTTCTTTAATGTCAATAGCTTGACAGTGGCTCTCATAGAGCCACAAGGTGATCAGGTCAATGTTGTATAGTTGTCCACACCAAACTTAGAGTTTGGATATGGGATCTTAACACCAAACTTAAAGTTTGGTTGTGGCCTCACAACACCAAACTTAGAGTTTGACTGTGGGGGCTCTTCTTGACTCTGAACTGAGAGAAGCTCTTCATGCTTACTCTCTTCTGTCACAGAGGAATGGCCATGTGCCTTAAACACAAGGTAGTCCCCATTCAATTGAAGGACTAACTCACCTCTGTTGACATCTATCACAGCTTCTGCTGTGACTAGGAAAGGTCTTCCAAGGATGATGCAATCATCCTCTTCCTTCCTAGTGTCTAAGATTATGGAATCAGCAGGGATATAAAGGCCTTCAACCTTTACTAGCACGTCCTCTACTATTCCATAAGCTTGTCTCAATGACTTATCTGCCAATTGCAATGAGAACAAGGCAGGC
>NC_029776.3:45362832-45363373 GCF_000817695.3 Arachis duranensis | reverse complement strand
GGCATAAGATTTATCCCTGACCCCAGATCACATAGAGCTTTTTCAAAGCTCATGGTGCCAATGGTGCAAGGTATTAAGAACTTGTCAGGATCTTGTTTCTTTTGAGGTTGAGTTTTCTGAATCCAAGTATCTAGTTCACTAATGAGCAAGGGAGGTTCACTTTCCCAAGTCTCATTACCAAACAACTTGGCATTCAGCTTCATGATGGCTCCTAAGTATTGAGCAACTTGCTCTCCAGTCACATCTTCATCCTCTTCAGAGGAAGAATAGTCTTCAGAGCTCATGAATGGCAGAAGGAGATGTAATGGAATCTCTATGGTCTCTATATGAGCCTCAGATTCCTCTGGATCCTTAATAGGAAATTCCTTCTTGCTTGAAGAACGTCCCAGGAGGTCTTCCTCACTAGGATTTTCGTCCTCCTCCTCCCTTGTGCATTCGGCCACTTTGATCACATCAATGGCCTTGCACTCTCCTTTTAGATTCTCTTCTGTATTGCTTGGGAGAATACTGGGAGGAGTTTCAATAACTTTCTTACTCAACT
>NC_029776.3:45360341-45360961 GCF_000817695.3 Arachis duranensis | reverse complement strand
TTTTTTGATTTTTTGAATATTTTAATTATGAGAAAGAAAAACAACAAAAATACTCAATGCATGAAATTTTTTAGATCAAAACAATGAATGCCTGCAAGAATGCTATGAATGTCAAGATGAACACCAAGAACACTATGAAGATCATGATGAACATCAAGAACATAATTTTGAAAAATTTTTGATGCAAAGAAAACATACAAGACACCAAACTTAGAAATTTTTAATGCATGGAAAATATGAATGCAAAAATGCACATGAAAAACAACAAACAACACTAAACAAGAATTCATCAAGATCAAACAAGAAGACTTGTCAAGAATAACTTGAAGATCATGAAGAACACTATGAATGCATGAGATTTTCGAAAAATGCAAGAAAAATTTTAAGAGCATGCAATTGACACCAAACTTAAAAATTAACATAAGACTCAAACAAGAAACACAAAATATTTTTGATTTTTATGATTTTATGATTTTTTTGTATTTTTATTATATTTTCGAAAATTAATTTTTTGGAAAAACGAAAAACAGAGAAAGAAAATTTGAAAATTTTTGAAAACTTTTTTGAAAAGAAAATTACCTAATCTGAGCAACAAGATGAACCGTCAGTTGTCCATACTC
>NC_029776.3:45359156-45360227 GCF_000817695.3 Arachis duranensis | reverse complement strand
ATTATTGTGGCACCAGTTGAATTCACAACTCCGTTCAACTAACCAGCAAGTGTACTGGGTCGTCCAAGTAATAAACCTTACGTGAGTAAGGGTCGATCCCACAGAGATTGTTGGTATGAAGCAAGCTATGGTCATCTTGTAGATCTCAGTTAGTGAGTGGAATCATAGGGTCAAATGGAATTTAGAAAATCAAATAATAAAAGGAAATAATAAAAGGGATAGAATACTTATGCAGATTCATTGGTGGAAATTTCAGATAAGCGAATGGAGATACTGTATGGCTCAAGAACGCCTGTTCTCCTACTGCTTCAACTCAATCCTTCTTACTCCTTTCCATGGCAAGCTGTGTATAGGGGTTCACCATCAGCGGTGGCTACTTTCAATCCTCTCGGGAAAATGATCCTCTGCGGCTGTCACTCGCATGGCTAATCGTCTGGAGGCATCACCCATGGTTGATGGCTACATCCCATCCTCACAGTGAAAACTACGCTCACGCGTTCTGTCACAGCACGACTAATCACTGGTTGGTTCCCGCTCCTACTGGAATAGAATCCCTTGATTCTTTTGCGTCTGTCACTAACGCCCAGCACTTGCAAGTTTGAAGCACGTCACAGTCATTCATTACCGGAATCCTACTCGGAATACCACAGACAAGGTTAGACTTTCCAGATTCCCAGGATCCTACTCAGAATACCACAGACAAGGTGAGACTTTCTGGATCCTCATAAATGCCGCCATCTATCTAGCTTATACCACGAAGATTCTGTTGGGGAATCTAAGAGATACGCGCCCGACCTAAGGTAGAACGGAGTGGTTGTCAATCACGCACGTTCATAGGTGAGAATGATGATGAGTGTCACGGATCATCACATTCATCAAAGTTAAGTGTAGCGTATATCTTGGAATAAGAATAAGAGAGATTTGAATAAAAGAAAGTAGAATTGCATTAATACTTGAGGTACAGCAGAGCTCCACACCCTTAATCTATGGTGTGCAGAAACTCCACCGTTGAAAATACATAAGTGAAAGGTTCAGGCATGGCCGAATGGCCAGCCCCCATGTGGTCACAAC
>NC_029776.3:45345696-45359128 GCF_000817695.3 Arachis duranensis | reverse complement strand
ATGACGTTTTTCTGGCGTTTAACTCCAGACAGCAGCATGTACTTGGCGTTCAACGCCAAGTTACGTCGTCAATCTCCGAATAAAGTATGGACTATTATATATTGCTGGAAAGCTCTGGATGTCTACTTTCCAACGCCGTTGAGAGCGCGCCAATTGGAGTTCTGTAGCTTCAGAAAATCCATTTCGAGTACAGGGAGGTCAGATTCCAACAGCATCAGCAGTCCTTTTGTCAGCCTTCTTCAGAGTTTTGCTCAAGTCCCTCAATTTCAGCCAGATTTTACCTGAAATCACAGAAAAACACACAAACTCATAGTAAAGTCCAGAAATGTGAATTTAACATAAAAACTAATGAAAACATCCCTAAAAGTAGCTTAAACTTACTAAAAACTACCTAAAAACAATGCCAAAAAGCGTATAAATTATCCGCTCATCATCGGCCAGTCTTTAAGTTATTATTTTAGCTATCCGTAAGACCTCGTCAGGTTCTTTTTTGGATTGCTTTCGATAACTTCTTACATTATTCTGTGTTCATCTTTGTCGATTTGTAGAAAGCGGTTGGCATCTTTAGATCGTCTTTTGGGTGAATCACGTTTTCACCTTTATCGGACGGTTATCTTTATCGTGATCATGCAGTGAAATTGTTTTTCACTTTCTGCCGATTTGTTGCTTTATAATCGGATGATGAATACTTCAGATTAATGCATCTTGAAATCTTGTAGAATATCTAAATAAATTTTATTCAAAGAAAAGTGCGAAATATGTATATGTGGGAATTTTTTCATCCCTTTTAAGTCGGATAGTGTCTAGGTCTCAACCTGGTGCCTCATTAAAAAACCTTTTCAGGAAAAAGAGTGCATCCAATAATGAGATCCTTTACCTTTTCTAACTGTAGTACCTTCTTAGGTTGCAGGCGTGCCATGATATGAGAAGCTCTCGTCCATCGAGTTCGGACAGTCTGTAGTAGCCCTTCCCAAGTACTTTTATAACTCGGTAGGGTCCTTTCCAGTTTGCTGCCAGCTTTCCTTCTCCTGGTCGAGTTGTTCCAATATCATTTCGGATTAGGATAAGATCGTTCTCTGCAAAAGTTCTCGGTACTACCTTTTGATTATATCTGGAAGCCATTTGGCGCTTTAGAGCTTCCTCCCTGATCCGAGCTCTTTCTTGGATTTCAGGTAGTAGGTTGAGCTCTTCCCTCTGAAGTTGGGAGTTTGCTCCCTCATTGTAATGAACTACTCTAGGCGATCTTTCCTCAATCTCTACTGGAATCATTGCCTCTATTCCGTATGCTAACCGGAAGGGGGATTCCTTTGTGGTGGAATGTGGCTTCGTTCGATATGCCCATAGGACCTGTGGAAGCTCTTCTGCCCAGGCTCCCTTTGCATCTTGTAATCTCTGTTTTAACCCGGCCAATATGACTTTGTTGGCGGCTTCGGCCTATCCATTGGCCTGTGGATGTTCGACGGAGGTGTACTGTGCTTTATATTCAAGTCGGCCACTAGTTTTCTGAAGCCTGCATCTGTGAAATGAGTGACATTGTCTGTGGTTATTGAATATGGGACTCCGAACCTTGTGACAATATTTCTATATAGGAATTTCTGGCTTCTTTGAGCGGTAGCGTTGGCTAGGGGTTCTGCCTCGATCCACTTTGTAAAGTAATCTACCCCTACTATGAGAAATTTAACTTATCCTGACCCCTGGGGAAAGGGCCGAGAAGATCGAATCCCCATTTTGAAAATGGCCAAGGCAAAGTTACGCTGATGAGCTCTTCTGGCGGGGCGATGTGAAAGTTGGCATGTTTCTGACATGGTGGACATGTCTTTACAACTTTCGTGGCTTCTTTCTGTAATGTTAGCCAATAGAACCCTACCTGAAGTACTTTTTTAGCGAGGGCTCATGCTGCAAGATGATTGCCACAAATGCTGCCGTGTACTTCTTCTAACACTTCCTTTGTGTGGGAGGTCGGTACGCATTTTAATAATGGTACTGAGATCCCTCTTTTGTACAGGATGTTGTTTATGATGGTGTAGTACTGTGCCTCCCTTTTTAGCCTCTTTACCTCCTTTTCTTCTGTGGGGAGTGTTCTTTTTTTGAGGTAGTTGATTATGGGGGTCATCCATCCTTGGTCCTGGTTTACTATGGCTAGGACTTCTTCTTCTTCTGATATTGACGGGTTCTGTAACATTTCCTAGATGAGGCTTCTATTGTTGCTGCCTGGTTTGGTGCTGGCTAGTTTCGAGAGTGCGTCAGCTCGGGCATTTTGTTCGCGGGGGATGTGGCAGATCTTATATTCCCCGATTTGTCCGAGCTGTTCCTTGGTCTTATCCAAATACTTTTTCATGGTGGGATCTTTGGCTTGGTAGCTCCCTGTTATTTGTGATGTGACCACTTGTGAATCGTTGTAAATGTTGAATTTTTGAGCTCCCACCTCTTCAGCCAGCTTCAAACCAGCTAACAATGCTTCATATTCCGCCTGGTTGTTTGAGGCCGGGAATCCGAACTTGAGAGAGAGCTCGACTTGGGTTCCTTGGTTGCTTTCTATTATTACGCCTGCGCCGCTTCCAGTTTTATTTGAAGAACTATCCACATAGAGGTTCCATTCTGTGATGGTTTCCAGGACATTTGTGAATTCTGCGATAAAGTCGGCCAGATACTATGATTTGATGGTCGTCCGAGCTTCATATTGGAGGTCGAATTCTAACAGCTTGACTGCCCATTGTAGAATTCTGCCTGCTAAATCTGTTTTCTGCAATATTCCTTTTAGGGGCTGGTTAGTTCGAACCTTAATGATGTGAGCCTGGAAGTAAGGGCGGAGTCGTCGGGATGTTAAAATGAGAATATAGGCGAATTTTTCTATTTTCTGGTATTTCAGCTTGGATCCCTGTAGTGCTTTGCTGATGAAGTATACAGGTTGTTGTCCATTCTCGTCTTCTTTGACTAGTGCTGAGGCTATTGCCCAGCTTCCTACTGCGAGATATAATATGAGTGGTTCTCCTTCTCGTGGTCGAGATAGGACAGGTGGCCATCCTAAGAACTTTTTAAAGTCTTGGAAGGCTTGCTCACATTCTGTTGTCCATTTGAACTATTTTCCCTTTCTTAAAGTAGCATAGAAGGGGAGAGATCTTATCGCAGCTCCTGCTAGGAATTGGGATAGGGCGGCCAATCTCCCATTGAGTTGCTGTACTTCTTTGACACAGGTTGGGCTCTTCATGTTTAGTATGGCCTGACACTTGTCTGGATTTGCTATAATTCCTCTTTGTGTGAGCATGAAACCTAAGAATTTGCCCGCCTCTACTGCAAAGGTGCATTTCGCGGGATTGAGTCGCATGTCATGCTTTCTTATGGTGTCAAACACATGGGCCAGGTCAGACAATAATGTCTCTTCGCTTTGTGTTTTTATTAGCATGTCGTCCACGTAGACTTCCATGACCTTTCCGATGTGATCCGAGAAGACTTTATTCATTAGCCTTTGATAAGTAGCTCCTGCATTTTTGAGACCGAAAGGCATCACAATGTAGCAGTAGTTTGCTTTCGGTGTTAAGAACGAGGTCTTTTCTTGATCTGGTGGGTACATGGGGATTTGGTTGTACCCCGAGTAAGCGTCCATAAAAGAGAGATATCTATATCCAGAGGAAGCATCTACCAGAGTGTCAATACTTGGGAGTGGATATGGATCTTTTGGACAAGCTTTGTTGAGATCGGTGTAATCGGTGCACATTCGCCACTTCCCGTTTAATTTTTTCACCAAGACAACGTTGGCTAGCCATAATGGGTATTTGACTTCTCTTATGAATCCTGCTTCCAGTAGTGCTTGTACTTGTTCTTCCACAGCCTGGGATCGCTCTGGCCCAAGTTTTCTTCGTCTCTGCTGTACCGGCCAAGATCCTGGATAGACCGCCAACTTATGGCTCATTAGTTTAGGGTCTATTCTTGGCATGTCTGCGGCTTTTCACGCGAAGAGATCAACATTATCTCGTAAGAATTGTATTAGTAATTCTTTGGAATCTTCTCTTAGGATTGTGCCGATATTGGTTGTTTTTTCTGAAGTATCCCCGATCTGAATCTTCTCTATCGCACCTTCTGGTTGTGGACGAAAATCTTCTCGTCGTTGGACTCCGCCCAGCTCGATTGTGTGGAACTCTTTTCCCCTGCCTCTGAGGTTTAGGCTTTCGTTATAACAGCGACGTGCCATCTTTTGATCTGCTTTTATCGTGGCTATTCCTTTTGTAGTGGGGAATTTCATACAAAGATGTGGGGTCGAGACTATCGCGCCAAGTTGGTTGAGTGTTGTCCGACTTATGAGAGCATTGTAAGCTGAACTTACATCGACCACGATGTAGTCTATTCTGAGGGTCCTGGATTGGTTCCCTTTTCCGAAGGTTGTATGTAGTGGTATGTATCCCAGCAGTTGAACCGGGGTATCTCCTAGTCCGAACAGACTGTTTGGATATGCTTTAAGTTCTTTTTCTTCTATGCCGAGTTTATCGAAGGCTGTTTTGAATAAGATATCGGCAGAACTCCCTTGGTCTATTAAGGTGCGGTGTAGATTGGCGTTTGCCAATATGATGGTGATGACCATGGGATCGTCGTGTCCTGAGATGATGCCGGAGGCGTCCTCTTTAGTGAATGTTATTGCTGGGATGTTGAGTGCTTCCTTCTTTCCCTCAACATGATATACTTCTTTGAGATATTTTTTGCGAGATGACTTGGAGATCCCACCTCCTGCGAATCCGCCATGTATCATGTGGACATGTCTCTCTGGTGTCCGAGGTGATCGTTCAGTTCGCTCGGTATCTTCATCCCTTCGTCTCTTTATTTGATCATCATCTCGGGTGGCCAGAAATCGATCTAATTTTCCTTCTCTCACCAATTTTTCTATGATATTTTTTAAGTCGAAGCATTCGTTTGTGGAGTGTCCACGGACTCGATGGCATTCACAATATTCCTTCTGGTTTCCTCCTCCCTTATTGGCTTTGAGTGGCCGTGCTGGGGGATTTTTTCTGTATGGCAGACTTCTTTGTATATCTCGACCAGGGATGCCCTGAGAGGAGTGTAATTGTGGTATTTTTTGATTTTCTCCCCTTGTCGATCTTCTTTCCTCTTGGATTCCTTGTCTTTGTCTCGGTAGGAGGTCCCCAATTTTGAGGTCTCTCCTAACCGAGCGTTTTCTTCCATGTTGATATATTTTTTTGCTCGTTCCTGTACTTCATCTACGGAGGTCGGGTACTTTTTTGATATAGATTGGCTAAAAGGTCCTTCTTGCAGGCCGTTGATGAGTCCCATGATGGCGGCTTCTATTGGTAAACTTTGTATGTCCATGCACGTTTTTTTGTTGAATCTTTCCATGTAGTTGCGGAGGCTCTCCCGATCTCCTTGTTTGATCCCTAGTAAGCTGGGGGCGTGCTTGGCCTTATCTTTCTGAATGGAGAATCTGGCTAGGAATTTTTTAGCTAGGTCATCAAAGCTTGAGATGGACTTTGGGGGTAGGTTGTCGAACCATCGGATTGCTGTCTTTGTGAGAGTTGTTGGAAATGCTTTACAGCGAACAGCATCTAGGGCGTCGGTAAGGTACATTCTGCTTTTGAAGTTGCTGAGGTGGTGGTTGGGGTCCGTGGTGCCATCGTATAGGATCATATCTGGGAGTTTGAAGTCTGTTGGAATTTTAGTTTTCATGATTTTCTTGGTGAACGGGTCTTGCTCTTTGCGTGAATTTTCTTCAGGATTGGCCCGGGGGATTTTTAATTTAAGATCGGCTTCCAATTGCTGTAGTTTTTCTTCCAATTCTCGACGTCGCCGCACCTCTCCTTATAGATCTTTTCCGATTTCTCGTTGTTGTTGCGAATAAAGAAAGGGTTATTTTAGGCGATCTAGGAGTGCTTCTATTTCCCCAGAATTTGGTGAGTCTTTGTCCTTGTTGGTTTTCGGGGTATCTTGTAGCGTGACATCCGCGTTTTTGTGCGATGTTCTATCTTTCAGACCTGAATCGTGGTCGTTGTCATGGTCGTCCGCCATGGTGATGGGATGACTTCCAGGTTCCCCGGCAACGGCGCCAAAAGATAAGAAGTTAGAAAAGATATTTTAAAATCAAATTTTTGAAAAAGATAAAATTTTGAAAAAGATATGATATAAAAGATAAGATAAAAAGATATGATTAAAATTAAAATTGATTACTTTACTAACAAGAAACTAAAAGATAAGATTCTAGAATTTAAAGATTGAACCTTTCTTAACAAGAAAGTAACAAACTTCAAATTTTTGAATCAATCATATTAATTGTTAGCATAATTTTCGAAAATAAAGATAAAACTAAGAAAAAGATTTTTGAAAAATATTTTAAAAGATTTTCGTAAATTAATAAGAAAAATGAAAAAGATTTGATTTTTGAAAAAGTTTTAAAAAGATAAGTGTTCCGAGGGTTACCTGAAACTGTAGGTCGATCTCGGATGAGATCTTCTGTGTTGGTCGGAGCCGACGTGTCCGGCAGGTGTGTAGCGGCCGGAGCTGGTGTGTCTGACTTGTAGAACTGAGAATGCTGCTGATCCTTCGTCCCCGGAGGGTGGGGGGTACCTGCAAGGGACTCCGATGCTTAAGTTAGCAAGGGTATTAAACAGGTATTGAGTAGAATCAGAGTATATGTTATACCTGGGTGCTCCAGCGTATTTATAATGATGAGATGTGACCTTTTGGATAAGATAAGTTAGTTATCTTATCTTATCTTTATCTTTGAGCTGAGGTCAGCGTATCTTCAATGGAACCGCGTTTATCTCTATAGGCTTGGGTTGCCGTAGGATTTGGGTCGTGTTCCTCTGTTTGGGTCCTTTACTGGGCTCTCCTGTCGATTTGGACCGAGTTCTTTGCGAAGAAGTCGGTCCGCTTGACCTAAAGAGGTCGGTCGCTTTGTCTATAGAACATCCCGGGTCGAACAGCTCGACCCAGGGTATGAACAATAAGATTTTTTAAAATTTGAAAATTTGACTTGACTTACAAGAAACAACTAATTTTAAAAATTTTTTACTAAGTCAACCCAAATTTTCAAAATTTTGAGAGAAAAAAGGAAAAGATATTTATTTTTTGATTTTTGAATTTTTAATTATCAGAGAGAAAAACACAAATATGACCCAAAACATGAAAATTTTGGATCAAACACATAATGCATGCAAGAACATTATGAATGTCAAGATGAACACCAAGAATACTTTGAAGATTATGATGAACATCAAGAACATATTTTTGAAAAAATTTTTATGCAAAGAAAACATGCAAGACACCAAACTTAGAAATCTTTAATGCTTAGACAATATGAATGCATAAATGCATATGAAAAACAACAAAGAACACAAAACAAGAAAACATCAAGATCAAACAAGTAGATTTACCAAGAACCACTTGAAGATCATGAAGAACACTATGAATGCATGAATTTTTTCGAAAAATGCAAGAACAATATGAATATGCAATTGACACCAAACTTAAAACATGATACAAGACTCAAACAAGAAAGACAAAATTTTTTTTATTTTTATGATTTTATAATTTTTTGTATTTTATTTTATTTTTTTTTTTTTGAAAACATATAGGAAAAAGAAAGTAATGAATTCAAAGTCCTCAATCAAAATTCCCTGAATCATACCAAGTTAGTCTAAAGCTTGATGGCCAGATAAGCTTCAGCATACTATTTTGAAACTCTAGAATTCATTCTTAAAAATTTAGAATGATTTTCGAAAATAAAAGGAAGAATATTTTTGAAAAAAATTTTTTCGAAAATAAAACAAAAAGAAAATTACCTAATCTGAGCAACAAGATGAACCGTCAGTTGTCCAAACTCGAACAATCCCCGGCAACGATGCCAAAAACTTGGTGGACGAAATTGTGATTCATACTTAAATTGTTGTTCGAAATTGATTCTCAGGTAATTGCGCCAAAAACATGGTGCTCAATACCATGGTCTAGACATAATTTCACAACTTCGCTCAACTAACCAACAACTGGTAAACCTTACGTGAGTAAGGGTCGATCCCACAGAGATTGTTGGTATGAAGCAAGCTGTGGTCATCTTGTAAATCTCAGTCAGGCGGATAATAAATGGTGATAGAGTTTTCGAATAATAATATTAAATAAATAGAAAATAAAGATAGAAATACTTATGTAGATCATCGATGGGAATTTCAGATAGGCGTATGAAGATGCTGTGCTCCTTCTGAATCTCTGCTTTCCTACTGCCTTCATCCAATCCTTCTTACTCCTTTCCATGGCAAGCTGTATGTAGGGCATCACTGTTGTCAATGGCTACATCCTATCCTTTCAGTGAAAAAGGTCCAAATGCTCTGTCACGGCACGGATAATCATCTGTCGGTTCTCGGTCATGTTGGAATAGAATCCCTTGATTCTTTTGCGTTTGTCATCACGCCTAACAATCGCGAGTTTGAAGCTCGTCACAGTCATTCAATCCCGGAATCCTACTCAGAATACCACAGACAAGGTTTAGACTTTTTGGATTCTTATGAATGCTGCCATCAATTCTAGCTTATACCACGAAGACTCTGATCTCACGAAATAGAAAGCTCGGTTGTCAGGCGAGGGCAACCATGCATCATTCATCAGGAATCCAAGAGATACACACTCTAGCTTTCGCTTGTAGAACGGAAGTGGTTGTCAGGCACGCGTTCATAGGGACGGATGATGATGAGTGTCACGGATCATCACATCCATCAGGTTGAAGTACGAGTAGTATCTTAGAACAGAAATAAGATTGAATTTGAATAAAAGGTAGTAGTAATTCAATTAAAGCTCGAGGTACAGCAGAGCTCCACACCCTTAATCTATGGTGTGTAGAAACTCCACCGTTGAAAATACATAAGTGATGAAGGTTCAGGCATGGCCGAATGGCCAGCCCCTCCCAAAACATGATCAATAGCCTCCTAAGATGAATAATGGTATAAAACCGAGACCAAAGATGTAACGTGGTCAAAGGATACTGAATACAATAGTAAAATGTTCTATTTATACTAGACTAGCTACTAGGGTTTACAGAAGTAAGTAATTGATGCAGAAATCCACTTTCGGGGCCCACTTGGTGTGTGCTTGGGCTGAGCTTGAGCTTTACATGTGAAAAGGCTTCTTTTGGAGTTGAACGCCAAGTTGTAACGTGTTTTTGGCGTTCAACTCTGGTTCGTGACGTGTTTCTGGCGTTTGACTCCAGAATGTAACATGGAACTGGCGTTGAGCGCCAGTTTACGTCATCTAATCACGAATAAAGTATAAACTATTATATATTGCTGGAAAGCTCTGGATGTCTACTTTTTAACGCCGTTAAGATCGTGCCATTTGGATTTTTGTAGCTCTAGAAAATCCATTTCGAGTGCAGGGAGGTCAGAATCCAACATCATCAGCAGTCCTTTGTCAGCCTTTTATCAGAGTTTTGCTCAGGTCCCTCAATTTCAGCTATAAAATACCTAAAATCACAAAAAAACACACAAACTCATAGTAAAGTCCAGAAATGTGAATTTAGCATAAAAACTAATGAAAACATCCCTAAAAGTAACTATATCCTATTAAAAACTACATAAAAACAATGCCAAAAAGCGTATAAATTATCCGTTCATCAGCGCCGGAGGAGGTTCAATATCATCGTCATCAGGGTCGTTAGGGACAATCTTGTCGTCCCTCACAACATTGTCGAGACTAAAGAGAGTAAGGTCGAGCTCGGGTGTAAGAACCCGAACCTGCTCCTTCAAGTTCTCATAAGCAGCATTCACACTGCCCACAAGGTGACCCTGGAGCTCGGTATAATCATCCTGGGCAGTCTCCAAATCACCCTTGAGACGCACCACTTCTCTGTAGGCTAAAACATAGTTCTTCTTGTGCTTCAACGTTGTGTCTTCAACCAACTTCACAGAAGGCGCCAAGGCCACAGAACTAGCCTTTTCACCCTCTAGTTCTTTCTCCACCTTCGCCAAATTCACCTCCAGCTCCTCCTTCAAACCTTGATTCGATCAAACTCTGACTTAGCTTCCTCCATGAAAGATTTTGTAGCATGAACCGGGATATCCTGAGCAGTTCGAAAAAGAGCTGCACCCATGTGAGTCATCTTCACACTATTCCTAGTGATGAACTCTAGGTGACGAAGAATGGATACATCATCCATCGAAAGGCTACCATAAGGGGCAATCTGCTGGTCAACAAACTCCACAACATCAAAATTAGGGGCATCCAGGTTAAAAGGCTCAACGGTCTTTTGTTTTTTCGGAGGAGGAGCACTAGAAGCAGCAACCGAAGTTTGTGGAGGGTCAGCCAGACGAACCCAGGGAGTCAGGATCATCCTCCTCGACCCAGGGAAACTCGGCACGGACGGCTTCGTCTGAACCTGAGAGGACCCTTCTCCAGCCGCCTTGACCGATATGTTTTGAGCAGCGACAACCTTCCTTGCCCTTTTAAAGGCCCTCATGGATTCATTATTCTTAGACATCTCTGAAAAATAGAATCAACCACAGAAATGGATTACAAATACAAAATAAGAGGAAGCAAAGGTAAAAACAAAGTAAAAAATAAGTCAGCCAGTACCCAGCACAGTTCCGACCAGGGACAGGTCCCCCAGAAATTTTTTGGTGTCAAGATGGGGAGGTTCCCCCATATATCTTCAACAACAATTGCAAAAGCCCGCTCAACCTCGTCGAGCATCTCCCATGTATAACGAGACACTGTCACATTCTTCTGCCACTCCAAAGGAAAAGCAGGCTCATCGTTCTCGTCAAGAAAAAAGGGGCGAGCTCCCTCGACAGCTCGAACCTTAAAGAAATAGTTCTTAAAATCCTTAAAGGACTCATCATACATAGCAAAAACTTTATGTCCCTGCGCGGATCTAAAAGAAACCCAAGAGGCTTTCTTTTTGGAAGAAGCCCTAGGCTTGGCCGAAACGAAGAGATAAAGAAAGAGAATCTGAGAAGGTTTGATGCCTAACTCTTGACAAAGCAACTGAAAGATCTTGATAAAGCCCCAAGAATTCAGATGGAGCTGGGATGGGGCAACGTTACACGACCACAACAAGTCGGTCTTAAAGGCAGTAAAGGGAAAAATAATGTTCAACTGGATGAAGAAATAACATAGGCATAGAAGAAAGGACGCTCCCCCTCGACCGAGGTTGGGAAACAAACCCTTTCATCAGAATCAGGCGCTACAAGCTCATAATCGCTCTCCTGGGCATCACTACCACAAATCCTATGATGCTTTCTCAGCTCAGCATAAAACTCAGCGTTCACCACAGAAACACACATTAAAACAAGGGAGTCCAACCAATCGGACATCCCCTCAGAAACCTTGGAAGACGTCTCTACAATATTTTTGCGAGAAGACATGGCCAACTAGTCCTATAAAAAAAAGAAGATGGATTACTAAAACTACTCAAGATCAGACAAACAACTCGGACAACAAAAATAAACAGCAGATAGCAGACTCAGCAGTAAAAAGGAAAACCCAAGACACAACCCAAGGACCTGTGGCATCCTTTGGAGGCAATAACAGAGTGAAGACTCACACCATCTCCCAACAAAGAAAACAACCCTCTTCAAAAGTCATCAAAAGAGCAACAAAAGTAGCAGTTCAAACAAAACAACAAAAATCCCAAATGGAGGATATCAAAGACACAACCTTTTTCTCCAGAAGAACTAAACGAAGCCAAAATCATTATACCCAAAAGATACAAAAGCTACAACAAGGGCAATAAAACATGCAAAGCCCTAAGAGACCCTAATCATCGAGAAAAATACCAGAAAAATGCACCATATCAACTAAGCATAAAGGATCAAACTTTCAAGCATGCAAGCAAAATCAAAAGCCTCACCAAGAATAAAAAGGAAAAAACGGCAAAAGAAGTAGAGAAGCAGAAGGAATAAACCAACCTGGAAAAAAGAGGAAGCTTCAAAGAAACTGAAGACGGAAAGAAGGAAACTAGAATCGTCTTTCAGAAGCAAGGAAAACACCGACGATCACCAAACAAACGTCACAGGGAGAAAAATGCGAAAATGCAAATATTCAGGAGAAAACAGAAAGTGAGAAAGAAAAGGGGAAGTTACGAAACAGAGAAAAGAAACCGTTTTGTGAAGAGTTCAAAAAAGAACAAAGAAACGGAGCATTAAAAAGAATTAATGAGGTTACTAAACCTTCGCACATTCCCAAAACAAAGGGACGTGCGTTTTTCAAAAGAATAAAATTCAAAAGGAAATGTTCCGCATTCAAGGGAAAACTCTACAAAGAAGAAATCGACAAAATGCTCGAGTTCGGCTTCACCATAAAAGGATCGAAATCCTAAAACTGAAGACTCAACCTCAAAACAAGAAGACCGAGCTCGAGCAGGGGCACTGTTCATATCCTGGGTCGAGCTGTCCGACCAGGGATTTTCCACTGATAAATCGATCGACCTCTTCAGGTTAGGACAATCCGACCTCTTCTCAGAGAGCTCGGTCCAATCACCAGGAAGAGCCCAAAAAGGGCCCAACAGAGGAACACGACCCAAATCATAAGGCAGTCCAAGCCTATAGAGATAAGGGTGGTTCCCTTGAAGATAAGATGACCTCACCTAAAGATAAGGTAAGATAAGATAAGATAACTATCTTATCTCCAGAAAGGTCACTCCACACCATTATAAATACACTGGAGCACCCAGGTATAACTCATACTCTAATTCTACTAAAAACCTGTTTAATATCCTTGCTAACTTAAGCATTGGAGTCCCTTGCAGGTACCACCACCCTCCGGTAACCAAGGATCAACAGCATTGGTAGTCCAACAAGTTGGACGCGGCAGCTCCGGCCATCTCCTACTCGCCGGACACGTCATCTCTGACCAGTACAGAAGATCTCATCCGAGATCGACCTACAGTTTCAAGTAACCTCGGAACAACTGGTTTCCTTTTCCAAAGGTTGTGTGTAGTGAGATGTATCCAAGTGGTTGGATTGGAGTGTCTCCTAGTCCAAATAAGTTGTTCGGATATGCTCTAAGTTCTTTTTCCTCTAGGCCGAGTTTGTCAAAGGCGGTTTTAAACAAGATATCAGCCGAGCTTCCTTGGTCTACTGGTGGACGAAATTGTGATAAAAGAGTTTCAGGCACTGTTAGAGAAGCTCACAACTCCATTCAACTAACCAGCAAGTGTACTGGGTCGTCCAAGTAATAAACCTTACGTGAGTAAGGGTCGATCCCACAGAGATTGTTGGTATGAAGCAAGCTATGGTCACCTTGTAAATCTCAGTTAGGCAGATTAAATTGGTTTATGGGTGTCGAAAATAGAAATAAGAAAATAAATAATAAAAGGGATAGAACACTTATGCAGATTCATTGGTGGAAATTTCAGATAAGCGAATGGAGATACTGTATGGCTCAAGGACGCCTGCTCTCCCACTTCTTCAACTCAATCCTTCTTACTCCTTTCCATGGCAAGCTGTAT
>NC_029776.3:45344985-45345666 GCF_000817695.3 Arachis duranensis | reverse complement strand
TGTAGGGCATCACCGTTGTCAATGGCTACATCCCATCCTCTCAGTGAAAATGTTCCTATGCTCTGTCACAGCACGGCTAATCATCTGTCGGTTCTCAATCAGGTTGGAATAGAATCCCTTGATTCTTTTGCGCTTGTCATCACGCCCAGCCTTCAGGAGTTTGAAGCTCGTCACAGTCATTCATTACCGGAATCCTACTCGGAATACCACAGACAAGATGAGACTTTCCGGATTCCCAGGATCCTACTCGGAATACCACAAACAAGGTGAGACTTTCCGGATCCTCATAAATGCCGCCATCTATCTAGCTTATACCACGAAGATTCTGTTGGGGAATCTAAGAGATAAGCATTCAAGCTCGGTTGCATGTAGAACGGAAGTGGTTGTCAATCACGTGCGTTCATACGTGAGAATGATAATGATCGTCACTTTCATCATTACACTCATCATGTTCTTGGGTACGAATGAATATCTTGGAATAAGAATAAGAGAGATTTGAATAAAAGAAAATAGAATTGCATTAATACTTGAGGTACAGCAGAGCTCCACACCCTTAATCTACGGTGTGCAGAAACTCCACCGTTGAAGATATATAAGTGAAAGAGGTTCAGGCATGGCCGAATGGCCAGCCCTCTCCATGATCAAGTGACCGAATATATACAATCCTAAACTGTCAAAAGA
>NC_029776.3:45323166-45344826 GCF_000817695.3 Arachis duranensis | reverse complement strand
TGAGCTTGATCTATCCACGAGTTGAGGCTTCTATTGGAGTTGAACTCCGAGTTATGACGTGTTTTGGGCGTTCAACTCCGGATCATGACGTTTTACTGGCGTTTAACTCTAGACAGCAGCATGTACTTGGCGTTCAACGCCAAGTTACGTCGTCAATCTCCGAATAAAGTATGGACTATTATATATTGCTGGAAAGCCCTGGATGTCTAATTTCCAACGCCGTTGAGAGCGCGCCAATTGGAGTTCTGTAGCTCTAGAAAATCTATTTCGAGTGCAGGGAGGTCAGATTCCAACAGCATCAGCAGTCCTTTTGTCAGCCTTCTTCAGAGTTTTGCTCAAATCCCTCAATTTCAGCCAGAATTTACCTGAAATCACAGAAAAACACACAAACTCATAGTAAAGTCCAGAAATGTGAATTTAACATAAAAACTAATGAAAACATCCCTAAAAGTAGCTTGAACTTACTAAAAACTACCTAAAAACAATGCCAAAAAGCGTATAAATTATCCGCTCATCATCTACCAGTGTGCAGTGGAGATTAGTGTTGGCCAATATGATAGTGATGACCATAGGATCGTCATGTCCCGAGATGATGCCAGCCACGTACTCTTTAGTGAAATTAATAGTAGGGAGGTCGGGTGCTCCTTCTCCTCCTTCGACGTGATATACTTCTTTAAGGTGCCTTTTGCGAGATGATTTGGAGATTCCTCTCCGCAAATCTACCATGTATCATGTGGACATGTCTCTCCGGGGTGCGAGGTGGTTGTTCAGTTCGTCCGACCTCTTCATCCCTTCTTCTTTTTCTAGGATCATTTGTCTTGCTGGCTAAGTACCGATCTAGTCTCCATTCTCTCACCAATTTTTCTATGACATTCTTCAAGTCGTAGCACTCGTTGGTGGGATGTCCATAGATTCGATGGTATTCATAGTATTCTGTCCGATTTCCACCTTCTTTTTTGCTTTTAATTGGTCGAGGTGGTGGAATCTTCTCAGTGTGGCATACTTCTCGGTACACTTCCACAAGAGACACCCGAAGAGAGGGGTGTAATTGTGGTATTTCTTAATCTTCTCTCCATGCTGATCTTCTTTTTTCTTGGAGTCTTTATCTTTATCTCGGGAGGAGTAGGAGAATCCAGATTTTGAGGTTTCACCTAGTCGAGAGTTTTCCTCCATGTTGATGTACTTCTCTGCTCGTTCTTGCACTTCATTCAGAGATGTGGGATGTTTCTTTGATATAGAGTGACTAAAAGGTCCCTCTCGTAGGCCACTGATGAGACCCATAATGGCTGCTTCAGTTGGCAGACTTTGCATGTCTAGACATGCTTTGTTGAATCTTTCCATGTAGTTGTGAAGACTTTTCCGATCTCCTTGCTTGATCCCTAATAGGCTTGGGGCATGCTTGGTTTTGTCCTTCTGGATAGAGAATCTGGTAAGAAACTTTCCAGCTAAGTTATCAAAGCTTGCGATGGACCTTGGGGGTAGATTGTCGAACCATTTAATTGCTGTCTTTATTAAGGTAGTCAGGAAGGCTTTGCACCGAATTGCATCTGAGGCATCGGTGAGATACATTCTGCTTCTGAAATTACTGAAATAATGTCTTGGATCTGATGTGCCGTCGTACGGTGTCATGTCGGGAGCTTTGAAGTCCTTTGGGACTTTGGCTTTCATAATTTCTTTGGTGAATGGGTCTTGATCTTTGCGGGGGTTATCTTCATGACTGGATCGAGTAGTCTTGGTTTTTAGATCAGCTTCAAGCTTTAAGAGCTTGTCTTCTAACTCTTTACGTCACCTAGTTTCCCTTTGAAGGTCCTTATCAGCCTCTCGTTGATGCTCAGCCTCTTTTTCGAGTTGTTTGAGACGATCTTTTTGAGCTTGAAGTGCCTCTAGAATTTCTGCATTTGGTGGACTCTTATCTTTGTTTGGTTGAGGAGTATCCTTTTGGTGTAGTGTCTGTGTTCTTATGCAGCATCCTGTTTTCTAGATCAAAGTCATGGTCGTTGTCAAGGTTGTCCGCCATGATGATGGGATGACTTCCAGGATTCCCGGCAATGGCGCCAATGTTCCGAGGGCTACTTAAAACTATAGGTCGATCTCGAACGAGATCTTCTGTACTGGTCGGAGCTGTTATGTCCGACGTGATGATGATGGTCGGAGCCACTGTGTCCGACTCGTTGGACTTGGTGGTGGTGCTGATCCTTCATCACCGGAGGGTAGTGGTACCTGCAAGGGACTCCGATGCTTAAGTTAGCAAGGGTATTAAGTAGGATTTTTGTAGAATCAGAGATAAGTTATACATGGGTGCTCCAGTGTATTTATAATAGTGTGGAGTGATCTTTTTGGAGATAAGATAGTTATCTTTATCTTATCTTTGAGTGAAGTCATCTTATCTTTTGAGGGAACTGCCTTTATCCTTCTAATCTTGGGCTACCCTTGGACTTGGGTGGTGTTTCTCTATTTGGGCCTTTTTTTGGGCTTTCATAGAGGTTTGGCCGAGATCTTTGAGAAGAGGTCGGGTAATCCTGACCTACAAAAGTCGGTCGACTTGTCATCAATCAGCCCGGGTCATACAACTCGACCCAGGGCATGAACAGTCACCGTTTCTAGAACCAGTGACCTCGCCGCATCAAGTGGTTAGAGCCTTGGGCTAATGTTTGGAGGGCCTTCCTCCAAAGTCGGCCCTTTTTACCTTCGCAGGTCATGGCTTTGTACTCGGGCTAGGGTATAAATAGTGCCCTTACTTGAGCCTCGATCTTTTCACAGGCCGTGCTCAAGCATTTTGTGGCTTTGTCTTTGTCGGACATTTCTTCCCTGGGTAAGTCAGGTGATTGGTCCTTTGTTGGTTTTAAAATTCAAAACATTGCCCTGCTTTAAATGCGGGGCTAGATTGGCGTGACAGTTTCCTTGATTCTTGCGTGCACTTTTGAAGCTTAGTAATTAGGCTGTTACTCTTCAATGTTTATAAAAGTCTAAGTGCTTTCTCTTCTTCATTTAACTTTCCATTTTTTGCAACTCTTTCTCGTTCTCCATTACCCTTTGTGAACGAATTTTTTCCTTCGTTGCTTTTCGACTGCCCCTGTTTCCAAGAACTTCTCTTTCTTGGGTTTTTCCAGAGTCTTCCTTCTTAGAGAGGAATGTTCGTGACACTACTGTTTGATGCGCTCTCCTTCTTCAATTCTCCATCAGGTTGGTACTTTTCTTTCCATGTTTTCTTACTATTCTTAGGGTGATCTTTGATAAATGTTTCGTTGAAGCTTTGCCTTGTTTTGACGTTGGTAGATGCTGGTAATGATGTCTTGTTTGTTTAATCCCATTTTCGATGATGGTTTTTCTGTATTTCTTTAAAAAAGATTTTTTTGCTTGGTTGGCTGTTTCTGGTGATTTTACTTTGCTTCTTATGCTTGCCTTCTTTTGGCTTCCAAACTTTTGCATCTCTTTTGTGGTGACATGCTTGGTAAAAGAAAGGTTCTTTTTGGGGTTTCAGTAACTCTTTTGTAGGGCTGTGTTTGTATTCGCGTTTCCCCAAAAAAGTACCGCTGCGGTGTGATGACATCGTAAGGTTGGGGGCTCCTTTTAGTTGGGTGGACACTTTTGGTAGAAATGTTGATTTTTGGTAATGTCAGAAATTACCCGATTTCTTTGCCCCTGCCCTATTCGTTTATGGTAATGATTTTTTCGCTGTTTGTACTTATAGGTGTAGCTTTATGTCTTGTAAGATCCTTATGAAAATGTCTACCAAAATTCTCTCTGGCCTTCTTGACTGGGTAGATTCTATAGTTCTTTCTTGTGTGACTATTGTAGATCAAGAGTACTGCTAGCAGTTTCGTAGGTTTCATACAGTATGTGATAGTAGGGAGGATAAGAAGGATTATGAGTTGGTTGCTCCTGATCCTGAGGAGAGGGTTTGCTTCCCTCCTTTGGATGGTTTTGAGCGTCCGGTTTTCTACGCGTATGATTGTTTCTTTACAAAACTCGGCATTACCCTTCCTTTTACTGAGTTTGAGACCGATGTCCTTTGGGCCTGTAATGTGGCGCCCTCCCAGCTTCACCCTAACTCCTAGGCATTCATGAAAAATTTTTCAACTTCTGTGTCGAGAGCTAGGCGTCTGACCTTCCCTTAGTCTCTTTCTGTACCTGTTTGTCTTAATCAAACCCGGGGCACAAAAGGGGAAAGCCTCCTGGATTTCATTTCGGCCCACTTAGGATAGGAAGGTCTTTTCAATCTTCGATGAGTTTTTTCATGATTTCAAAAACTATTATTTTAAAATCCGAGTTGTGGATGATGTCTATCCTTTTTCTTTGGACGAGAGTGATGAGCCCTCATTTTCCCTTTGTTGGCAAGAGAACCTAGTGGTGGTTAAGTATACTTTACATAATTTAGATGAGGTGGAGAAGGCTTTTGTTGGTGTGTTGGAAGAGCACTAGGGTCGGGCTCCTCACTTGGACACAAAGAAATTCTTGGGGGATCCCAGCCTTCTCCGATCCGAGTTAGGTAGTTCCTTGACCTCTTGTCTTTGTGTCTTTTTCCTTCTATTATGTCTACTTGTTTGATAACTTCGTGTTTTTCTCGCTTTTTCTCAGAGATGGCTTCAAGATCCATTTCGATGAGGTTTTTTCGCAAGACCAAGAAGTTGGTTGCTGCTCAGAATCTCCAAAGTAAATAAGCTGGAGACTCTTCTTCCCGACCTCCTCCAAAGAAGTTGGGTTCGGGTCCTCAGGTTTAGAGGAAGGTTATTCCTACTCCTAATGTCCGCTTAGTTCCTCCCGATCCACCTTTGGAGAGTTCGGGCACGCCTTCATCCCCTTACTACTTTAGAGCCGGCCCTTAAGAAGCAGAAGACTATTGGGGTGGCGGGTATTAATGATAAAGACTTTGATGGTTTTGGCTGGAGTGAAGAGCACATCTTGCCCTATAGTTATGCATCCACGGATGATGTGTCCATTCTTAATCATCTTTAACACATTACCCACAACTGCGTTTGGATAGCCTGTCTGAGAACGACTTTGGCCACGGAATTTAGAATATCTCCCATTAATGCCACTGGAGCATTCCTGAATGCTGCCCGAGATGATGTGGACAGGTTGAATAGTCTAAAGGCCGAGTTGGAAGAAAAGAATGCCAAGCTTGAGTCTGATCTAGAGAAAGCTAAGGCTTGAGCTACTAAGGCTGAGGCAGCGTCAAAGTTGGCGGAGGAGACAAAAAATAAAAGGCTGAAGAGAGCTACTCTCACACTTATGGGTGCTTCTCCTGAGATCATTGATGCTGTCCTAGTTTCTGTGCTCCGTTGCCTCCGGCTAAAGATGCTGTGTCGAGGAAGAACCTTGACCCTTTGTGAAATTTGTTTAAGTTGTTCTTTTGAGATGGCCCGAGCTGTGGGTCTATTGATGCTTTATTTTGTAATAGTTTGTATTCCTTTGAACACTTTATTTTACCTTTAGTTGTTTTTGACAACCTTTAAGCAATGTTCAGGATTTGTTTCGCAACTGTTTTTGAACACTTTGTTTTACTCTTAGTTGTTTTGACAACTTTTTTAGTAACGTTTAGTACATGTTTTGCGACTGTATTTGAATACTTTGTTTTACTTTTAGTTGTTTTGACAACTTTTTGAGTAATGACTGTTTTCGTTGTGGTGCTTCTTATGATTGTAGAAGTTCCTTTCTCGGGTCCGACTTTGCGTAGTCGGTTACTATTGGAGGTCGCTTTGTGTGGGTTATTTCATATATCTTTTGAGTTTCCTTTCTTTCTTGGGTCCGACCTTATGTAGTCGGCCTCTTTTCAAGTTACTTTTGCAACTCTGTTTTTTGTCCGACCTGTTTAGAGGTCACTTTATACGAGTTGCTTATATAACTTCTTACATTAATTTGTACCTTGTCGCTTTGTCTTGCCGACCATTTTAGGTAGGGCAAGCCTTTTTGCGGTTTGTTAAGCTTAAATTAATGCATTTAAGATAGGAAACTTTGGAGATAAATGTAGATGAATTTTTATTAATGTGTACCATTCCTTTATAGAGATGGTCACTAAAGATTTAAGTGACCCTAGGCCTTGTCCTGGTGCCTCATTAAAAAACCCTTATGATTGGGATAAAGAGTGCACCTTGGTTCAAGGATTTTTAGCTAAAATATCTTCTTAGGTTACAGGCATGCCAGGACCACCGGAGCTCCCGCCCTTGGAGGTCGGACACCTTGTAATAACACTTGCCTAGGACTTCGGTTACTCTGTAAGGCCCTTTCCAATTTCCAGCCAACTTTCCTTCTCCCAACTTCTGCGTCCCGATGTCGTTTTGGATCAGGATGAGGTCATTGGCGATAAAGCTTCTCTTGATGACCTTTTGATTATATCTTAGAGCCATTCAGTGTTTTAAGGCTTCCTCCCTAATCCGTGCTCTTTCTCGGACTTCTGGGAGTAGGTCGAGCTCTTCTCTTTGGGCCTAGGGGTTGAGTCCTTCGTTATAGAACACGACCCTAGGTGACCCTTAGTCTACTTCAATGGGAATCATTGCCTTTATTCCGTAAGAAAGTCGGGACGATGATTCTCTCATTGTAAAATGTGGGGTGGTCTGGTACGCCCATAGTACTTGAGGGAGTTCGTTAGCCCAAGCTCTTTTTGCGTCTTGTAGTCGGCGTTTTAGCCATGCCAGTATGACTTTGTTTGCAGCTTCGGCTTGTCCGTTGGCCTGGGGGTGTTCTAACAAGGTGAACTGGTGCCTAATTTATAGGTTGGCCACTAAGTTATTAAAGCTCGAGTCAGTGAATTGAGTCCCGTTGTCTATTGTAATGGAGTGTGGGACTCCAAACCTTGTGACAATGTTCTTGTATAAGAATTTTCGACTTTTCTGGGCAGTGATAGTGGCTAAGGGATCCACTTCAATCCACTTAGTGAAGTAGTCAACCCCTACTATTAGGTATTTGACTTAGCCTAGACCTTGTGGGAATGGTCCGAGTAGATTAAGTCCCCATTTTGCAAAAGGCCAAGGTGAGATAACGCTGATGAGTTCTTCAAGAGGCGCTACATGGAAGTTAGCATGTTTTTGGCAAGGTGGGAATGTTTTGACAAACTCGGCCGCTTGCTTATGTAAGGTCGGCCAAAAGAAGCCGGCTCGGATTACCTTCTTGGCTAGGGCCCGAGCTCCCGAGTGATTTCCGCACATGCCACTATGAACGTTTTCTAAAACTTCCTTTGTGTCAAAGGTCGGGACGCATTTTAGGAGGGGCGTTGAAATCTCTCTCTTGTATAGGACGTTGCGAACCAGTGTGTAGTTTTGTGCCTCTTTTTTTAGTCTTTTTGCCTCCTCTTCTTCTGTGGGGAGGGTCTCAAATTTGAGGTAGTTGACTATAGGGGCCATCCACCCTAAGTGTTGATTGGATATATTTAGTATTTTCTCTTCTTTTAAAATTGATGGGGATTGCAGATCTCTTGGATGAGACTTCTGTTGTTGACCCTTGGCTTGGTGCTGGCTAGCTTTGAAAGGGCATCTACTTGGGCATTGTATTCCCGGGCTATATGTCGGACCTCACTTTCTTCAAAGTGTGTGAACTATTCCTGAGTTTTATCCAGGTACTTCTTCATGGTGTGGTCTTTAGCCTGATAATTTGCATTGATTTGTGAAGTGATTACTTGCGAATCGCTGAAAATTTTTATTTTTTCTGCTCTGACTTCTTTAGCCAGCTTCAAGCTAGCTAGTAAAGCTTTGTACTCTGCCTGGTTGTTGGAGGCAGGGAACTCGAACATTGAGGATAGCTCTATCTGGGTTTCTTGATCGCTTTCTAGTATAATGCCTGCTCCACTTCTGGCTTTGTTCGACGAGCCGTCTATATATAGGCTCCATATGATGGCGTCCCTAGGCTGTCGATGTATTCCACGACGAAGTCGCCCAGATATTGTAATTTGATGGCTGTTTGATATTCATATCTAAGATCGAACTCGGATAGTTCTACCGCCCATTGCAGGATCCTTCTTGCCAGGTCGGTATTTTGTAGGATGTGTTTCATCGGCTGATTAGTGCAGACCTTAATGGTGTGAGCCTGGAAGTAAGGACGGAGCCTTCGTGATGTGAGAATGAGGGCATATGCAAATTTTTCTATCTTCTGATGGTTCAGCTCGGCCCCTTGCAGGGCTTTACTGACGAAGTAGATGGGTCGTTGCCCCTTATCATCTTCTCGGACTAGGGCCGAGTCTATTGTTCGGGTTCCGACTACTAGATATAGCACGAGTTCTGCTCCTCTAGTAGGTTGGATGAGAATGGGTGTGATGATCGGATTTTCTATCGGTAAAGAAGTTCACAAATATAATTGCGTTGTACGTATAGTTTCTAGACCAAAACAAAATCCTTTCGTGCAAAAGTTTTGTTTGTCACTTAAGTAAACCCAATAAAAATAAATAACCGAATTATTCAAACCTCAGGTCGTCTTCTCAAGGAATTGCAGGGAAGTGTGTTTTGTCCAAATCACGCGCACGCATCAGCCATGCGTGCGCGTCGATATTCGCTGGTTGTCTCCTTTATTTCTTGTGCTCCTTCCTTTTTTGCAAACTTCCTCTCCATTTTCTAAGCCGATCCTGCCCTAATAAGCCTGAAATACTTAACACACGGATCACGCCATCGAATGGTATTAAGGAGAATTAAAATACATAATTAAAAGATCCCTAGGAAGCAAGTTTTCAATCATAGAACTAAACTAGGAAGGAATTGTAAAATCATGCAAATCATATTAATAAGTGGGAAAGAATTTGATAAAAATCACTCAATTAAACACAATATAAACCATAAAATAGAAATTTAGGAGAATATGTTTTCAAGAGGATTATATGTCACGTATCCCGTTAAGTCCAGATAATTAGAAATTTAGGAGAATATGTTTTCAAGCTGTTGTTCAAGTAAAGAGCTTTTCCAAGTTATACAAGAACTCAATTAGAACAAAGGTCATACTTCCGTTCCACTCAAATTCATAAGATAAAGAACGAAAATATTCTTGAAATATAAATCAGTACATGAATTCAATTAGAAAAATAATAGAATCAATCCATACAATAGATAAAGCTCCTAACCTTAATAGTGGAGGTTTAGTTGCTCATGGTTTAGAGAGATAAACCAGGATTCAGGTAAACTGTAATTTACAGAATGAAGTTTCCGAGAAGAGAATATTCTTTTCCCTTTTATATCTAATCCTAATTAATTTAAAATCTATTTTCCAAAACTAAAATAATATCTTTTCCTATTTTAAAATAATAATTAAAGTTTAATAAAGAATCAATCAAACAATCCGTGCCTTGTAACGTGGGGACCACCTGATTGGAGGAGGCCTTGCGCCTAACTTGGAATAGGGTGCGCCTTACTTGAAATGCCTCCTCCAATATTGCTTGTTGTGTTGTGCATTGCTGCGCATCTTGGTGTGGAGGGCTTGAAGCTGCGCCTTACTTGGAGACATCTTGTGCCTTACTTGAAGAGTCAAGGCTTAATGTTGCGTGATGTTGTTGTGTATTGCGCCTAACTTGAGAAATCTCAAGTTAGGCGCAGCCTTGCCTGTGTGTCTTGGAAGAAAAGTATGAACTACTATATATCGTTGGAAAGCTTTGGAAGCTAGCTTTTTAACGCCACTAGAAGCACGTCAATTGGACCTCCATAGCTCAAATTATTTAGGTTAGAGTGTAGAGAGGTCAGGGTTGACAGCATCATTCGTCTTCTTCTTTTTTTCTGCGGAAACTCCATAAAATCCAGCCGAATACTACCTAAAATAGACAGAATTTCACACGACTCAAAGTAGCATCTATAGTGTCTAAAAGATAATTAATTCTTGATTAAACTCAATAAATTGAATGCACATTCACTAGGAAAAAGTAGGAAAGATGCTCACGCATCACAACACCAAACTTGAATTGTTGCTTGTCCTCAAGCAACTAAAATTAGTACATGATTAAGATGTGAATTCGCATGAGAAGTGAGAGTTCAGTTATTCTCATGTCTCTTTTTAAAGTGGGATTTATCTATTGCAATTCTGAACAGTTTTGGCATCTCACTCTCCTTTGAATCAAAAGGATGTCACTGTCATTCGGAATTAGAATCCGGATAATATTATGAATTTTCTCGTCTTTATTCTTCAGTTTAATCCTTGAATACAGCAAATTCCCTTTAATTCTCTTTTCTTTGGTGCTTTGCACCTTGAGCCTAGCTGTGACTTTAAATGTTTTGTCTCAAGCTTCCCCATAAGTTTTAAAAAAATCAAAAGAAAGAAAAAAAATAAAACCAAATAGGGGACAGGGGAATGGGAAACGAAAAATAAGGAAAAATAAAGGAAAAGAAAAAAAATGAGAATTGAAAATTAATAATACTAAAATAAAATTAATTAAAAGAAAAATTATCTAATCTAAGCAATCAAATAACGTGTAGTTGTTAATCACAGTCAATTCCCGACAATGGCACTAAAAACTTGGTGGGAAATTTCTAATCCACAAACTAACCAGCAAGTGCATCGGGTCATACCAAGTAATACCTCAGGTGAGTGAGGGTCAATCCCACGAGGATTGATGGACTAGGCAAAAATGGTTGATTAAATTACTTAGTTAGACAAACAAAAAAGAGTGTTTGGGTCTCAATTGCATTAAACAGTAAATTTAGAAAATTAATAAAGTAAGCGGTAAACAAGTTGTGAATAATATATGGAGAAAGAGTTAAGGCTTCAGAGTTATCTATTTTCCGGATTGATTTTTCTTACTAACTATTTTAATCATGCAAGATTTAATTCAGAGCAAACTATACGTGACAAAACCCTAATTTCTTAGACCTTTTTTGTCTCTTCTAACTCTCATCAACTGCCAATTCCTTGGTCAATTAATTCCAATTAGAGGGTGAAGTTCAATTCTAGTTATATGCCACAGAAATCTTAATTATCTAAATATAAGAGGATTATATCTCACGTATCCCGTTAAGTCCAGATAATTAGAAATTTAGGAGAATATGTTTTCAAGATGTTGTTCAAGTAAAGAGCTTTTCCAAGTTATACAAGAACTCAATTAAAACAAGGATCATACTTTCGTTCCACCCGAATTCATAAGATAAAGAACGAAAACAATTCTTGAATTATAAATCAGTACATGAATTCAAATAGAAAAACAATAGAATCAATCCATACAATAGATAGAGCTCCTAACCTTAACAGTGGAGGTTTACTTGCTCATGGTTCAGAGAGAAAAACTAGGATTCATGTAAACTGTAATTTACAGAATGAAGTCTCTGAGAAGAGAAGTTTCTTTTCCCTTTTATATCTAATCCTAATTAATTTAAAATCTATTTTCTAAAACTAAAATAATATCTTTTCCTATTTTAAAATAAAAATTAAAGTTTAATAAAGAATCAATCAAACAATCCGTGCCTTGTAACGTGGGGACCACTGGTGCGCGTAAATTGTGATCATCAACAATGGCGCCAAAGACTTAGTGCTCTCAAACATGAATCACACTTCGTCACAACTCCGCACAACTAACCAGCAAGTGCACTAGGTCATCCAAGTAATACCTTATGTGAGTAAGGGTCGATCCCACGGAGATTGTCGGCTTAAAGCAAGCTATGGTCATCTTGTAAATCTCAATCAGGCAGATTATAATAGTTATAATGGTTTTCAAATATAAAAATAAATAATGCATAAAATAAAGATAGAAATACTTATGTAATTCATTGGTGGAAATATCAGATAAGTGCATGAAGATGTTGTGTTCCTTCTGAATCTCTACTTTCCTACTGCTTCATCCAGTCATTCTTACTTCTTTCCATGGCAAGCTGTATGTAGGGCGTCACCATTGTCAATGGCTACTTCCCATCATCTCAGTGAAAATGGTCCTCTATGGTTTTTCGCATGGCTAATCAGCTGTTGGTTCTCGATCATGTCGGAATAGGACCCATTGATCCTTTTGCGTCTGTCATTACGCCCATCACTCGCGAGTTTCAAGCTTGTCACAGTCATTCAATCCCTGAATCCTACTCGGAATACCACAGACAAGGTTTAGACTTTCCGAATTCTCATGAATGCTGCCAATGGATTCTAGCTTATACCACGAAGACTCTGATCTCACGGAATGGAAGGCTCGGTTGTCAGGCAAGAGCAACCATGCGTCGTGCATCAGGAATCCAAGAGATACACACTCTAGCTATCGCTTGTAGAACGGAGGTGGTTGTCAGGCACACATTCATAAGGACGGATGATGATGAGTGTCACGGATCATCACATCCATCAGGTTGAAGTACAAGTGATATCTTAGAACAAGAATAAGCGTGAATTGAATAGAAAACAGTTGTACTTAGCATTAATACTCGAGGTACAGCAGAGCTCCACACCCTTAATCTATGGTGTGTAGAAACTTGATGCATGAAAACATGTCTCTCAACAAATTTCCCTTCGGCAAGTATACCGAATTATCGTCAAGTAAAAACTCACAATAGAGTGAGGTCGAATCCCACAGGGATTGATTGGTCAAGCAACTTTAGTTGGAAGAGTATGCTAGTTGAGCTAAACAGAATGTAGTTTGAGAATTGCAGAAAATTAAATGGCGGGAAAGTAAATAGCAGAAAATAAAGTGCAGAATCTTAGATGAGGATTTGGAGAAATGCACATGTAAATAAATGGCATAAAGTAAAGAGAATGGGTAAGATCAGAAATGGGGAATTCATTGGGCTTAGGAGATGTTGTATTCTCCGGATCAAATTTATTTTCATCTCTTCCTCAATCAAAGCATCTATTGATCTCCTTGGCAATCTTAAGTGATTGGGTTCCAATTCCTTGGCAACCCAATCTCTCTAAGCTTGAACAATTGCCCAATTCCTTGATTTAATTGTTCCTGGGAAGAGATAAAGTGTGGTCACTGATTATACCACATGTATTTCCAAATCAAAGTGTTGGGAGGATTACATGTCACTATATCCGCCCAGACCCCAATTCGGTCCAACATGAGAAAGCATTTCTAGCATGATCTCCTCATCCCTTTTCCAAGGCTCAGAGGAAATCCAATTATGGAGAGTTTCTTTTCCAAGACAACTAACCAATTGAATTAAGATCGAAAGCTTTCTAGTAAATCAAAAGAGAAGAGAGAAGAAGAGAATGAAAACTATAATTGATCCATCAAATTACAACAGAGCTCCCTAACCCAATGAAAGAGGTTTAGTTGTTCATAGCTCTAGAAATGGAAAATGGCAGAAAAGAATACATCATTAGCTAAAAGTGCAGAAAAGTAAATATACAGAGGGTACTTCTCCAAAGTGCCAAGCTTCTCTATAGTTCAAAACTACTCCTATATATACTAATTCTCTTGATCTTCTAGTGAGTTCTTCAAGTCTTGGATGTGGGCCTTAGATCTTGAGTTGAAGCAGTTACAATCTTTAGTGGGCTCAGCTTGCAGAAAAGTATGAATTAGGCATGGGCGTTAGTGAAGTTAACGTTAAGTGATATTGTGGGTTCGAGAACGTTAGTGGCAATCACCTTTTTCACTAACATTCCAACCCCATATAACCCATGTTAACTCCAACGTTAGTGGCACTAACGTGACCACTAACGTTGCCTTATAAACATTCGCAAGCATTATTGGGACTCACCTTTCCCAATAACGTTGCCTTGTGCCCCTTGTCCCTACGTTAGAGTTCATGTTAGTGTAACTAACGTGGCTCTTAACGTGGGTATGCCTCATCTTTGAGAGCATTAGTGACACTTACCTTTGTCAGTAACGCTTGAAGTGCCCCTACTCTCCACGTTAGAGCTCACGTTAACTAAGTTAACATGGCCACTAACGTGGGTGAGTGTCACTAACGTTGGCTCATCAATCTTAGCTCCACGTTAACTTTCACGTTAGTGGTCTTAACGTGACCACTAACATGGCAATGCTAGTTTGATCCAACGTTAGTGACAAAGGTGAATGTCACTAACGTTGGCATTGTTCCTCTCTTCCACGTTAGAGTTCACGTTAACTAAGTTAACGTGACTCTTAACGTGGTTCATTGCCACATTTTGGAGCGTTAGTGGTGTTCACGTTTACCACTAACGTTGGAGCTTTATTTGTCTCCACGTTAACTACCACGTTAATCTAGTTAACATGGCAATTAACGTGGGCTTATGATGGCTTCGCAGGCGTTATTGGTGATCACTTTTCTCATTAACGTTGCAAGTTCTTTCCAATTCCACGTTAGTGGACACGTTAACTAGGTTAACGTGGCTACTAACATGGCTCTTCCTTGCTTCCTTTGTCCTGAAATCAAGCAAATAAAGTGCATCAAAGCTCTAGTCAAAGTTATGAGATTATGCATCATCAATTTGTCATTCAATTCTTGCAAAATCCTCATGAAATCATGTGAAATTCACAATAGTTGCTTGAATCAAGGTGTGAGTGTATTTTCATCCAAAACTTGCGTTATTCTCAAAGAAAATACATGAAACTATCCTAAAATAGTAAAGAAAAGGTCAGTGAAACTGGCTTAGATGCCCTGGCATCACAACACCAAACTTAAAGCTTGCTTGTCCCTAAGCAAGTACTGAAACATAGGAAGAATGGATGAAAGAACAAGAAGACAATATAGAAGTAGAATTCCTGGTTTATGGGGTTTCATGCATAGCAACTTAGGTTCATTCCTTTACTAGGTTTCGGGCCTTTATCAAGTCCTTGGTCACTCTCTTGATTGCATCCTTTGAAAGTTCTTAATTGTTGATCCTTCCCCCTTTTTTTCAAGATTTATTGCATTCTTCTTTTGGCTAAGTGCTCTATAAGAGGGCGACTCTTTATGATAAGCTTTCAGCCAACACTCCCGAACCAGTTGGTTCAAGGTGCTAGGTGTTAAGACACCCCTAAGGACTTACTCCCTCAAGTCTCTTTCCCCCATACATACACACCACAAGCACATGGTTTGTTATTTTCCTTTCTTGAGACCTTGGTGTCCAACACCTCTTTGGGTTACTAAGTGTTCTGTAGCAAGGGTCACTCTTGATAGTGGACTTTCAGCTGATAATCCCGGATAGTTAATCCAAGTTACCAAGTGATGAGGCACTCCTAAGAATTTATTCATCCAAGCATATCCCTTGCACATGAACACCACAGACACATGCCTCAATCTTAAAACCCTTGGTGCCTAGCATTGTTTCTTATTGTGTTTCTTTCCTTTTCACTTTTATTGCTCTTTCTCTTTTCTTATTGGGATCTTATTATTTAATTAGTCTCATAGGATGTGTTTCAAGCATAGGATTTAGGATAGATAGTTGTGATAAACCCCGATTTCGTGGTTTATTTTGTGCTTATTTTGAGTGATTTATTCACCTTTTCCCACATTTATTCAATGAAATAGCATGGTTTTGTAATTCTCCTTTGAATTGTGCTTAAATGTAAAAACATGCTTTTTAGGCCTTAAATCGGTAATTTTAATTCATTTTAATTCCATTCGATGCCTTGATGTGTTTGTTAAGTAATTCCAGGTCCATAAGGCAAGTATTGGATGGAAGAAATGAAGAGAAAAGCATGCTAAGAAGAGAATGCATGAAGAAACAAAGATTTGGAATGCACCAATGGACGCGCACGCGTACAAGGCGCGCACGCGCAAAAGCGGTTTTCCACGAGGACGCGCACGCGTACATACTACTTCCGCACGGATGAGGATTTGCCAATCGATGCGCACGCGCACATGACGCGAACGCGCCAATACTCTTACTTGGCCCACTTAAAGGCAAAACGCTGGGGGCGATTTCTGAGCTGCCCAGGCCCAAATCCAACTTGTTTCTGAGTGTATTTCATGTAGAATTAAAGTCCAGGCAAGGGGGGAGCAATTAGTTTTAGTCAACATGAGCCTTTAGTTAGTTTTCTAGAGAGAGAAGCTCCTTATTCTCTCTAGAATTAGGTTAGGTTCATTTCCATCTTAGATCTAGGTTTAATTCATGCTTTGATTTACTTTTCTTTTATAATTCCTTGTTCCTCTACTCTTTCTCTCTTTAATTTTGTATCTCATTCATGTAATTCTCTACTTTTATGTTGATACATTTTTGTTCTTCTATTTTCAGTTCAATGCAATTTATGATTCATGCTCCTTTATTGTTGATTTGGATTTGTTGTTGTTTAATTCATTGCAATTGAGTAGTGTAGATTTACATTCCTTGAAATTTTACTATGCTTTCCTTGTATGCCTTCCAAGTGTTTGATAAAATGCTTGGAAGGATGTTAGAGTAGATTTTGAGCATTCTTGGCTTGGAAAGAGTAATTGGGCAATCTTGAGTCATGAAAACCCAACTTATGTTGGTGATCTAGAGTTGTTAGCTAGTATTGTTTCCATTGACGCTAATCTTTTGCTAATTTAATTAGTGAGTTGATTAGGACTTATGGAAGATTGTTTCCATTGACGCTAATCTTTTGCTAGTTTAATTAGTAAGTCGATTAGGACTTTTGAATTGAGATTAGCTAGTCTCATTAGACTTTCTCCCTATTTGTTGGAGTTGACGTAATGAGATAAATTCTTGTTTATTATTGTGATATGATTGGTTAATCTTGTTTGACTTTCTCCCGATGTGTTGAGTTAACTAAATAGGATGAACTAATCATTGCATGACTAGGATAGAAAGCCTATGATCTCAATTCATTGCCATGAATGTCTCACTTTATTACTTGCTTCCTTTAGTTATTTGTTTGATTTACCTTTCTTGCCCATTTAATTTCTTGCCTCTTTATTTTATTGCCCCTCTAATCAACTAAAACCCCCTATACCCCTTATTCATATCCTGGATCGAGCTGTCTGACCCAGGATGTTCTACAGACAAAGTGACCGACCTCTTCAGGTCAGGACAAACCCGACCTCTTTTCAAAGAGCTCGACCAAGTCACAGGAAAGCCCAAACAAAGGGCCCAAATAGAGGAACACGTCCCAAATCCAAGGGCAGCCCAAGCCCATAGAGATAAAGGCGGTTCCCTTAAAGATGACCTCACTTAAAGATAAGATAAAGATAAGATAAGATAAGATAACTAACTTATCTTATCCGCAGGAGGCCACATCCCACCATTATAAATACACTAGAGCACCCAGGACATGATATACGTCTTTGAGATGTCTTTTGCGAGATGATTTGGAGATTCCTCCCCCAGCAAATCCACCGTGTATCATGTGGACATGTCTTTCTGGTGTACGAGGTGATCGCGTAGTTTGTCCAACATCTTCTAATCTTCTTCTTTTTCTTTGCTCATCATCACGGGTGGCTAGATATCGATCTAGCTTTCCTTCTCTTACTAGTTTTTCTATGACATTTTTTAAATCGAAGCATTCATTGGTAGAATGCCCGCGGATCCGATGGTATTCACAATATTCAGTCCGGTTTTCTCCTCTTTTTTTGCCTTTAAGTGGCCAGGCTGGAGGTGTTTTTTCAGTGTTGCAAACCTCTCTATAAACATCCACAAGAGACACCCTGAGGGGGTGTAATTATGGTATTTTTTATTTTCTCTCCGTGTCGATCTTCCTTTTTTTTGGAATCTTTGTTCATATCCCAGGAGGTGAATCCGGCTTTCGAGGTTTCTCCTAGTCGGGAGTTTTCCTCCATGTTGATGTACTTTTCATCTCGTTCCTGAACCTCGTTCAGAGATGTGGGGTATTTTTTTTATATAGATTGACTAAAAGATCCTTCTCGCAAACCATTGATGAGGCCCATAATGGCGGCCTCTGTTGGTAGGTTATGTATATCTAGGCATGTCTTGTTGAATCTTTCCATGTAGTTGCGAAGGGTTTCCCGCTCTCCTTGCCTGATTCCTAATAGACTTGGAGCGTGTTAACACCAAGAATTTGATAAATTAGCGACGAATTTTTGCGAGAAATATATTTTGTCACTAATCCGTCACTAACTTGCGAGAAATTAGTGACACACTAACGACAAAATTAATGAGTGGTCACAAAATACCCGAACTTGAGAAAAACGACTGATTAGCGAGAGATTTACGAGAAAGTTTGTTTCTCGCAAATTGACTTTTGTGGCTAAAAAAAGAGCGGGAAAAATGTCCTCACTAATTTGTCACAAATTAATTAGCGAGTGACAATGTTCTAGCAAATCATTCACTTAGGGGTTCAATCGAATAAAAGTAAAGTAACGAGTGATATTATTGTCACTATTCCGTCGCAAGTGTTTGATATACAATTAGCGAGAAACAATTCACACACTAGTTCGTCGCTAAATAAACTTTGTGTGAAATGGCTAATTAGTGAGGAACAACGTTCCTAGCTAATCCGTCACGAAGAATTGAAATGCATTTTGCGATGGATAATTTCCTAACTAATTTGTCACCAAAGCTTTTATTTTTTAGCGAGCAACTAGTTTCTCGCTAATTTGTCGCATAATATTGTAAAATTCAAAATAAGAGTAGTGACAGAAAACAGTCGTCGCTAACTCGTCGCAACAGATGAATCATTTAGCTAGGGAACTGTTCCTCGCTAATTAGTCGTTAAAGTAGAAATACGGATATTGAGCGCCTAGGACATAAGTAGTGAGAAATTTGCGACCGTTTAACAACTGACACAGTTCGTTCGCTGATTTCAAGTCGCTGTTAGCGGGCAAAATACATTTGTCGCTAAGTTGTCGCAAGTTTAATTTAGCGAGCGACTTGGCAACTGCAATCTTGTCGCAACGTAAAAGCTATATCCTACCTATTTTGTAGAAAATTAATCGCTAATCTCGTTGGAAATCCATCATAGAGTTATAACAAATCCAAAACTAATCGAGAAAATTTTATAAGTAACTGGTCGCAATTGAGTCACTAATCAAAAGCTTATTTAGTGAGGAATTAGTGACCGTTTAACAACTGATATACTTTTCTCGCTTATTTCATATTGTTACTAATTTGTCAGAAAAAATATTAGTCCCATGTTGCTACTAATCACTAACCACTATATAAATCCATGGAAAATTCACGAAAAAAATCATTAAAAAAGTAATACAAATTATTTTAATATAAGATCATTGATATTTACATAAATATTTTTGTATTTTTTTAAAAAATCTTATCTACCTCATAAAAGTTTTTTTAAAATTTAAATTCTTTTTAAAAAAATCAAAATAAAAATTTGAAAACAAAAGAAAAAAAAGTAACTCAAAATACAAAAAAGCATTTAATTTCAAAAATTTAAAACGTACCTATAATAAGATTTAGATACCTATGCATATGAATAGATATATAATTAAATTTAATAAATAATACTAACAAACTTGATTTACACATATAATCAAACTTTACAAATAACATATTCAAATTTATAATCATAACACATATATACAAATGTACACTTGTTATCATAGTTGTAAAAATTGAACTGGACCGGCCGGTTCGACTAGAAAATCGATGAACCGGACTCTAATTCGGTTCGATTTACTCTTTGGACCGTTTAAGGAAGAAAACCGGTATGAACCGGTAAGAATAGGATCAAACCGGCAAGAACCGGTGCAAACCGGTTTGCGTGAAAAAACTTTTAAAATGTCTCCGCCACACTTGCTATTATAGTTGTAAAAATCAAACCGGACCGGCTGGTTCGACTAGAAAATCAGTGAAGCGGACTCTAATTCGGTTCGATTTACTTTTTGAACTGTTTAAGAAAGAAAACCGGTATGAACCGATAAGAATCGGATCAAACCGGCAAGAATCGGTGCAAACCGATCTGCGTGAAAAAACTTTTAAAATGTCTCCGCCAGATCTCGAACCAAGAACCTTAGAGCAAAAACAACCTCTACTTGTCACTCAACCATTTGCTTCTAATTACTATATTTAACAAATACTAATTATATAGTATACAAAAATATATAATTTAATTTAATTTTTGTTTTTTCTATTTTTCAAATTAATTATATTTTAATTATATACCATTATTAATATAAATGTATATTTCACTAAAATTCTATCACTAGCTTTTAGTTTTCAAGATTATTGCTGAATTTGTCTTAAATCTCTAAAAAGTTTAGGATTTGTTTGATTTATGTTTTTATTTTTAATATTTTTTGTATTTTGAATTTTGTAAAAAAAATAGTAAAAATAATAAAATTTTATTTTCTATTTTTACTTTCTATTTTTATTTTATTTTTCACAAAATTCAAAAAATAAAAATGTTAAAAATAAAAATAAAAAATAAAAACGCAAACTAAATACATCCTTAATTTTTTATGTCTTAATAGTATAAAATTTTACACATACACCAATAAAATTAATTTATTTTCACAATTCTTTTTGGTGTTTGAACAAAAATTTTAAAAACTAAAAAACAAAAGAAAGACACACAGAAAACCTCGATAACTCAAACAACATTTTGATCTTGGAAAAGAACTTCAACAATATTACGAAGAGGATCAAACTACTCAAAGTACTCACTCCAAGCTCTGAGATTTTCTATCAGATCGTTCACCCTATTTTCCTCTGAAAATACTAGACTAAAATAAACCTTTTATTCCCTGCCAAGTATTTTATGATTACGCACCACTAGATCTCCATCTTCCCTGTCTTTTAAAGCATCAGGCTCACTTTGAAAATTAATGAAGGCTTTTTTTAAATCTTATGTAGTACAGATATTTTGTTGAGTTGTCATGTCCACGTGTTAGATATATTTCGGATACGATACTCACCGACATGTATATCTGCGGTGTTTAAACGTGTCTAAATAAAAAATAAAAAATTTTTTTGAACACACCTACACACACTTAAATACTATCATATGTCAACGTGTTTAGTCTTAACATATATTCTTAAAATAAATTTATATATAATATATTATTATTTATTAAAATAAAAAATATTTTAAATACTTAATATAATTAAAATAAGACATTAAAATTTTAATTTATATTTTAATATCAACAAAATATTAAAATATTATTACAATTTATCTAAAAAAAATTTTATATTTTATATGTATATATAAAATTTTAAAATTCGCATGTGAATATATGCCATATTATGTAGTATCCCGTATCCAAGATGTGCATGCATCATAGTTAAATCTATTTGGTACACAATCTTCTTTAAAGTTTAAACCACACTCTACACTAAAACCATTCTTTTCACATTTTAAAAAGTTCAGATCTAAACATATTTACATAAATAGTTATCTAAAAAAAATAATATCCTTGCGTAAAACATTTTATATTCTCAATCCTTCCAAATAAGAGTGGAAAGTGGAAACAATTAAACAAATAAAATCGAACAAGATTGATACTACGCTCACTCTCTCAGGTGGAAGCACTCTTCAACTCAACGCATTCCATTTTTACCACCATACTCCTCTTTGATTGCTATAATGTCATTCTCACGAATCATGTTAAGGTGTGCTCTTCAAATCCCAAAGCTCTCTCCTTATTCTGTTCCCCACTCCTCTCTCCGTCTTTGCTTCCCTTCCACTTCATCCCTACACACTCATTCTCAACCCCAATCACTTGATGAAGCTGTTGATTCCTTCACTCGCATGCTCTCTATGCGTCGCCCTCCATCCATCATCCAATTTAACAAGATTTTGGGATCTCTTGCCAAGACCAACCATTTCCCCACCGCCATTTCCCTTTTTCAGCAATTGCAAGCCAGGGGAATTGGGCCCAGCATATTTACTATGAATATTTTAATCAATTGTTGCTGCGGCATGGGTCGGATCACTCTCGCTTTCTCTATATTGGCCAAGATTTTCAGGATGGGTTTTCAGCCTGATAC
>NC_029776.3:45313397-45322535 GCF_000817695.3 Arachis duranensis | reverse complement strand
TCTCCTCTCTCTCTCTCTCTCTCTCTCTCTCTCTCTCTCTCTCTCTCTCTCTCTCTCTCTGTCTTCGCCGGCAGTACCCATTGTAACATCCTGCATTTTTTGAAAATCTAAATATGAATAGATTGTGATTTTATTTTATTAAATTTAAACTTTATAATTTTAGAAATTATTTTATTAGAAATAATTAAATAGATTCGGAGATAACTTCATTTTTAAATCAAATAAGATTCTTAAGTAATTTTATCATAATGGAACATTTTGCATAATTTTAGTGATTGAAAAATAAGTAAGAATTGTATAGTTTAATTTAAGTGATTTCTATTATGAATAAGTTATGACTTATTATTAATTTGAACTCCTTATTTTGTAAACTAATCTATTAAGAATAATCAAATTAGTTTTATTAATATTTGGGGTTAAGATAATTAATATTCTGGTGTAAATTTTTATAATTGGTTATTTGAAATTAAAACTCAGCAATAAAAGTATTATATAATTTAATTTAAGAAATTTGTATTATGATTAAATTACGATTAATTTTATTAAATTGAGCTCTTAGAGATTAATTTATTGAGAATGATTAAATTAATTTTTATAAATACTTTGAGTTTAAGTTAACTAACGTGTATGTACAATTTTTATTATAATTAGTTGTTTTATACAAATTGAAATTAAAATCTTGGTAATAGAGAGATCATGAAAGATTATGGATATAATCTGAATAATTGATATTTTCGTGTTTAAACTGTGTTTTATAAAATATGATTAGTATAAAATATGATTGGTCAAAATGGCGGAGTGCATCTGGTTTTATATGCGACAAAAAAGTGCCTTTAAAACTTAAAGGTAAATTCTATCGCACCGCTATAAGACCGGCTATGCTGTATGGTACGGAGTGTTGGGCAGCTAAAGGGGAGCACGAACATAAGTAGACCGGCTATGCTTTATGGTACAGAGTATTGGGCGGATAAAAGAGAGCACGAACATAAATTAAATGTGGTAGAGATGAAGATATTGATATGAATGAGTGGTCATACGCGATTGGATAAAATAAGGAACGAAGATATAAGAGAGAGTTGGAGTAGCACCTATTGTGAAAAAGATGGTAAAATCGCATCTCAGGTGGTTTGGACATGTGACAAGAAGACCGACAGAATACACAGTCAGGAGGGTGGATGAGATGAAAGATTGACAAGGGGTGAAAGACAGATGAAGACATAGGAAGATCATCCATGAGGTGGTCAAACGAGATCTACATGTAAACGGTCTCTCTGTAGACATGATACATGACAGAGCACAATGGCGTCGTTTGATTCATGTAGCCGACCCCACTTAGTGGGACAAGGCTTTGTTGTTGTTGTTGTTGTTGTATATTTACTTTATGATTTAAATTAAAGATAATTTGAGTTCATTGATATATTGATAAATAAAATCTTACGTATTTTAAAAATAATCTTTATAGTATTATATTTAATTTTTGAATTGTTGTTTTATCTTAAATACCTTATAAAATTATTGTATTACTAATACATATTTTATCCTAACCTTAAAGTTCCAAATAAAACCCTAATTCCATTAATTCCTAAATCAAAACAAGCAAAACAAACACACAGAAGGGGAAGAAAAGAAACGGGGGAAACAGAGAGGGGGGAAACGTGAAGAAGAGGAAGGAGAAGAGAGGGACGGGATGGAAGGGAAGGCGCCGGAAAGACCGTCGTCGCCGTCGCCGTCAGGTGAAGGTGGAGGAGTGACTGAGAGAGAGTAGGACGTGAGGAAGGAGAAGAGAGATTGAGAGAGGGAGACAGAGAGCTCGAGAGCAAGGAAAGGGAGGAAGGCTGCTCCCGTCATCACCACCGATTTCGCCTAGACCGCCGCCGTCGCCATTGAGGGAGTCACTGCCTCCGAATCCTAACCGTCGCTGCTGTCAGAAGAACGAACCTGGAAGGAGAAGGACGAGGTCTGTTCTTGCACTGTCCTGCTCCGCCGCCGCCGCTGCCGTCGATTGGGGTCACATCGTTGCTGTTGCGCCCTGTTTTCTTTGATAGAGCCACTGTTGAGAGTTTGCCGTCAGAGAAGCATTGTCGGCGTTGCTGCTGTAAACTATTTCAGCTACTGCCCTGGTATTGCTCGGTCACCACCGCCTCCTTCGTCCTTGTCTTTGAATTCTGTACCATTCACGACCTATTTTGATTATTCTTATTCTTTCTTGCCGCTTCTGCCTCCGTCGATCAAACAGAATGTGAGAAGGGAGAGGAGTTGTGTTCTTTTGCTGTCGTTGTCGTTGCCGAAACCAGGACAAATTTACCGGTAACTCTGTTGTTTCCGTTCTTGAATTTGCGCTACTTCCATTTTGTTCCTTAGTCTTTTTCTGTTCTGGTAAGGAAAACCCATGTCTCTGTTTAACACTCCTGCTCTGCCTTCTCTGTTTGCTGATGGAACTATCATAGGAGATAGTGTTGATGATAATAAAGAACTGTTAGAGTTGCTGCTGCTGCTGCTAGTTTGGTTCGAGTCTGTTGCTGCTACAAACTAAAACAAAAGAGGGGTTTGCTGCTCTTAATTATCAAATTTTGGCTAATCGAGGTAGGGGGTTTAATTTAAACGGTTTTAATTTAAGAATGCCGACAAAGTTTATTGAATAACTGTAAATAGGTATAATAGTTGTGAGTGATTGATTGATTATATGAATGTTGAATTGTGGCTGAGACTGTGATTGGAATGATTGAGATTTTGGTTGGAACTTTGATTGAATTTGTTGATTTTGTGAAATTGATCATGCGTGGTTTATGAATTGTTTGATGAGAGATTGATGTGAATTCTGTATTTTGATGGATTAAATTGAAATTTTTGTTAATTGTTATTAAACTGGTTATATGATTATTGTAATGGACTTAGTTGGTGATTGATTCGAGTTTGGTTTAGAGAATATTTAGAGGAATGAATCTTGAAATGTTGAATTGATTGCTGAGAATCTGAGTTTTGAAATTAAATGGAAACTTTGGAAGTAAATCAGATATTCAACAGTAATCAAAATGATAAGAGAGTAAAAGCTAAGTAAACTAGCATGAAATTCGTTGTTGGAATTAAATTTTGAGAAGTTTGAATTAGCTGGAGAATTAGTTGTGATTTTCAAAGTTAAACTGAAAAATCTGATTTCCTGCATTATCTTTAAATGAAATCGGTAACTTTGAAAAGCTATAACTAATTCTATGATGATCGGAATTACGTGAGACCAAGTCTGGATTAAGCTTGGGAATATAAGGAGCTGGATTGGGGAATTTAAGACCTTTTTGTTAAGTATATGATTTATGGTGAATTTTTGAGTTATGGTTGTGGAATCTATTTTTTACTGCAGAATTTTTAGAATAGCAGTAACTTGTTGGCTCTGCTGTGTGTGTTTCAAATTGAATTTTGAAATGGAAACAATTTTAAATTAAACTTTACTCCTATTATTTTAATGCCGTAAAATTTCAGAACGGTTGGACTTGTAGTTTTAAAGATATGACTTTTTGAAAGATGATGCATTATGCAGTAAAAGCCAGATTCGGTTTTCTTAAATCAGTAAACTTTGAGAGTTTATAACTTTGGATTCTGGATAGTTATTGAGATGAAACTAATTGGAGGTGAAATTTAAGTATGTTTAGCATATGTGATTTAAATTTCAGGGCTGTCAATGTTTTAATGAGTAAGTTATGGGATTTGGAAGAGGATATGTTCATTAACTTTTAAAACAAAATTCTGCAGAAAATTACTCAATTTCTAAGTTATATAACTCCTTCATTAAAAACGATATTGATCTGGAACCAATTGGAAAAGAAACCTGGATGAGTGAAGTTGAACCACATTAATTTTTAAGGTCATTGGATTTAACTTGGATTTTATATTGAATTTTGAATATCACATGCTGTTGCTGTTTTCTGATTTTAAGACACTGCAGAGCAGTCACGGTTTTGTTTTTATTCCCAAAGCTAGAGTAAGCAAAAAATTATGATTTTTAGTTTAATAGAAAGCTTAATCCAAGACGGTCATATGGATATAAAGTTTGTACAATTCTGAATTCATTTGATATTTTAAAAACAAAATTGAAATTAGGCTGCCAATGTTGTTTTGGTAACTACCCTGGGTATAGGGTTTAAAAATTGATTTTTACACTATTATCAAGTATTTTGAGAATATATTGTTGTGGTACTTGCTGATAAAAGGTTGGTGAAATGTTGAGAAAGAGGGAACCCGTATGGGTGGCTAAGTTCTATTTTTAGAGGAGGTTATGTTCGAATTTTTATAAAAGTATAAGGTTGTAATTAAAACGAATAATTAAGACTTGTTTAAAGACGATAACTTTGCTGATTCTTTTGAGAAAAGATTATTTGGTTTATGAGGTTGTTGGCAAGAGCGTGGAAAGAAGGTTAACATCCTCTACTGATTTAGTTAGTTGAACTTGCACAAATTACTACTGTAGAGTGATGTTATTGAATCTGTTTTCTGATGCAATCTCTTTTAATGGGAATTAATTGTTTGATTTTTGGTCAGTGTTAAATAGTCAATTATTGTGCTCTCTTTTTTCAACGTCTCTTATCAATTATTCAGCTATTTTCTGGCTCATGCTATTTTCGACTCACCCTGTTCTCTTCTGTTGAGAGAAGCTGAAAATGAATCCTGTTTGTGTTTCTTGGTAAAGTTTCTACTTTAATTTCTCATCTTGCTTTCTTCTATTTGATTCTGTTGTTTATCTTGATTAATTTCTTTTGCGTGCAAACAAGAATCACATGATGTTGTGTAGTATAGTGCAGTGCCTTTGATTTTGATTGTTGTTGGATTCTTTATAATTATTAAAGTTCTTTTCTTTTCTTTTTTGTTGAATTTCTTACTACTTCTTTGGTGATCATCTTCTATGAATCCATTTGTGGAATTTTTCATCATGGGTTGGTTTGGCTTATAATTCTATGACCTCATGTATGGACACAAAATTTTCCATTTTTCTATTGATTCGTGTTGCTTTTCTGTAATCTGTAGAACTGATGAGGTAATCAACACTCAATTGATGGTTTCTCGGTAATTTTTTTTCCAAAAATGGATCAAGCATTTTTCTCCATATTTCAGCTGGAAACAAAGAGGTTGTTATGGCTTATTGGCATTACAGTTGCAGTATGTAAATTAAATTATTAGTTTTATTATAGAATTGTAATTTTTTTAATTATAATTATAGCACGTAAATAATTTACGTAAATCAATAAAAAATTAATTCTTTTTATACTTTTTTTATTTTCTCCCTTCAAAAGCGTGGCTATGTCTCCTATTGGCACGCTTTCGAAGAGTAGTTAACACTAACTCAATTGGCACGTTTCTAAAAAAGCGTGGTGAAAAGATATCGCTACACTTTTTGCATATTTGGAATGCTTTAAAAGCATAGCAAAAGCCAGATTTTTTTGTAGTGTGAGATACTTATCGATTTGTTACTAGTTTAAAAGGAATTTGCGATGACATTTTGCGATAGTATTACAACTAATTGACTATAGATTATTTCCTAGCAAATTAGCGACTATTTCATAACTCTACTTTCTCATTTTGAATAGCTTTGGTTTAGCGACAAAATTCCTACAAACTTGATTAAGGATTTTTAAAGATTAGCTATAGATTTGCTACAAAATGTGACAGATTTGCGATCATATTAGCGGACAACTTGCGACAAAGTAGCTTCAGAAAAATTCCTCTCGAATTAGCGTCAACTAATCATTCCATTTTGTCTACGAAGTTAGCTCGCATTTAGCGATGAGTCTGCTGCAGTAAAGTTTGTCGCTAATTAGCGACTGCCTTTTAGTCCATTTCTTTTATGGAATTAGCTTTTACTTTAGTGATGGATTTGCGACTATCTATTTGGTAGCTAAAAAACTTTTCGATGAATTAGCGACTGTTGTGTTTGCCTCACTGATTTGCGACTTGTAATCAGCGAGGAAAGCATTAGTTGCTAGGCAGTAGCTAATCCGTCACAAATTATATTTTGTGTCGGATTAGTGACGATTTTATGACTCTTTTTGTGGTAGCTAATCGGCCATATTCTTGTAGTGGTTTGGCTTTCTCTTTTTGGATAGAAAATCTGGCCAAAAATTTCTTGGCCAAGTCGTCGAAACTCGAGATGGACCTAGGAGGTAGATTGTTGAACCATCTGATTGCCGTCTTCGTCAAAGTAGTCGGAAAGGCTTTGCAACGAACTGCATCTGATGCAACGGTGAGGTACATTCTACTTCTGAAATTGCTGAGATGATGGCCGGGATCTGTAGTGCCGTCGTATAAGGTCATATCTGGAAGTTTAAAGTCTTTTGGGATTTTGGTCTTCATGATCTCCTTGGTGAATGGATCTTGTTCCTTGCGGGAGCCGTCCTCAGGAGAGGATCGGTTGGCTTTGGTCTTGATATCGGCTTCAAGTTTTAGGAGTTTGTACTTTAATTCCCGGCGTCGCCTTATTTCCCTCTGTAGATCTTTCTCGGCCTCTTGTTGATGTAGGGCTTCTTCTTCAAGTTGTTTTAAACGGTCTTGAAGTGCATCCATGACTCCTGCGTTTGGAGAGTTTTTCTTGTTGTTAAGTTGGGAAGTATCTTTTGGTGTGGCATCCGCATTTTTGTGTGGTGTTCTATCTTCTAGATCTGAAGTGTGGCCATTATCATGGTCGTCCGCCATGATGATAGGATGACTTCCAGGTTTCCCGGCAACGGCGCCAATGTTCCGAGGGTTACCTGAAACTGTAGGTTAATCTCGGACGAGATCTTCTGAGCTGGTCGAGGCTGTTGTGTCCGACTTGTTGGACTTAGTGGTGGTGCTGATCCTTTGTCCCCGGAGGGTGGGGGTACCTGCAAGGGACTCCGATGCTTAAGTTAGCAAGGGTATTAAGTAGATATTTAGTAGAATCAAAGTATGAGTTATACCTGAGTGCTCCAGTGTATTTATAATGGTGTAGAGTGATCTTTTTAGATAAGATAAGTTAGTTATCTTATCTTATCTTTATCTTATCCTTCATGGGAACCGCCCTTATCTCTATAGGCTTGGGCTGCCTTTGCATTTGGGTCGTGTTCCTCTGTTTGGGCCCTTTATTGGGCTTTCCTGGCAGTTTGGCCGAGCTCATTGAGAAGAGGTCAGATTGTTCTGACCTGAAGAGGTCGGTTGCTTTGTTGGTAGAACATCCTGGGACGGACAGCTCGACCCAGGGTATGAACAAATGGTATGGACTTTTGTGTTGTTTTGGTATTGTTTGGGTTGTGAGTAGTTTGGTTAAAATTGAGAGTTTTGCTAAAGTTGAGTTTTAGTGTTTTTGGTAAAAATGGATTTTAGGCCAACTTTGGTGGATCATATCTTGAGCTACAATTTTTGAAATTGATTAAATTTTGTATCAAACTAAAGATAATTCAAAGAGCTTTAAAACGGTATAGATTTCGTGGAAATCGGAATTTTTTAGAAAAAGATACAATCGTTGGAAGTTGGTGTCAAAAATCTTATTTTTATGATGTTGCAGAAATTGTGAGTTCTGGTTTGTGTGCGCACGCACACTGTTGTGCGCATGCTCTGAGCAGGCGCCATTTTTTCACTTATGCATATGCACACCTTTGTGCGCACGTACACCCTGTAAATATTTGAAAACGTGTGTACGCACACTCTGGTGCGCACACAAACCCTGCGAATTTTACAAGTTGTGTGTACGCACAAGCTGGAAGTGCCTTCTGTTGAGGGCATTCGCATGTATCCATGTGATGAGCGGATAATTTATACGCTTTTTGACAATGTTTTTAGGTTGTTTTTAGTATGTTTTAGTTACTTTTTAGTATATTTTTATTAGTTTTTATGTAAAAATCACATTTCTGGACTTTACTATGAGTTTGTGTATTTTTCTATGATTTCAGTTATTTTCTGGCAGAAATTTAGGGACTTGAGCAAAAATCTGATTCAGAGGCTGAGAAAGGACTGCAGATGCTGCTGGATTCTGACCCTCCTGCACTCGAAGTGGATTTTCCGGAGCTACATAAGCCCAATTAGTGCGATCTCAAATGTGTCGGAAAATAGACATCTTGGGCTTTCCAGAAATGTATAATAGTTTATACTTTGCTCGAGATTTGATGGCCCAAACTGGCATCCAAACGCCCACTAGAGACCTTTTTCTGGCGTAAAACGCCGAAACTGGCACCAGAACTGGAGTTAAACTCCAAGGATGGCCTATGCACGTGAAAGCTTCAAAGCTCAGTCCAAGCAGACACAAAGTGGGCCTCGAAAGTGGATTTCTGCACTATTTGCACTTAGTTATTCATTTTCTGTAAACCTAGTTTACTAGATTAGTATAAGTAACACTTTCTACTATTGTATTGGAGATCTTTTTTTTCTTTTGGATCATCTTTTGATCTTTTGATCACATTTGGGAGGCTGGCCATTCGACCATGCCTAGACCTTCTTCTCTTATGTATTTTTTAAGGTGGAGTTTCTACACCTCATAGATTAAGGTGAGGAGCTCTGTTGTTCTTCATGAACTAATGAAAGTATTATTGTTTATCTTTCAATTCACGCCTACTTCTTCTCCAAGATATACTCTCGTACTTAATTCAGTTAAGTTAGAATGAAGGGGGTGACTGGTGGACAAAATTGTGATCATCAACAATGGCTCCAAAGACTTGGTGCTCTTAAACATGAATCACACTTTGTCACAACTCCACACAACTAACCAGCAAGTGTACTGGGTCGTCCAAGTAATACCTTACGTGAGTAAGGGTCGATTCCACAGAGATTGTTGGTATGAAGCAAGCTATGGTCATCTTGTAAATCCCAGTCAGGCGGATTCAACTGTATTAAGAAATTATAGTAAACAAAAATAAATAAAATAGGATAGAGTTACTCATGTAATTCAATAGCGGGGATTTCAGATAAGTGTATGGAGGTGCTGTGTTCCTTCCGAATCTCTGCTTTCCTACTGCTTTTATCCAATCTTTGTCATTCCTTTCTATGGCAAGCTGCATGTAGGGCATCACCGTTGTCAACGGCTACATCCCATCCTCTCAGTGAAAAAGGTCCAAATGCTCTGTCACGGCACGACTAATCATTTGTCGGTTCTCGATCATGTTGGAATAGAATCCCTTGATTCTTTTGCGTTTGTCATCACGCCCA
>NC_029776.3:45308542-45313294 GCF_000817695.3 Arachis duranensis | reverse complement strand
GGATGGATGATGATGAGTGTCACGGATCATCACATCCATCAGGTTGAAGTACGAGTGATATCTTAGAATAAAAATAAGCTTGAATTGAATAAAAGACAGTAGTGATTGCATTAAAACTTGAGGTACAGCAAAGTTCCACACCCTTAATCTATGGTGTGTAAAAACTCCACCGTTAAAAATACATAAGTGATGAAGGTCCAGGCATGGCCGAATGGCCAGCCCCCAAACGTGATCAATAGTCTCCTAAGATGAATAATAAAATAAAACGGATACCAAAGATGTCTAATACATTGGTAAAAAGTCCTATTTATACTAAACTAGCTACTAGGGTTTACAGAAGTAAGTAATTGATGCATAAATCCACTTCTGGGGCCCACTTGGTGTGTGCTTGGGCTGAGCTTGATCTTTACACGAGCTGAGGCTTATCTTGGAGTTGAACGCCAAGTTGTAACGTGTTTTTGGCGTTCAACTCTGATTCGTGATGTGTTTCTGGCGTTTGACTCCAGAATGCAGCATGGAACTGGTGTTGAGCGCCAGTTTACGTCGTCTAATCACGAATAAAATATGGACTATTATATATTGCTGGAAAGCTCTGGATGTCTACTTTCCAACGCCGTTGAGAGCGCGCCATTTGAGGTTCTTTAGCTCCAGAAAATCTATTTCGAGTGCAGGGAGGTCAGAATCCAACAGCATCAGCAGTCCTTTGTCAGCCTTTTATCAAAGTTTTGCTCAGGTCCCTCAATTTCAGCCAGAAATTACCTGAAATCACAAAAAACACACAAACTCATAGTAAAGTCCAGAAATGTGAATTTAGCATAAAAACTAATGAAAACATCCCTAAAAGTAGCTAGATCTTACTAAAAACTACCTAAAAACAATGCCAAAAAGCGTATAAATTATCCACTCATCAGTGACCCGTGACAATCACCCACTATCTTCATTACTCGCTTAGCCAAGATCCGTGTGCCTGACAACCACAAGCGGTCTACATGATGTTCAACGTAGTCATTGGACGACAGCTAGAGTATATTCTCTTGGGTCTCTGATCCGCGATTCGCATCGTCTCTCCTGACAACAGAGCATCCGAATCTGAGATTAGAACCTTCGTGGTATAGGCTAGAAACAATTGGTAGCATTCCTGAGATCTGGAAAGTCTAAACCTTGTCTGTGGTATTCCAAGTAGGATCTGGGAAGGGATGACTGTGACGGGCTTCAAACTCGCAACTGTTGGGCACAGTGATAGTGTGCAAAAAGATCAAAGGTTCCTATTCTAACACAAGTAAGAACCGACAGATGATTAGCCCTACGGTAGTTGTGCCTGGTATTTTTCATCCGAGACGAGAAATCCGATAGTTGATTAGCCGTACAGAAATTGTAGCTGGACCATTTTCACTGAGAGGATCATACAGCTTGCCATGGAAGGAAGGACGCATGATTGGATGAAGACAATAGGAAAGTAGAGGTTCATAAGCAACAAAGCATCTCCAAACGCTTATCTAAAATTCCCACCAATGAATTACATAAGTATCTCTATGTTATTTTCCGTTTTATTTATCTTTTAATTATCAAAACCTCATAAGCATTTGAATCCGCTTGACTTAGATTTACAAGATGACCATAGCTTGCTTTAAGCCGACAATCTTTGTGAGATCGACCCTTACTCGCGTAAGGTTGTATTACTTGGACGACCCAGTGCACTTGCTGGTTAGTTGTGCAGAGTTACAAAAGTGTGATTGCAATTTCGTGCACCACCATGCGTGCACACAAAATGGAAAATTTTACTTTGTGTGCATACGCATACCTCTATGCATACGCACACTTTGAGAAAACTCTTCTGAGAGTGCATACGCACAACCCTATGTGTACGCACACTGTCTTGTTTTTCAATGAAAACCTTGTTTTTAACCGTTTTACCTTCCCGACAAGCTTGCAAACTTCCGTAATACTTGTTTAAAAGTGTTTGCTTTGCATAACTTCAGTTATGCCTAAATGAATCACATGTCTACTTGCTATTTATTTACTTGCTGTATATGTATATCACTTGTGCTTTACTTGTTTGCATTAATTGTGTTTTCTGCTGTGATTGAGGAGGCTAGGTAGGCGGTGGTGATGGGATCGCTTGGAGGTTAAGCTGGCGAAGGCTGTGGGATAGCGGTGCTATGTTAGTTAGAAATACCTTAAGATAGCATACCTTATTTATGGTTTAAGTTAGTTATTTATTCTAAGCTTGAATATCGGTATTGATGTGAAGTTCTAGGATTGCCTTTGGCGTTCCGGAACCTTACATCTTATATATTGGGTACTGTTACTTTACTGAGAACCTCCGGTTCTCATACCATATGTTGTTGTTATTTTTCAGATGCACGTCACAACGCACCTCGGTGAGTTGCGAGATGGTGACGGAGTGGAGGATCTTATGCAATCTTTTGGTATTTTTTATTATTTTGATGTAATACTTTCTCTCACCTTTCTGTTTTAGACTTTATGGCCTTAGAGGCTTGATTTGAGAGATAAATTGTATAAGCTGTCTTAAATTTCGAAAACTCTGTTATATTCAGTTAACTAGCTGGCCTAAACTCTGCAGGCTGTGACTAGTCCTCTTTTTGTATATCATACTTATATATATGTCTTGGTTAATTTAAGTACTACCTTGTGTATCCTAGAGCTATCTACAAAATTTTATATATATATTATGTCTTGTTTTGTCTGTGCCTAAGCGTTTAGTTATCGTGTGTGAACACTTCGCATTTCGTAATTCCGCTTTACATGACTTTGAGCTTTATTCTTTCATCAGGCTTCTAGTTATATAAATTCTTGGATATATATTATATAATATAAGTTTTAGAACTGTCGTGTCACTTAGTTATTCTTTACTTTATGACTAGAAGTAATGCTTAGGGTAATTAGGGTGTTACATTATTTCATACAAATCTAGTTTTGCTAAACTTCCATATAAAAACTATGCCCCTCATACATTTTCAAGCTTCATGAATCATATGTTTCACAAAAATCATTGTTTTCAACCACCCCTTCTGCTCTTCTGTTCTTGCTGGCCTAACTTCATTGACTAATAAAGGGCTAGATTTTGTTGAAATGTTTGAGTTTCAGAATTAGATGCCTTTGTTTGAAATCAAAATCCATGTTTATCCTGACACTGTTCGTGAGTTTCATTGAAACATATTTTATGACAATCCCTTCATTACTTCTTTTGTAAAGAGACGTGTGATAAACCCCAATTTTATGGTTTATCTTGTGCTTAATTTAGGGATTTTATCAACCTATCTCACATTTATTCAATGAAATAGCATGGTTTTGTAATTCTTCCTAAATTTGTGCTTAAGAGCAAAAACATGCTTTTTAGGCCTTTAATTTGCCAATTTTAATTCACTTTAATTCCATTCGATGCCTTGATATGTTTGTTGAGTGATTTCAGATTCATAAGGCAAGTATTGGATGAAAGAGGTGAAGAGAAAAGCATGCAAAGTGGAGAATTCATGAAGAAATTAGCATTTGGAGAATTAAAGGCCACACGCACGTGTCACCCACGCGTACACGTGAAGAGGACATTCAAGCCACGCTCACACGTCACCCACACGTACGCGTGAGGAAGGAATTTGTCAGCAATGCGCACGCGTCGTCCACACACATGCGTGACGCTGATCACATGACCTCATGAAAGTGAATCCGCTGGGGGCGATTTCTGAGGTTTCCAAGCCCAAATCCAACTCATTTCTAAAGCTATTTCATGTAGAATTCAAGATGGGTCAAGGAGGGAGTGTAAGAACCGCAACGAATCAACCGGTTAATTAAGTGAATTAATTGCCCAAATTAGATTCCGAAAGGTTAGAGAGAGAATTTGAGGATTTAAAGGTGATTTTTGGACTCAGTGGGTCTTTCTAAGTCAGAAAATGTGCTTTCTACGAAAAATCGTGAAAAATTGCGAACCGGCAATTGAACCGGTTGAATCGGTTCAAGTCTGCCTGGTACCGCACGAGAAAAGTGAAAACCATCAAAAACCTTAGAAAAACATTAGAAATGGAAAACCGGGCTTTAATTTTAAAGATTTGGCCCGAAGTTAGGCCAAACGGGCTAAAAACGCTAACGGGTTGGACCGGACCTAAGTTGGGTCCAAGCCCAACATATAAATACACTTAAATGAACCCATTTCAGCCACTTTCACCCTCATAACCTAAACACAACAGCAGCTGAAGTGAGGAGAGAGGTGAGAGCTTTCCACCATTGTTACTATTCACTTTAAACTTCCCAAGCTCATATCTTGAGCTACGGAGCTCCGATCGCCGCACCGTTTGCGGCTACGCGTTCCTTGTGAAGAGCTCTACAAAACCAACCCAAGAAACCCTCAAGGTAATCACGAAATCCTTCCAGTTCTGCTCTTCAAAATTTCGGGTTTTATTAGAGTTTTGGGTTAAATGGGTTTTTGTGATTTTGGATGTTTAGGTTTGCTCTAATCCTTGCTTAGCTTTGGATTTGTGTTATCAAATCTGTTGGGAAAGGTAAAAGCTCTTAAACCCTTGTGAGATTATGCTTATGTTGAACCCTAGGTTGATTTGTGGTGATTTATATGTATATAGTTTGATTATTGTGGCTTTGGGAGCTTTTAGAACTTATTTGTGCTTGTTGGAGTGAATTTGAAAGCTTGGATTGTGGTTGGAAGCTTGTTGGTGCTCATTTTGAGTTTGGGTGCATAAAGGAAATCGGCCAAGGTATGGTTTCGGTTTCCTCTATGTAGTA
>NC_029776.3:45302466-45308026 GCF_000817695.3 Arachis duranensis | reverse complement strand
CCTAGTTTTGAGTATTAGAACATGGGATATAAATTAAGGGCTCTAGTACATGATCTTAAGGTAAATTAGAAAACGGAGGTCTAGGTTTCTGGCGTGCTGAGAATGGTTTGACGTTAGGTGAAGGATGATTGGTATATGAGATGAGAAATGATAGACTTTTGGTATTTGGAAACTGAGTTATAAAGGGACAGTGGTTGAGATGAGTCGGAGACTCGGATTTAAGTGATGGATATATGTATGCTGAAAATACTTTTGAAAACCACTGAAATAATATTTTTACATGATATTTTGAGACGATATGCACCTGGCGGGGACGGTGGTTAATCCCGCCTGTCGAGGTAGCGGCGGCGGCGTAAGGACGGTAGTTAATCCCACTTACGTTGAGATGTGAGGTCTGAGGCAAGAATATCCCGCTCGCATCCCTTCGGATCTATAGGGCGAGCAGGCGCCGATACCTGGACAGTGATCCGGGCACTATATCTCGGGGGTTCCCATATAAAAAATCCGAAGGGCGACGTCTCCATGGAGATGTGTCGGGTTGGCAGTTGAACCGACAATGTGATATCACAGCCAGTAGGGCAGGCATTCATCATATGCATTTCCTATTTGCTTGTATGCTTTGTCTACTTGTAATGGTTTGCCTAATTGAATAACATGCTTACTTGCTATCTGAATTATTTGCCATATATGCTACTACTTGTGCTTTACTTGCTTTGAACATTATCTGTGTTTTCTGCTGGGATTGAGGAGGTTCGGAAGGCGGTGGCGATGGAATCGCATGGAGGATCGGTTGGTGAAGGCTGTGGGACAGCGGTGTTTGGTTAGAATAGAAATTCCTTAAGATAGATAACCTGGTTTATTTAAGTCAAGTTAGTATATTATGCTTAAATGTTTTAGAATGCTTTAAGTTGAATCTTGTGATGGATATGAAGCATAGGATTGCCTTTGGCATCCCGGGGTCTTATATCCTATGTATATGGCTAGCCGGCTTAAACTCCGCGAGTCGTGACTAGTTCCCTATGATATTATATACTTATCTTTTGTTATATCTTCTCTGTTTCTTATGCCTTAAGCTAGTAGCTCCGTTAGTACGTTTATGCTTCGAAATTCTGTTTTTGAGCTATATCTTTTATCGGGCTTCTAGATTATACTATTCTTTCTATATATATATATATTATGTTTGAGTTTAGAACTGTCGTAATCTCTGATTAACCTTGGCTTTACGACGCGAGGTAAGGCTTAGGCTAATTAGGGTGTTACATTTAGTGGTATCAGAGCGGTTCGTCCTCGTGAGCCTGAGGGATGGACCGATTGTGCTTCATTGCATACTCTGTGTGTCTTTTCTTTGATGCTATTAGGTTATCTATTTGATATATGCATAGCATGCTTGTTTGTGAGTGCCTGTTTGGGTTAATTGAAGCACTAGACTTTTGATATTGAGACTGATCACCTTGATATCTATTGTTTGGTGTGGACAGGAATCCTACATGGCTACTCGCGGGCGAGGTCGAACGCGTACACGGGGAAGTAGGAATGAGCAACCAGCTGACAATCACGCCGAATTCATGGTGGCGATGGCGAATCTCGCTAACACCATGGAAGCTAATGCTGCTGCGACTCTGCAAGCAGTGCAGAGATTGGGCCAACCGACTGGGAATGGCAACGGAAATGGGAATGGCGAAGGGAATACCAATGATAATGCTGAAGGTAACGGCGATAACACAGGAGGAGTTCCGATGACCCTGGCGACGTTCCTCAAGGTTCATCCGCCAATTTTCCGAGGATCCACAGATCCTATTAAAGCGGACCACTGGTTCCAGGCTATAGAGCGTGCTTTACAGGCGCAGCATGTTCCTCTCAATCAATATGTAGAGTTTTTTCAGGAAGAGGCCCAGCATTGGTGGCAAGCAGAGTGCCGCTTGTTACAGCTTCAAAACGCCGACATTCCTTGGGATGTGTTCCAGATGGCTTTCTACAAGAAATACTTTCCTGAGTCTGCAAGGGAAGCAAAGGAGATGGAGCTAATGCAGCTGAAGCAAGGTTCCATGTCTGTGGCAGAGTACACCAACAAGTTCGAAGAGCTTTGTAGGTTTTCTCGGGTATGTCAGGTTGACCCGGAGACTTTCGAGAGCTGGAGGTGCATTAAGTACCAAAGGGGCTTGAAGGAAAACATTATGACTGTTGTGGCTCCTATGGAGATCCGTGTCTTCTCCGACTTGGTGAACAAAGCAAGGGTAGTGGAGGAGTATGCCAAGACAGTGGCGGCATCTAAGGACACTCATGGAGGGAGCTCTAGTCGTGGGCGTGGCAAGTATTTTCATCGTAGAGGACAAAGCTTCAAAAGAGGGGGATATACTCCTCAAGGCCAAGGGGGCTTCAGAAAGAACAATCAGAATCAGTTTCAGTATGCTAAAGGAAGAGGAAATCAGAGTAAGAGTTCTCCGGATTTAGCTTGTGATCGTTGTGGACGTTTTCACCCTTATGACTCATGTAAGATTGGTTTAGGTGGTTGCTTCAAGTGTGGGTTACCTGGCCACATTGCGAGGGATTGCCCTCGTGGGAGGAATCAGAATGCGGGCCAGAGTCAGCATCAAGGTCGAGTCTTTGCTGTGAATGCCAAGGATGCTTCCAAGGCGGATCCTTTGATGAAAGGTATATGTCTAATTGGTGATAAATCCTCAGTTGCATTATATGATACTGGAGCTTCGCATTCGTTTATTTCATTTGCTAAAGTTGAGGAATTAGGCTTGAAAGTATCAGAGTTACCTTTTGATCTACATGTACATACTCCGCATCAAACAATTATGACTAGGTCAAGCTGTAGACAAGTAGGTTTCAAACTTGAGGGTAGAGACTTTGTACACGATTTGATCTGTTTACCAATGGTGGGGCTGGAGATGATTTTAGGGTTTGATTGGTTGTCGAAGAACCGAATTTTGTTGGATTGCTTTGAACGGACAATTCGGTTTATGCCGGAAGGAGAAAATGGAGCAGTGGTAGCTACAGGGTATTACCTGAACTCTGTAATGGTGCATTATAGTGGAGAGGAGTGTCAGGGTTATATTCTGTTGGCTGCCAATGCGTTGGGCGATGCCCAGAACTTAGATCAAATTCCGGTGGTTAGAGATTTTCCAGAAGTGTTCCCGGAAGATATCCCCGAGTTCCCACCTCAAAGGGAAATTGAGTTTACGATTGAATTAGTGCCGGGAGCCAGACCAGTATCAATTGCACCGTATAGAATGGCTCCTATAGAGCTGGCAGAGCTAAAGACTCAGTTGGAAGAGCTTCTGAATAAGAGGTTCATTCGACCGAGTGTATCACCGTGGGGAGCGCCAGTTTTATTGGTGAAGAAGAAAGATGGAGGGATGCGTTTGTGTGTGGATTACCGACAGTTAAATAAAGTGACAGTAAAGAACAAGTACCCGCTGCCAAGGATAGATGACTTGATGGATCAATTACAAGGAGCTGGAGTGTTTTCCAAGATTGATTTGAGATCCGGTTACCACCAGATAAGAGTGAAGGAAGATGATATCCCTAAGACTGCCTTTAGAACTCGCTATGGACACTACGAGTTTGCGGTAATGTCTTTTGGGTTAACGAATGCACCTGCTGTTTTCATGGATTACATGAACAGAGTGTTTCGTCCCTTTTTGGACAAATTCGTGGTGGTTTTCATAGATGACATCTTAGTTTACTCTAAGACGGTAAAAGAGCATGAGGAACACTTGAGGATTGTACTGCAAATCTTAAAGGAGCGAAAGTTGTATATGCAATTTTGTTTTCCAATTTTGCACACCCACTATCTTGCTACTACACCATTGGAATCTATGCAATTTTTCAACCATCATCTAACTAATTTTTTTAGATTTTGTTTTTAAGGGAAGCTCAATTTTTGGAAGCAATATACTTCAATAAGAGGGCTATTTAGCCAAATTTTAGGTCATTGTTATAGCATTTTTACATTTTTCTTCTTCTTTATTTTGTTCATTGAATATTATACTTTTCTAGTTTATCTTTTTGTAATAAAAAAAAACACTAATATATAAAGAATTAATAAAAGACAAATAAAAAAAGGTAAAAGAGATAGACTTTGAAAAAAAATTATTTTATGTCAAGTTTTGATATAATTTTCTATTTTGTATCATAAACATAAGTGATTTTTTTGCTAAGTTAAAAGAGCGCTTAGTGAAAATTTAAAATCGGTTAGTTTAGTAGTTAGAAAATTTTGTGAAAAATTTGAGTGAATCCTAAATAAATTAGGTGTAATTCTTTAAAATTGGTATTCGTAAATTTTTTGAAATTATAATATAAATTTATATTATTATTATAATAGATACTAGATGTAGATCATATGGATAAATATAACTAAACCAAGATATATAATGATATAAATTATTTTTTTTTATTTTGATATTGTCAAAATGAGATAAAACGAAAATATCTCGTGAACTTTTGTTTAGCAAACACTACAGTAACTTCCTTTCAACTTAGTTTTTGTATTTTATTTAGAAAGAAATTTTAAATTTAATTACACCGTTTAAAACCTTGAAAGGTATTATTCTAATATTTTTTTAAAAATTTATGACAGTTGTTAAGGTAATTATTAAAAAATTTTATTTTTTTTAAATAAATATATCTCCACACAACAGAGTGGAGCAACAGAAAATCAAGTAACAAAGACAACTTAAAGTATAAAACGTCAATGAACAACTCAAAAAATAAAGTACCCTCTATTCATCTTCGACATTATCATCAACAACAAAAAAGTTCAGCACCCTAAATTATTTTATTTTATTTTAATTTTAATTTTTTCAAAAAATAAACTCAATTGAAGAAAGGGTGCGAGTGAGTGAAACGCCGCTTTCTAAAAGTGTGCATCATCGCTTTTTGTCCTTTTCCCATTTGCCAGCTTTGTTGCACTGTGTTTCTATAGCAAAGGCGAAACCTTTTCAGTTTTCATATCTTCTCTTTCACTCATTCTTTCATCTTTCACATACGCTTTCCCCTTTCCTTTCCTTTCCTTTCCTTTGTATTTGTTGGTGCTTATAACTTCACTTTCAAGTATCCACACTATAGTGTGAGAGATTCTCTCATCTCATTGGAACCCCACAAAAAATATGGAGAAGGTTCTCACAAAAGCTTCAAGCTTGAAGGTTGGAAGCTCGTGGATTACCAAGAAGGCCAAAGAAGAGTTCACTAACATCAGTGAAGACATCAGTGTTAGTACCTCTTCACATGCATTTTAATTTTACGCCTTGCATTGTTTTCTTTATCAATTCTTGCAATGTGGTTATCTGGGTTGTGAATTTAGATATCCTTTTCTTCTAATAATGTGTAGTTATGGTCAAATTCTAACCTTTCGGGGTCAGGGATCTGAATCAACCCTGGATTTGAATTAAAGTCAGAAATTGTCAACGATTGCATTCTTTTGGAAGTGAAATATAATGAATATTGATGTTTCTTCAATTATGGGTGATTTATTTTATTCCCGTGATTAATGATTCTGTGGGCAAAACATTACTTGTTCTTGGCTTAAAAATTCTTTCTTGGGGTATGCTCC
>NC_029776.3:45255185-45302414 GCF_000817695.3 Arachis duranensis | reverse complement strand
CATTGTGGAAATCATCAAATTTTGGGTAAATTTTTGTTAGACCATTTTCTGAAATGTTTGGTGATATAGATGGATGGGAAAGGCTTGGACTTTTGATGCTCAGATTTTCGGAAATAATGAAATGACATGATTGATTATGCACGATTTTTTTGTGGTAATTAAGGATAATCTAGGTATTAAACAATTAATGAATAAGATGAAATTTTGCAAATTGCTTCCATAATTTTCCGGAAGATGAGGTCAAAACATTACTGGATAAGATTCTATAATTTTCCGGAAGATGAGGTTCTTTATTTTTTGTTTGCAGACTTTCTCAAGCACAGTTGAAGAGAAGGCAAAATGGATTTTCAACAAGCTAAAAGGTAAGAATCTCTTTTGACCCTTAATATTTCACATGTGCCCATTAATTTCTCGACATGCAAAGTTTTCATTATTTAAATCCCCGCAATAAAAAACATCATGATAGTTACAATTTTTAAGTTCCTTCAGAAACCCAGCTGTTTTCTTCTTTTTTGTTCCAGACACAAGTCACATGGATGATGTGGGTTGTTGGTACTATCTAGACATAAAATAAGTTAATAATTTATTATCTCAGTTATGAATGCATCTCATAACATTCCAGACATACATTCTTCCCATAAAAAGTAAGGGTTAAAAAAGATTTTGTATTCCTTCAAAATTAGTAATTTATGGTTTTGGTACATGTAAAGCTTTTATTGCAGTTTCGATCCAAAAAACTTCAAATAGTAAGCGAAGTTGGGCCCTATTATCATTCCATATGTAATGGTAGCGGCCAATTTTCACTTATTTCTGCATATATTTTGACCAAAACTGCAAGAAATTTTTATATGGACCAAAACTACTGAGCATACCAAAGTTTATCTAACTCAAAGTTTTATAGAATTCTGGGAAGTATCTTTGCAACATTTTTACATCCATTAATTAGATATTACTTTGACGAATATATAAACCACTCTTTCTTTCTTTCAATGTTTTCTTCCCTCAGGCAAGCCATTGAAAAGCCTATCAGATCTCCTCAAAGAGTACAACCTACCACCAGGGCTGTTTCCGCAAAACATAATCTGTTATGAGTTTGATGAAACAAACGGTAAGCTGATTGTGTACCTGCCGTCTTCTTGTGAAGTGAGCTTCAAGGACGCGTCGGTTGTTAGGTACGCGACTCGAGTCAAAGGTATCATTTCGAGGGGAAAGCTGTCGACAATAGAGGGAATGAAAACAAAGGTCCTTGTGTGGGTCAAGGTGACGAGTGTGACAGTTGAGGGTTACAAATCGGACAAGGTGTGGTTCACAGCCGGTGTGAAGAAGGCTAGGTCAAAAGATGCATATGATACACCTCGTGATGCTCTCAGAGTATCTGAATTCTGATTATTGAAGTTGTCCTGCATGATATTTAGAATAGCATCAGTTATTTTGAAATGTTTAATATATGGTAACGGTTTTCCTTTTGGGTCATTCATTGTCTCATTTTTATATGTTTGAGTTGGCAACTCAAATGGGAACCCTAAATGATGCATTACAAATTGAAATCATGCATTGTTTAATTGTTTTAATACTGATTTGATTTTATTTTTTACTCACCAAATTGCTTAGTTGACAATGTCAATGTCACTTTGGTACATGGTAATTGGTAGATGTTAATTACCAATTAACGATACATTACAGCGTAGATGTAGCTTTCATTGAAGATGCCATAGGAATGCTTGTAGACTAGACATTGTGTTATAGAGAAACATGCATACCATTCACTTTCAATTTTAGAATAATACTATGGTGAAGAATGAAAGTGGTTTATTTTATAATAGAAAAAAAGAAAAATAAAAAAATAAAAACATGTACAGTGCACGTTAAAGATTTAATTACAATATTTACTCTTCACATCAAAATTCCCTTAATTTTAATATAAGAGAAAAGACAAATAGATCTCTCACATTTTGTTTCGTAGATATTTTCGTCCTTTATCATTTAAAAATATTTTTAAGTCTCTGATTTTTTTAAAAGTTGGACGTATATATCCTTTCATACATATGGGTTCGTCAAATCCAATAAAAAAGTCAATAAAAAAGTCGAATGTGACTTTTGTTGTACTGACTTAGCCGTTATAAATACATATGTGGAAGAAGAGTTTTCAAAATAGAAAAATTAGTCCTTCCTTAAAATAATAGGACATAAATCTTTCTTCCCCTTTCTTCTACCTCCACTTACATACCACCATTTTCATTTTTCTTCCACCCAAATCACCCTTTCTTTTTGTTCTTCAAATAATAATAGTAAACATTCTTATCAAACCAAAACAAAGCAAATAGATAGCAACATTGAATTTATTGAATTAAAATAAATCAAAACAGTAATTATAATCCATTCACCATGAACAATTTCTTGAATCCTGAATGATTTGACACAACATTAAATTCAACTAACACAAAACACATTCATTAATTCCAAGAACTAATTAATTAGTTGAAAATTTGTTTAAAGTGCTCCAACAACAATACTCTCCGCAAAATTTGTTCCTAATTTCAAACAAGCTACAGCAACATATCACAGAATTAGCAAATCAAACTACAATCTTTTGGCTATCAAACAACATCAAATTCAACCAACACAAAACATATTCATTAATTTCAAGAACTAATTAATTAGCTGAAATTAAAAGAAAAAGAAAAAAAATAAGGGTTCCTTGAAAAAGGCAAAGAGCGAGGAGAGACTTTATGCCAGCTTTATTTCCTAAATCAAAGATTTAAAATTTTTCATAAAGGAACATAGGTTCCAATCGGCTACAAAACAATAGCTACAAAATTTTCCGTTGTTTCCATGAACTCGTTCCTATAAACGGGCTATGGATTAACATGAATGAAGCTTCTAATTTCTGCTCTAGAAAGTGCAAGATTCCTAAAAGAAAGATATACCCAAGTGGTACAGGGGCCTGGATGGATATGCTGCTTGAATTGCAAGAACATCACCAAAACGCCATGGGACGATCTTCCATATAAGATAAACACATCAGGAACACTGGTTCCAATCGCCTACAAAACAATAGCCACAAGTGCAATAGTCCACTGTATTGGTGTTCTGGAGTATGATGCTCATAGTCTTCATGGTTTCTCTTAGTCCATTGCAACTCACAAGTCCCTCCAAGGCCTTCAAGGTAAAAAATCATTCATTTTGTCCTGATCAACTTACGTCAGTTTAGGAAAATAAGCTGCGCATTAGATCGGTGACAATCAAGGATTTATGTCCTATTATTTTCAAGAAGAGGGACTAATTTGTTCCGTTTTGAAAACTCCCCCTCACGTGTGCATCCATAACGGTCAGGTTAGCACAACGGTTGTCACATTAGACTTTTTCTTTGGGTCTAACAGACCCATATTTTTAAATGGTAAGGAACGAAAATATTCGCCAAACAAAAAATCAAAGATTTTTCTCTTAATATAATTTATAAACAATATAAACGAAAGACAATTATGCATATTGTCAAAACATAAAATCGATGCATTTCAAGAGAACAAAAGTATATTTCAGCTAGACGCAAGTTTCTCTCTAGTCAAAACCTGAACTTGAATTTGAAATCATTAGTTAAGTGCAAGGAGCATCTGTTATTCTGACTCTTGGTCAAGACAAATCATTATGGCTGTATTTGGTTATTGTCTCAAAAGAAATAGAGAGATAGATACAAAGATATAAAGATGCATAAATATAGATACATACAAATTTTTTATTATGTTTGGTGTTAATAGTCACAATACACAAGACACATTTAACTAATTCGAAAGTCAAATTTATTCTCAAATCAGAATAACCTCAACACCACCACTATTATCACCACCACTATCATCACCAATTTCTACCACTATTATTATCACTACTGATTTTTTAATCTTCTTTTAAATAAATAAAATTAACAATTCTAATTCAAGGGTTGTGCTACCATGTAGAAGAGAGATTCTTTCGATATATGTAAAAACCACGTGTCGGTCAAAGACATAAGTAGCAAAAATAGCATATCAATGCATCAGCATAGGACCTATGCAATTGGAGTTCTCCAACTACAATCAATAGGCTCCACATATTTTTTAATTATGTCTAAAGAGATTTATTAAATATTTAAATTTGCTAGATTACAATTAAAAACGGGGAATTATTTATGCATAAAAATACAAAGAATCTTTTACAAAAATTATAAAATTTTAAATAAATTTCACTATTCGTCTATACCATTTATTGCTAATAAGAACTTACAAATAAAAATTATTAGTTTTTTACCCCTGCTAATGATAACCAAATGTAAGCTCTTTTTTTTTTGGTGATTGAAATGTAAGCTCTTTAAAATAAATATATTTTACCTAAACGATATACTTATTATCAAATTCTAGAAAAAAAATATACCCTAAACAATTTATTTTGAAAAAATAAAAATATACAAAAAATAAAAATATACTTATTATCATATTTTATAACTAAAAATATATAACTTTTTAATTAAGGCTAACAATATATACATTATCTGCGGGTACATAGTCCTACCGAATTCGATTAATAAAATTGTCTACCCAATTTGCTGCGAATAGGTTATTATATAATATATATTTAAATTTAAAAATTATATATGTAGTGAATGAATATTAAACCCACAACCTTCTTTTTGTACAAACTCAAGATAATCACTAAGTTAATAATTTAATTTATTAATTTAATATATTTATTATTTAAAGAATAATGTTATGAGAACTTAGAATTAAAAAAAGAGTGATGAGACATTTATCTTTATTTGAGCTATTTTAATTTTATTAAGAACTTGATAATCATATCATTTGTAATTTTATTTTGAATTTTTTAATATTTTATTATTTTTAATTTTAATTTTAATTTAAACTTAATTTTTTATTTTTTATTTTTTATTTTATTAATATGTATGAAGTATGAAATGATTGAATTTTATATTTGTTTAAAAATTTTTTATTTTTCTGTAGAGTAGGATTGAAAATTTTAGGATGCGAATAAAATTAGAGTTAAGTTTTAAAAACATTTTTAATTCGCGGACAGGATTAGAGTAAAATTTGAATATAATTAGGGTAGAGCTCAGACCCTATTCTATCATATCCATTGTTAGTCCTACTTCTAATATATATATTATTTTAATTAGCATAGTATTTTTTTTAATTTGTAGTGATGAATGAATTAAACACTAAATTCTTCTTTGATTAAAAAGATGATTAGGAACTACAAATTATTAAAAATTAATTAAAATTCAAGAATTTTCATCATCTATTTTTCTTTTACTTTTTCTATTTTCTTTTTTAATTAAAAAATAATGTTCTAAAAGACACCTAATGTTGACAAATGAGACATTATCTCCTAAACTCAATCACGGCATGTTATATCATCCAAAAGTCTTCCTAATTAGATAAATGTAAAAATAAGATACACTTAATTTTCTAAACAATAAAAAATTTAAATGCATTTGTACGAAGAAACCCTTTTTTCACAAAATAATAAAATAATTTAAACATAATCTACTATTCTCTTCCTCCATTTCAAATTTATTATTTCTTATTTTAATGTCGTTAGAAATTAAATGTCTTTCTTTAATACTAGAGATATTTTTGTCTTTCTTTTCTAATTGATTACATTTTCAATCATTTAAAAACTAACTCGATCCAATATTTTCATCAATTAACCCTAAATCAGGTCCCAAAACTCAAATTAATTGGGCAGTTATAATCTGTTAATAAAGTCACCAAATCATACTAATTCACATTATCCACTGTGAAGCTATTCCTAGACTGCAGACTTTATGTCTAATAGGCTACAACTTTCAATCAACAACTATCAAGATGAATGACGACAAAATGGTGAACATTAGCTACATAATCAACACGTGTATTCTACATGTGTAAAATCAAATGACTATCTATATAGCAAAACCCCTAATTCAAATATCACTTAAACAATTTAAATTAAAAAAAATTAAAAAAAGGCAAAAACAAATCTAATATGAGGGAGGGTGAGGGTTTGTTGACGCACTGGAGGAGAAGGAAATGATGGGGAAAATGACAGTGATGGCGAAGGGCGATGCGGAAGCAAACAACAGTGTTGGACGACCTTCTTCATGATCGCGGTTAGTGCGCGTTCGCAGAGGTAACCTTCTTCATGTTTGCGGTGGTGCCAAAGAGGAGAGAATGAAAAAAAGAGATCCAGAAAAAGAGAGAGAGACGCCAATCTTGGAGAAGATAAACAAAAAGTGCTTTGGAAGCATAGCTATTTGATGGATCTGGTATGGTGGAAGATGATGAAATAGATTTGGAGATAAAGAGTTGAGATGCAGTAACAATGGAAGTTAGAGGAGGCAAAGAGAAAAAAGAACGTTAACTGAGTTGGGTAATTTTGGAATTTGATCTGTTTCTCAAGCCAAATTTCTGCGTCTTTTCATTTTGGCCAGACACAAAATACATATTTTCTGTGGATAGTTATGTGTAACCGTGTCTCTCTTGAATTTGTGTCTTACAAAACAAACATTACACGTGTTGTTGTGTGCGTGTCTCTCATGTACACGGACACCATCCAAACGCAGTGTATCATAACAATATATTTTATTTTGTTGGATCATCATATTCTCAAAATATACAAGTTTCAGATTTTCTCAATGAACTGAACCTCCATTTTATTGGTTTTTTGTTTGGGGTGGGGGGTGTATGTGGATCTTCTTCTACCACATACAAATAGGTGAAAATATTTTATTAGATAAAAAATTGGAAGTATTGTTACAAAAAATTAATCTATAGCTTCAATCTCCTTCACTAGTTACTAAGAGATTGTATTTGACTCTCGAAGAATCTCATAAAAAGATATAACATTTTCAATAGTCAATAGGCCAATAATGCACCATTCCAAGAAATCTGACTTCCTGTTCTGGAGAACTTCTTGGAGAAAATGAATATTGTGCTGCAAGAAACCAAATCAACAATATTTACAAGCCTTAATTAGCCATCATCATCATCAATTAGAGTATAATAGTTCTTGAATTTTCAATCTTAGATGTTTGCTAATTAATGTAGCCATGTCATTTGAAGGCAAATTAAAGACCCATCTCAAATGAACAACTAAGCGCATTGCTAGGTTTAGATGGGATGAGATCTGGCAAAAAATTTCAAATGCTATGGGTAAAATCAATTAAATGATTAATGTATAAGGGAAGAAAGGAATTACCTCGACAAATTTCAATTTGAAATCCAGGTTTCCAAAGCGTTGAGCAACTTCATACTCCTCCCGTAAATATTCGTATATTTGTGCATACTTCGCATCTCTCCAAGCAATTTCTGATCTGATTCATCCATAACAAGGCATGAATGAAGATGCCAAGAATATCATAAACTGTATTTACTTAAATTCTCTTGGATGACTTCTTTAACAAAAAAATATTTGAAATATTTAGGGATGTTGTTTTTCAACTTATTCCCACATTATAACTTTAGCGTTAATTGCATTTTCCCTCCTCCAATTTTCTGCCATATGAAGTTTCCAAACTTAAAAAATCTGCAAATTGGCAGATTGAACATGTTGGTGCTTTTTACTTCTTAACAAAATTTCGGGTGTCAAAGTTGCATATTTAGAAATGTTCAGAAGGTCGATTTGCATATAATAAAAATTAAAAGTTCAAGGGGGGTAATATGTCTCCAACAAGGATGATCATACCTCTCAAAGAGACCGACTTTAAGAATCACATCAGCTAAGTGCGAGTTAGCTTTCCCAACCAGCTGTAGAAGCTTCTTCTTATCCATAGTGAAAGTCCCAGTTTTCTCCATTCCACGATTTATGCCGGCAAACTCTTCAACTAAGCCATCAACCTGATTTAATGTACTTTATTTAATGTACTTTGTTTCTAGTAAGCCATAGGAACATGTCAAGTTATACATGACTAGAATTTAATGTACTTTATTTCTACTTTGAGATAGCAAATGGACGCCAAAGTAACAGAATTAAGATGGCATTTAGTGCATTTAAACCTGTGACACAAAATAATCAAGAGCAATGCTTTGTCCCAGTACACTTCCAATTATACGGATGCCATCAGTATCCAAAGATTTTAGAACTATGTAGTCTGGGCCTCCTTGCATGTCTTCAACTAATAGTGGCTTTTCCTTTACTGCATAATCTAATTACAATGAAAACGTTAAGCATAAACAAAAGGATTCGGAAGAACTATTTAACTAATTGATAAGAAAATTTACCATCTTTCCGCATCTCTGGAAGTAAAGTAGATGCATGCCTCTTAACTAGATCTAGGTAAACTTCCACTTCATGATCCTCAATGTTAAACAAAACAGCAGAGCCATACTGGTATACAACCATGTAGCGACAGCTGCTTGCTTTCACATGAAATGCATGTCCCTTCATCAAATGTCTCAACAAGTTCAGAGTTTGCGACATCCAACGTATTGTTATAATATAACCGTATTAGGAAAGATCATCTCATAATGAGACACATAATTTTGCTTTAACCAAGGAGTATTATCTCCCTTTTTAAACATAAATAAGAGTATATTAATTAAAAACAAAAATTTGCTACTTAAAATCAGCTCAACACGTTCTGTTACTCGTATTGAGAAAAAAAACTAGGCCTTTTTCCAATAGGTGACTAGGCTATATGAATCAAATCATTTGATTATCTCATTAACATGTCCACAAACAAAACCATTTGAATTTAAAATCCTTACACGTAGTTTTTGCTTGCCCTTGGTTTTACTCTACCTCTAACTTTTGAATTATCTCCTTATCTTCACATGTGACAAAACCACATTGCTGACGAATGTCATAAAGATTTGAAAAAGGTTCCTTATTGTAATCAAGTAACTCCCCTTTTATCTAGGTATCGTATTGGATTCTCTCCATATTTTTTTCTCACATGAGAGGGTAAAGTATGATCTTTCACCATACATTTTATAGGTGGGACCAAGAAAACATGAGAGAAAACACTTAAGGGTTAAAGATCACGCTTTATACACTCAATTGAAAAAAGATATGAAGAGGATCCATTCCCTGGGACCAACTATGTAAAAATTTGAAGCATAGCACAACAGAGGCAGAGTTTTCTACTAATAAAACAGAGGAGACCATTAGTACCATTAAGAATATTTAGCCGAAATTCTCTACCAACGACTCTTCCTATAATCCTACGCATTCAAATTACAAAATATCAATCATACCAGACTATTAAAATCATGGAGGTGCTTCAAGATGGTACAAGGTGCAGTATTCTAATACCAATGTATTGCGAAAACTGATGTACGAAGTAGAGAGACAGAAACTTAAGATTAGGAAATGAGGCTTTGAACTTTGCATATAAACACAACATTCTGATTTAGAGAGAGAGAGAAAGAAAATCTTACTTTATAGTCTGGATTGAAGTCACAAAACCGGAGGGCAACGTAGTTTGATGATGAGCGAGAAGATGGGGGAACAACATTTCTCATATTGTCAGCCTGAATGCCCTTGAGATTTATACTGCCAAAATTATGAATCTGAGACGGGCCAAAAATCATAAAAACCAGAAAAAAGACAGCAAAAAGACATGAGAGGAAGGGGGTTCAATGCATAACTTAAAAGGATACATTAGACCGGAAAACTTCAAAACCCATAAATCATATGGATAAATTTAAGCCATCACTAAAATTCCAAATCTTTGATAAAGGTGGAAACTCAAGTGCAGTCAACTTTACGTGAAGCTGATAACTGAGAGCCGTTAGATAAAAATTTAATTAAATTATTCAAATCATTTAACGGCAAATTTAATTAAATCATTCAAATCATTTATCGACTTTCAGCTATCAACTTCACGTGAAATTAACTGCACCTGAGTTTTCACCGAAATTAAACTTCCAGCAGTCCAGCACTCAAATTCAACATTAACAGCACAGTACAACTTTAAGTGGTGATCTAGAGAGGAGAGTAGCAAAAATCACAAATGGCGAGAAAAATTAAACACACACGTACACACAAATCATTTCTACGAGCAATAAAGATGCAGGTACTACAAATCCTGTTAAATAAATTCTAAACTCTGAGGGTACTTCAAAACATCTTCCAGTCTTACACATGAAATGAATGAATACAACAACAATAACCAAGTATTGACCTACTATTCAGAATCAGACACATACCCCTTTTTTGCCTTATCACGAACCATGTATATAGTCAAACTATTAAAACTTATATCCTTTTCAATAGAGTTGTCTATAATTTGCCTCTAGTTATTACACTATCCTCCCTCCCTGCATGCATTCTATACCGTGCCCAAAGCAGCGAAGTCGAGATTTTACAATCTTTTCAATAGGTATCTATTTTTCTCCCTTTCTATCTAATGAACTCACTCAATGCACTCCATACCATAGTTAAATGAAACGAAATAAGTTCGGCATGGGAAGGGGTAAGACGCCATATGTAACTATGCTCCATACTCTAACATTAAATGTTAAAATTAATGTACAATCATGTCACAGCCCACAAAAACACAATGTTTCAAACTCCAATAATAACGGGACAACAGCAGCAAGGGAAACAAGATCAATTCTGAGAACGACCCATTTGCTGAACCAGGTGATAATCAAATTAATAATAAAAATTAAGGAACTTGAACGAGTTAAGTTTGTGGGGCGGCGGCAATACCTTGTGCAGAGGAAGTATGCTTTGACGGGGATTTTGACGGTTTGGTCATCCTGCGGAGCTTCGTACCCGAAAGTCGGATCCGGGTCGAAACTGCAAGGAATTGCAGAAGAAGCGGCGAAAGAGAGAAAGCGATTGTTGGTGGAAAGAGGTGGAGGAAAACGAGGTTTGAATAGCGACGACGAAGAAGTTATTCGGTTGAAAAGAAGGGACACGGTTCTCCATCTACCGCCCATTCGCCGAGAGAGAGAGAGTGTGTGTCTTGTCGTCTATGATTCTGTTCTTTACTTTCTAGTCTCTAACTCTTTAGGTAAGCAATGTTTTTTACTTTTTTTCTTTTTTTAATTTAATTTACTGTACCAAAAAAAATATAATTTAATTTTGAGTTAATAAATAAGTTTGATTCATGAAATAAAGTAAACTAAAATTTCTAAAATATCTGATGGTGTTGACAATTAACCAAGAAAAATATAAGTTTATGTTTATATTTGTCAAAAATTGGATTAATTTGACAAAACTACTTAAGAATATTTTGAGGTGGAAAGTCAGGCGTAATCGACTTTATGTAAAGTTGATACTTAAAAGCTATTAGATGATTTGACTGATTTGACTATATTTTCATCTAACGTCTCTTAGATATCAACGTCACGTGAAGTCGAGACTACACCTGAATTTTCACCATATTTTGAATAATTTTGTTAAATTAATCAAATTTTTAATTGATATTAAGTTAATTTAGAATTATTTGTGTTTTAATATTTCATGGTTAAAAATATTTATTTATTGAAAAAAAATACTACATCAATCTTTTAATTTCAAATTATTTTTAGTCTAAAATACAAATTTTAGAGAATTCATGTCTTTTAGCAAATATTTGTCTAATATATAAAATTTTTAAAATCTCAAAAGAACTACTATTTTAATAGAAATTTTAGAAGAAATAACTAATTTTAGTTAATCAATAAAATCAATTTTTTTTATCAAAGACTAGTAAAAATAGCAATAAATTTTTATTAGACAAAAACTCCTCTTTCTACTTAACAAAATACCCTCATATTTCTGTTACAAGTCTCGTTTATTTCTTCCTGCAGAGGCAGATACTCGCGGGTATCCATGAATATTGAATATTATTAAGTTTTAATTTTTTTTAAAAAAATTAATATAACCATAATAAAATCCTATATAATTCAACCAAATATATTAAATCAAATATAATTTAAACACAAATTTAACATAATAATATATACAAAATTTTTAATATATAAACTAAAATAAAATGAATTAGAGTTACTTACATAATTTATATATATAAGAATATTTTAAGTAATTTTTTTTTACAAAAATTTCGCTCACGGGTACCTCAATTCCCGCTTCTATCCCCATTTATTCGGAGAGAGATTCCGTCCCCGTAAAAATTTTACAAATCCTCGTTAACATCTCCATTGTGAATAATCCCTACAGATATCTGAAAGTAAAAATTTTTTTGCCATATCTAGAGACTAGTGCCTAAGCCCTAATGCATGCATTAGAAGCCTGATATGCATTTGCCTCGTTAGATTCTTCATACTACATGACGAAGCTAAAATATTAACAAAATTTAAGCAAGTTGGATAAATTATTCATTAGTCCAAAATGCTCAATAAGAAAAAAAATAAAATATACTCAATCACATAACTTGTGACTCCACCTTTTTTCACTCTCCCTCTTTCTATTCATCTTCTCTACCAAAATGATCATATGTATTCTATAACAACTTAATTTTTTTGTATAATAATTTTTCGAGTTTTTCGTGATTAGAATTTTTGAAATCAGTAAATTGCTTCAATTTGACGAGCGGATCCATATAAAGAAAATTAATTAAATATTATTTTTATATAAAACGAAATGTATTTTGTGAGATTATTTAATAATCTAGTCCAAATTCAATTGGTGAAAAATTTTTATCGGTATTTTTTTATCAGTTTAACTTCACCAAAATATTTTAGAGATATTTTAAAGTTGAGAGATATCATATGAAATTATTATGGATTCGACTCTCGACTTCTACAGCCCAACGATGACTCGGCCCAAAAGCTGAACCACCCCTCTTAGGCCCAATATCTCAACGTCTATCGAGTCATTGAGAGAGAGAGATTTTCATGGAAGCTATGAACCCTCGGTACTTGATTTCTTGAGTTCCTTAACTCCCATAAAAAAAATCTAAACTGATTAAAGTGTTCGTCTCTTCAGTGCCACTTTTCATGGAAGGAATCATAAGGTGAAGTTGTTGTCCCTTCAAACAAGGTTGGGCCAAGTTGGTGATCACGGTGAAATAGTCAATTTTTGACTTTTTTTTAGATTTTTCGGTTGAAAAACTTTCTTGATGTTTCAGTGTTGGTGATTGCAACAAGAAGGTAGGGTTTCGTAATTTTTGTGATTAATAAATGTATTAATATTGTGTGATTACTGGGCTATGAATTAGTGCTTGAATTTGAGTGTTATTATATTGAATTATGTTACAAGTCGACGAAAATAATTTGGTTCCAAAAACGGTTGGAAAACTGAACTAAAAAGCCATGATTATTGGTGAATGTAAGCTAAAATCATGAGAAAAATGATAAAATTTGGTAGCTGGAAATTAGATTTGAATATTAAAAAAAATCGGTTACTGAAAAGATTAAAAAACTAGTTAATAATCAAGTAAAATTTAATGAATTTTTGAAGAGTGTGCTTTGGTTTCTTGAAGAACACTAAACCCTCATATTTTAATTATTCGGTGGCCAAATTATAATTAAAAAAAAATTTGTAGTTGTAAGTTAATTAAAAGAAATTTTGGGGGTTAAAACATAATTTTTAGAAGTTAAGTGGTTAAAGTAAAATTTTTAAAAGTTTGGGATCAAAATAAATTTTTGAAAATTTTGAGAAACTAAATATTATTAATTGAATTTTTAACTCTAAAATATTATTATTATTATTATTATTATTATTATTATTATTATTATTATTATTATTTAAATAATTATCTTTATAATAATAAAAAATATAATATAACTAAAAGTGGTAAGCAAACAAATTTTTCTAAAAGATTTAGGAAGACAATTTTAAATTTAAATTTCATAATCTTCTTCATAAAACACTTAAGGTGAGGTTTGAGAAGAGTACTATGATTGATTACGATATTAAACAAGAACAAAGAAAGAATAATTGTCTTGTGAAAATATAAAACAGAAAACTAATGGTTAGATAAAGAGAAAGACATGGGAAACGGTAAAAGAGAATTAGAAGATTAAAGGTTGGCCTGGCAAGGACTAGGGTTCTGTCCCACTTGCTTAGTGCACAAAGTATTAAATGTTTAACGGCGGAAAAAATCTACGAATTGATAATCATTGATTACGGGGATAATCCATGAACTGTTGAATTATTAAATGCCGATAAATCCCAAAAACTATTGTGTGTTGATTTCGGTGACGCCCACTAATTGAGGATTGCAATTTTCCTTGTGTGTATATTAGGGCGTCGAGCTTTGCGTTGATTGTCGGTGGTCCCGAACTGATGGTATTCTTAACCACTGACATGTATGCATGAAGGACACAACGGAAACCATATCTAAGACTAGTTCTTAGGTAAGGTCGGGTTGCAGGGTGTAAACCGACACATAAGCTCATGGCCTGCAATCCTGCATAGGACAAACATGCATCATACTTGTTTGCGCATATTCTCTTGTTATGTGTTTCGTGTATATGTGCTTCTTGATTAATTGTTTCTCCATTCCCTTAGTTGTTAAAGTTTGTATGTATCCTGTTGTTGTTGCTGTTGACTAAGTATAATATAAAATGAACCTAGCTAATTACCCCGACCCAATTAAGGACTCTCCAGTTCTTACCCCCTCTTTTTCACTTTTTCAGCTACAGGTGCGAAGGCTTATTGTGAAGCTGCAGATGCATGGAGGAGTTTGTTTGTAAGTTGAGTATTTGTAATAATTTATTTATTTTCCCTCGCCTTGTTAGTTGAAGTTTTATCCAGAGGGGTAGGCTTGTATTTGTTGTTCATTTGAATAACTATAATGTATTAATAGTAATTATGTGATTATTTTTCATTGGAAGTCTTTGTTGAATGCTTTTTAATGAATAAAAAACAAAATTCACTAGCTTTTTCCTAAAACTGGGAACGTATTAACGTCGTAAAGACTCAATATTAAATAGATAATACAGAAAAACAGGTTAGTAATACCTTACTTTTAGTAGATCATGATGTGCTAGAAGTTGGGTCATTACAACACACACCCCTAAACCCTACCTCTAAGATCCATTCTGACTTGAGTGTTGGAGTGTCTTGACAGGTCACTCGCCACTATTCACCAGACCAAAAACCATGAAGCTTACTGACGATCGGATTTCTATCGGTAAAGAATTTTATAAAAGTAATCGCGTTGTAAGTATAGTTTCTAAACCAACAGAAAATCCTTTCGTACAAAAGTTTGGTTGTCACAAGTAACAAAACCCAATAAAATTTATAACCGAAGTATTGAAACCTCGGGTCATCTTCTCAAGGAATTGCAGGGAGGTGTGTTTTATTATTGGTTATGGAAAACAATATTTTTAGGTTTTTGAAAGGTTTGAACAAGAGAAATAAATTGCAGGAATTAATAAATCAATAGCTAAGAAAACTCTTGGCAAGGTATGAAAATTAGAAGTCCTATCCTAGTTATCCTTATCAATTGTGATGATAATTCCTTGTTGCTCCCACTTAGTCAACCTCTAACTATGAAGGTAAGTCAAGTGGATAAATCAATATGAATCCTCAAGTCCTAGTTAATTCCTAAAGAAAGACTAGAGTTAGTGGAATTCAAGTCAATTAGCAACTTCCAATTATCAATCAACAAAAGAGTTTGATAACTCAAGAGTCTCTAATTACTCAACCAAAGTCAAAAGGGAAGAAAATCTACTTGAATGAAAATAATTTGGATTAATTAGAAGCATCAATAACATAAATTAAAGAAAACAATTATAAGTCTGAAATATCTCAAATTATATTAAATAAAGATATCCATTCTAACATGGAGTTCATAAACCAATTTAGAAAGATAAATAACAATTAAAGTAATAGAATAAATAAAGTAGAAAATAAATTAAAGGAACATTAAACTTGGAATGAAGAGAAGTAGAAATCCTAATCCTAAAAGAAATCCTAAATCCTAAAACCTAAGAGAGAGGAGAGAGCCTCTCTCTCTAAAAACTACATCTAATCCTAAACTTATGAATTATGAATATTTTTTGTGTATGAATTGATTTCCCACTTTATAGCCTCTAATCTGTATTTTTTAGACCGAAAACTGGGTCAAAAACAGCCCAGAAATCGCTGATTGCGAATTCTGTCACGCTGATTTTCGTCACTACGATGTGTCCGCGTGATTCACGCGTGCGCGTCATTTTTCTGTACGGCCACTATAGCAAATTATATATCATTTTGAAGCCCTGGATGTTAGCTTTCCAACGCAACTAGAACCGCCTCATTTGGACCTCTGTAGCTCAAGTTATGACCATTTGAGTGTGAAGAGGTCAGGCTGGACAGCTTAGCAATTTCTTCAACTTCTTGTATTATTTCCACTTTTGCATGCTTCCTTTCCATCCTCTGAGCCATTCCTGCCCTGTAATCTCTGAAAACACTTAACACACATATCAATGCATCGAATGGTAATAAGAGAGGATTAAACAAAGCAAATTTAAGGCCAAAGAAGCATATTTTCAATCATAGCACAAAATCAGGAAGGAGAATGTAAAGCCATGCATTTTGTATGAACAAGTGTATGAAAGATTGATAAATTCCACTCAATTAAGCATAAGATAAACCATAAAATAGTGATTTATCACTTACCATCCAGAGAACTGTGGATCCTGATATTCCAGGTAACTCACAAATATTGGAGCTGTTTGTAGGAATTCGCAGCAAGAAAGCTTAATGGCTTCCGTATCGATGGACAACAATACTAACTTGAAAAGAATTGGGAATACAATCCCTCTAAGAACCACCAAGTGCTAAACGGGGCTAGAATCTCGAGCGTGGTTCACACGGCGATGACACCTTGTTATCAGTCATGAAACAACCAAAACTCGCACCTTGAATCATTCAACAGCTGCAACACTGGCTGCATAATTTAGAAAGAGAGGTCGCTACGTGAGATTGTTACTAACCAACACCAAGCTCTGAAGTACACTCGAGGTCACAACCTCAAGGGAGGCATCGCTCTAGATCGCCAGAACAACGTAACAAACCAAAAGACGCCAGGGAAGGAATGATCAATACCATCCCTACAATGAAGAAACGAAATCTCCAAGTCGTGAAGGGCACGAACACCACCATAGGGGGAATGACAGATCCCCTACAGGGAAAAGAAGGTGGCATGATGAATTCATTGTCATGGGGGCTACCCTTTTTGACGAAAGAGTCCTCCGAGTTTGTCTACTGAAATATTTAAATAAGCCAACTGATATCCATTATGACGGAACCAAGGACTCCTAAGAGCATCTTACCTCCTTCGTGGCATGGATGAATCTAAAGGGTGTTCCAGATACGGTACAATATTGAGCCTTCTTGGTAACCTTGCAAGCCCTACAATCAAGTGGTTCAACTTCCTGCCACAAGGAACTGTCCTGTACTTCTCAGACATATCCCAAAAGTTCTTTGCCCAATTCACAACATGGATTGCCAAGGCAAAACATCCCATTAACCTATTAGAAGTGACTCAGAAAAATAACGAGTTGACAAGAAAGTATTTGGATCGATTCAACGATAAATGCTTGGAAATAAATGGCTTTGTGGACTTGGTTGCTAACTTATGCCTAACCAACGTGTCAGAAAGTTCACAAATTATACACCCTTAACCGCCCCGATAGCAGAAGTATATCAACAAATAGCAGACCACGGCGTGATACTGAAGGCCCGACAACTAAAAGAGAGGACTGGCGAAAATATGTCCCTGTATTGGCATAATCACCAAGGCTACAGATACAAAATCCAAGATTACATCGATCTCAAGGGTGCCCTCGAACATGCCATCCGAGATGAAAAGTTACCCGAGTTCAGGAAAATCATTCGTGAACCCAAAAGGGCAACCTATGATCGTTCGCTCGAAGCAAGAGAAATGCAGAATCCCAGAACAATCAAAGAAATACCAAGGGAAGAAAATGACCGTGATCCCATGATAATCATTAATGTCATGACGGGGAGATCATGCAAGAAATTCAAATCCTCGCGAAAGAAAGAACCCAAATCCTTGCGACAATCGCTTCAGAACATCTGCAGCCGCCTACGTTTTCTAACATCAACTTCGGTCCACAAGACTGCAAGTTCGGGGACCTAGTGGATGACCCACTTATGGTAATTATGGCCAGAGTAAGAATGTGCCTCGTGAAAAGAATCCTAATGAATACATGCGCCTACTAATTATTTTTTCAAAATGCCTTCGACGCCCTTGGGATAAAAGATGCAGACTTCCAAACCCACTAATCCAGCGTAGTGGGTCTAGGGGACTTCTTCATCAAACGAGACAGAGTTGTCCGATTACTAATTTGCATTTGCATAGGAGCTGAAAGCAAGAAGAGATTGCCTATGGCCAAATTTGTTGTCATCAAGGACTTCAACGCGTACAATGTCGTTTTAGGAAGAAAAAACATAAATAACTTCTATGTGGTGATCTTCACTAAGTTTCCGACATTGAAGTACTGAGCGGATGATGGGACCATTGGCACCATTCACAACGATGTTGAACTGGTAATAACCTGCAATAATGTCAGCCTATCCCTGCGAAAAAATCTCATGATGTGGTGGAGATCTTTATCGCCAACCTAGATGCGAGACTCAAAGAATGTCCCTGCCTAGTGTCAGAAGGGAACCTTGAGAAAGTATATATCAGGGACATGGAGGAGAAGTACACCTTCCTAAATTGAAACTACCTTACGAGCTCAAGGGCCCCTTGCGACTATCGTAAAACAAAACAGAGACCTATTCGCATGGACTCCCACTGACATGCCGGGGTTATACCCTAAGTTTATGTCTCACAGGCTATCCATAAAACCAGAAGCCAAGTCTGGAGCATAAAGAAGGCAAAAAATGTCGGCTAACAAGGTAGTCGAAGTCAAAAGACAAACCACTAACCTCCTGCAGGCCGCATTTATTTGGGAACTCACCTACTCGACTTGGCTGTCAAACATGGTGCTCGTTAAGAAGTATAATGGGAAGTGGCGACTAGGCTCGTCAAGAAAATTCTTTACAAAAGCATGCAATTAAAAAGACTAAATACAAGTTAAATTGATAAATTCTACTCTTTTCAATCCAATAACTATAGTAAAATATATATTTATCAAAACTAAACTATTAATTTATCATTAATAATTTCTTTAATTTTTAATTTGATAACTTATCTTTATTTTTCATATATCACAAATGTATTTCAATAACCAAAAGCGATCATCACACAACATTGACCAAACTAATAAAAACTAAAATCAAAGCATTATTCTTTCGAAGAATACATCATTCAACCTGTGTGACATGCATTAAGGATAGTATTTTCAAGTCTTGTACATTAATCTTTTTAGCCACATGTATTCAAAGAAGGTCCTAGCTATGTTTGACTAGTCTTTAGATACATGTTTGCTTTGGCAAATTGAACGAAAAAGTAAAATAGAGAGAAGAAGATTAACATTCAATAATAATGTGCGTAAAGATGCAAATGTGGAAGAACATAATTGTAATAATATTGAATTTTTGCTGTTGTACTCTATGAGAAGAAGAAAGGAGGATCGTATAAATGAGAAAATAAATGAAAAGAATAAACAATTATAAATGATAAAGTATAATCTTTTACTTATCATTTAATACTTTACGTCATATGCTATCTCTTGGTTCCACTTAAAGAATGTAAAGTGAAAAATTCACTTTACCAAACAATCCAAGAAAAAAAGAGAATTCATTTTCAACTAAAAATCATTGCCATAAAGATTATAAAAAATAAATAAAAAATAATTAAAAATATATTTGTCACTTTATAAAAAAAATATGATCTTTTTTTAAATATTATAAATATTAATCTTTTTTTAATAATTTTGGTATTAAAAATCTANTGAATATTTTTAATTTCTTATTATATATTTATTATTCTATTTAATTTTATTTAATTTTATTTTATTCATTATGAATATAGAGAAGTTTTATTGTAACTTAGTTGTTGTATTGGATTCTTTTGAAAATAAATAAAATAAATAATTTGTAGCATTTTTACTGAAATGTGTCGCTTCTCTTATCTCGTTTACAATATAAACGAGATAAGACACGAGACGACGTAGTCGTATCACGTGTGTATACGTCTTGTGTAAAGCTCTTATCTCGAACGACTTGCAATATTTGAAAGCCTCCACATAAGGAAGGAAGGCCAAAAATACATTGTCAAACATGCTGCAATTACGCACTATGAGGTGACCATCATCGTATGGTACATCACTGATCTCACACATCGTTTTGAGACAATAACTCTACACGGCTTGCAGTAATCTCGACACCTTATTATATGACTCCTCTCAGTCATCGAAAATCTGCGCAATCACCTTTTGCTTCCCCATCCAAACTTTTCTATACGAGAATTTGAAATGACAGCTTTGCCTAACTGCACCTTGTAGGACAGAAATACTGACGGACGAGTTGCTAAATACGTGTGCGCTCCTCCCATCCAACGCACCTCCCTAACGAAATAGAACAACGGTGGTTAACGATTATAATAAGCATAACAGCGACAATTAAGAATATAAAAAATAATGAAACTTCAACTTACCAATATTCGAGATTCTGTCAGAAAGCAACATGGAGACTCCAAGGACAGCCTGCTACATGTTGGCGACAATGCACATGGTACTTTAATCAATTCGACTCCACTACTCAGTATTTAGCATTTCTGCGAATACTATAATTCTTTACACCATGCATTACTGCATCTCTTCTTTTGAATATGTGGCCAACCCTAAACTTCACACTATTGTCCAAGTTGTAATTGTCTTCACCCGTGTTGGAAAATAGATTCTTCTTACATCGCGTCCAGATCCAATGTACTATAGTGACTAGATACAGATGACAAGGCCAAAATTAGGTGCGGGGCAAGCAAAAGATACCTACGTGATGCTTCAACCGGGGTCTCTGGTACAAAATCTTCCTCATCATTATCCTCAGAAGAACCGCTGTCGTTGCTATCCATAACATACTCCTTGGTGGAGTCTTCACCGTCAACGTTCATGTCTTCCACAGGACTAGTAATGTGCAGCGGCTTGAGTGCAAGAGGTGGGTCATCTTGGACGAAGTCTGACAAGCCAGATCCATCGCCGCCAATGTCACCAATTTCCGCAAAAAACTCTATCACTTATTCTGCCATGATTCTTCCATGGATGTCAAACATCAGGCACACATGCTCATGCCATGGAGCTAAAACAGACGAAACAAAAAAACTCCATTTCCCATCGGTGCTAGCAACCTATACGCCTTTCGATCTCTTTTACCCCGCTATTACTAACGCTACCCAATATCAAACTCTTCAACTCGGACAAAGAACTTACTCTCCGGATATGCTACAGAATGAGATTCTCACATTCAAATATCACCCTATTATCATTATTTCTTATATGGCAATTCGGATACACATTTACAACCAAATATCCACTACTACTAGAAATAGGTAGAAAAAAAGTAGTGAAATATTTGTGGAGAATAGAAAGAGTTGCACATCCTTTTCTAGTTACTAAAAATTTATCTTTACGTATCTTGTTTACAGTGTTAAAAAAATAAGATTACACATGTCTTGTTTACATGGTAAATAAAATATTTATTTTATTTATTAAAAAATCTTTGTTGTATTTCTTTATTTTTATTATTTAAATTTAAGTTTTTAGTATAATTTTAAATATTTGTTTAATTATTAGCAAATTAAATGATTTTACGAGTGATTTATTACTAATTAAACCATTACCCAATAGATTTTCAATTATATATATAATAGATAATTATTTTTTATTTTCTGAAAATTAATTTTTTACTTATAAAATAATAGATAAAATAACTTATATTTTAAATTATAAATTATAAAAAAAGTATATAAAAATAATGAAAATATTAAATAATATAAACAATAGATATGTAGATGATTGATTATGTTAATTATTTTTAATTGGATAGTTATTTTTTTATTTTATTTATTCATACACAATTAATAATAATTAATTGTTTAATTCACTAACTTAATAAATAATTATTCTAATATTAAAATTTATAAGATTATTTAAAATGAAGTATTTTTTTTATTTGGATTAATTTTAAAATTATTATTCACATTATTTAAAAAATAATTGTGTAATGACAACACCCGTAAAATATAATCTATAAATTTTAAATCTCAACTCTGACTGTTTAATTAACAAGAAATCTGTTACCTTATTTTCTCTCTCCCTATAAAACAAGTAAACAACCAATCCTGAGAAAATAAGGAGCGCAAAGTTCACTCGCATAACTGAGGGCAGTGTGTTAAAGCTCTGAATTTTGAACGCAGGAGGCGACTTCGAGCTCAAAGCTGTTTCTTTTTCTTTTTGGGTTAACAATGGCGATTTCTGGTGATCTTAGGGTTTATGCTACTGTTCCTCTCTATCACTCTCGTTCACAACCACGAATCTCTTCTTTCCCTTCCCCAAAGGTTTTATCCTGTCTGTTTTGTCTCTTTCTCCTGTTATTCTCTTGTTTTTTTTTCACCTGTTCGAATTAGATGATTGGTTTATTTCTGTATGAAATTCAGTTAAATGTTTCTTTCCATGGTGAATTGAAATCCCAATTGCATGATATATCTTACAAATCAGGGCATATCAGGTGGTATTTGATGAGGGGTATTTTTCTTTATTTTATTTTATTATTATTTGTAGGAATTAAAGCCTTTGGGGTCGTCAATGTATGGCTTATGATTTTGAAATTTTAGGTCATACAAATTCACATCTCTAATTTCGATATTCACTCTTTTTATTTTATTTATTTTTTCACTTTCACATTTTGCTGTCAAGTTTGTAAAAAAAATCATGGAGATGATTTGCTTGGTCTAAGATGCTTCTGTGAACCTGCTTTTAAAGCTTGCACCCATAATGAACTTCTTGCCATTGTGTAAAACATGTAGAAATAAGAATAAATTTCTCGTAGCTCTCAGTTACAAATATTGGGTGTACAATGACAAAGACACACGTCTCCGTTTGGTCTATGGTTAGAATTCATTTTCTTTGTTATTGTCTTTGTTGTTGTTAGATTATATTATTTTTTATCATTATTTTAAGTTGATTGAAAGTAACAAGAAATCTCACTAGGCCAAGATAATGTGGACTATGTGGTAACCTGCAATCCTGCATCCATAAGTTGTAAAGTTGTAACATTATGTAATTGCTCACCAGCACAAGTACTACAGGAAGACATAACTGCTTTTCAACCTTATTTCATTTGCTTGGAAGTATGAGTTGTATCTAGTATTTGTTGATAGTTAATAGTTATTGATGGATTAAAATATTATTGATTAGAATAGTATATTAAGATAAAGTTTTGCATGAGAAAATAGCGAATTACCAGAGAAGCAAGTTGCTATTCTTCCTGATGACCTAAGCCATCTCATTGTCTCCAATCAACCAAATGTCCCCCACACTGTCCTGTGCCCTTCCAAATTCACATCCCCTTCAATGGTTCCCACATCCATCTCATCACTTTGCTGTTGCTGATATCTATTTTGCAGGGTCTTCTCCCATCTGCAAAATTGAATCCCCCCTTACCTGCCCCAGTTCATTCCCATTTCTGCACTTGATCCCCTTTTCTTCTTTCATTAATAAACCCTGGATTCTCTCCATCAGCCTGTAATCTTGCAGCCTGTTAGGGACGTGTATTATGGGGTGCCCAAAGTTCGCATCAAGTAGTCTGGGATGTTTGATATTGTATTTAAGGATACTGATTCTTCCCCCTTAATACTAGCTTTTAAGGTGTGGTTCTTCATTTTCCTTAGGTACTTAACACAGCTTTTGTTTACAAGGGTTAGAGGTCCCTTTGCTGATTGTCTTATTGGAAAATAAAAACCTGCATTTAATTGGGTGGATTAGTATGATTAAAGAGTTTGTGAGATGCAGTTTTCAATATAATTTTAATAAAATGCTGTTGTTTAATCTTTGTGTTTGGATATTTTTATTCTGATGCCCGTGTCTTGCTACCTTTTGACCTGGAGAAGGGTACAAATAACGTAGAAAACCTCTCCAGTTGTGGGGATAAGGTTTTATATATCTACCGGGCTCAAACCCGGAGCGTCATGCACTAGGCCACATGTCTTATAGACTGCTATTCAAAAATGCTCATGGTTTGTTATATACTATGCATATCTCACAGAAACAATTAGCAAGAATCTGAATGCCTTATCACTAATACCCTAGTTTTCTGCCTAATAGGTGGATTTCAGTGGTTACTCAAATGGAGCATCTAGCATCTCTGAATTCACCCCAAAATGTCCCAGCCTGACAATTGTACGTCGCAGCAATATGCGTGGCTTCTGCAAGCCAGTTTCTGGAGTCCTTGAAGGTCCCAAGTTTTCGTCAAAATCTGTTAGTCAAGAAGCTGAGAACTTCCTCCTTGATGCTGTTAACATGAGTTTCTTTGAGCGATTAAATTTAGCTTGGAAGATAGTTTTCCCATCAGCAGTGTCTAGAAAAAGTTCGAATGCTAGAATTGCCAAGCAACGCTTGAAGATGATCTTGTTCTCTGATCGATGTGAAGTAAGTGACGAGGCAAAGCGAAAAATTGTTAACAACATTGTGCGTGCTCTATCAGATTTTGTGGAGATAGAGTCACAGGACAAAGTTCAGCTGAGTGTCTCTTCTGATACAGATATTGGAACTATTTACTCCGTCACTGTTCCTGTGCGGCGTGTTAAGCCAGAATATCAAGATATGGATGAAGTTGGGACAATAACAAATATTGAGTTTAAGGAAACCGGAGACAGTTCTGGTTCTTCTGTCGATGTTAGATTTGATTTCTTTGTTCCGGATGAAAGGTCTTGAGGGTTGATTCCTTTGTCAGGAACTTATGGCTTTGAATCTCTAGCAGCGAAACAACTTCGAAGTTCTGTATATATTTATTTGTCTCTGAAGCGTTTGTTGAGAAATTTTGTGCCTCTCTGTTACGGTTAGTCTAGCTTGATTATTTTATTGTTGAGTTAATGTTATGTTTTATGTACTTAACATGGATAATAGGGTTTTCTTACTTGAGTGTATGAATCATTGTCCTTTCATTAACCATGCTTGTTCTTATTGGCCTTTGCAATTAAGCTTTGACCAGATTAGTTAAACCTAATTCATCCATACTTCTTTGCTAGCTAGTGGGATGAAATTGTTACTCTGGGTTATAACCATGTGTCAGACTCAGACATGGTTATCATTGATATTCATAAGTCATAACAAAATTAAGCTTTGACCAGATTAGTTAAACCTAATTCATCGTCAGACTCAGACATGGTTCTCATTGATATGAAAATTATTTGCTCCTCAACATTTGCGAATACCGTGGCAAAGAAAAGAAGAAAAAGATATTGGATAGAAAAAAATTGAACCCGACGTGAATCGAACACGCAACCTTCTGATCTGGAGTCAGACGCGCTACCATTGCGCCACGGATCCACCGGTTACAAATCTTTGCATGTTTACTTTAAAAATGTAATATAAGTAGTTTGATTTGTTTCGTGGGCGGGAGCATTTATTCACTCCGATAATCCAGTTTCATGAATTTGAAAGGTCACCATTGTCACATCCCAGAACACCACATCCCCTTGTTCTCTCATGCGCCGAAATTGAAAATGAAGGGAGATAACAGTGACTCGTTGCTGTTGAAGTTGGAAGCACCAACGAGAGACGCCATCTCCAGAGTCCGATTCGCTCCCCACTCCAACAACCTCCTCATCTCTTCTTGGGACTCCGTAATTCTCATCTCTCTCTCTCTCTTCTTTTGAGAAAGTTACTTTAGTTGCTTATTGAGTGGTGAAATTGCAGAGTCTTCGGTTGTACGACGTGGACGCTTCATTGCTCAGACTTGAAGCTCCTTCCGAAGCTCCCCTCCTCGATTGTTACTTCCATGACGAAGCCGTTGCTTTCTCCGCCGCCTCCGATGGCTTAATTCGAAGGTCCTATTTTTTATTTAATTAAATATCTCGTAGTGTTTGTTTGAGCGCTGTGAAATTGATAAAAAAAAATTTTTCAATGTAAAAATATCTTTTTTTTTTTTTTTATATTTTAAGTGTGTTTGACAAATTTCTAATAGTAAAAATAAAAGTACTAGAAAAATAAAAAAATATCTTTTTTTAGAAGTTATAATTTACATTTTTTTCAAGATTTTTTCTTTTAAAAAATATTTTTTTCACATAATAAATAAACAAAAAAATATTTTTATCTTATTTTACTCAAACATAATTGATAGATAAAAATATCTTTTTACATGAGATATCTAAATAAAAAATTACTTTTACTTTTGTAAATGATCTTTTAAAAAAATATTATTTAAATAAGATTTTTTTCGAAAATGGCGTTCAAACAAACCCTTAATATTTATTGTTTAATTCAAAGAGAACTTAGGTCTCATGATGTATAGTGTATACTTGTTTAAACTTTGAAGTATTCCAGGATCCCGGCATGTGGTTTTCGGAATCACTTAGTTGCTATAGTTAGTTAGTTAGTTGACGCAATTTGCTGTATCAGCAAGTTTCCTTTATTAAGCTATTTGGAGTTCTAGTGTGTGTATTGATTATGTCAGAATTGATTTTGAACTAAAATGATCTATGTTTGATATATTTTGTTTTGTTGGTTTTTTTTTTCACTAAATGATTTTAACTATCCATGATAAATAATTGAATCTGAGATTTTCACTTCTGCTATAATTAATTTTGGCTTCATAATCAATTATGGAATTTTGGTCCACACCATAATTGATTATGGGTGCATCAAACTGGTAATCCAAACACGCAAATAGTGGATCACATTCCTGACATAATTGTTTAAGAAACAACTTGAGTCTTCAAAAATTTAGTACCACGTATACTTGATTGAGCAACAAGTCAGTTTGCAAGATCGAAGGTTCACTGTTTGACTTAAAGTGAAATTGTGAATGGCATGCTGGATTATGCTGATAGTGATAGAGCAGGTACATTGAATAAATGCCCTAGGGAATGTGATGGTTTGTTTGATAGATTTTTCATACCTTCGTTTTGCTGTGGAAGGTTGAAAATATAAATACAGTTAAAGATGTTGGATGAATGTGTAAGAATGAGGGAGAAATGGGAAACGGGGTGCTCTGAATTTGAATTGTGAACTGTTAAAATTCTTTATTGACTTTGGTTAATAAGCAATGAAGCATGTGATCTGTTGTATATTCCATCATGTTGTGGTTTTCTAGCATCCATGTTAGCCTTAAGAAAAAGGCTTAATGGCTTGACTTGTTTTGCAGTGGATGTGTTTGGCTTTATATTATTTCTTTAGCATGTTTTGTTTGACTCCTTTTGGGCTAAACTTTATAGGTATGATCTGGATTCAGGAATTATTGATACAATCGGTGGTCATGATGATATAGCAACGTGCATTGGATATTCCAGTGAAACATGTAAGCTATTGACCCAATCTTTGATGCCCTTTTATAGTTGTAATCTTCACCTTTTAATTTTTCATTTATTGATAATGTTGGGCATATCGACAACTAATTTATAATCCTTCATGTTGATACTGTTGCTCTCATGTTTAAGCATATATGAATGAATACGAATAATTCATACATGTTACTGAAAACCTCTGAGACAGGTTGTATAGCAAATTAAATGTTCATTTATCTTATACAACAAACTTACAACAATAAGCTTTTGACTGTTTCTGAACAGTTGAGTAGATATTCATACGTAGAGCTCAATAAACTATTGGTTACGAAGAAGGTCCAAAATGCTTTTACAATATTTAGAGATAACATAAAACATCAATTTAATACTTGCTTTTACTTAAAAACATGTTCCCAGTTGCAGTATCATAAATGTATTGTATGCTAACTTTGTTTTTTCAATTGTAATTATGAACAACTATACATACTTGTGATGGTCATAAGCTTCATCATATGCTAGGTCTACGGTGAAGTTCATATTGTTAGTGGCCTTCATTATTGTAGGTCAGTTGATCACAGGTGGTTTTGATAAAAAGTTACTGCTGTGGGACATCCGTATGGAGAAGGCTGTTTCGTGCTTGAGAAGTGTAGCTGCAGAAATTGACTCCATGTCTGTCTTGGGGTTTAGTCTTACAGTAGGCATTGAAGCATCAGTGCAAGTTTTCGATTTACGTAAATTTGACGCGGCAGTTCCTTCAAAGGAACCATTCAGTGGTACACATTTAAGATGTGTCAGTTCAATTCCTTATGCAGAAGGTATGAACTATGAAATCTATGATTTATTTCTTTTTTGATGAGCTCTATCTGAGTTTATCTTGTCAACATAAACCTTGTTGCATTGACTGGTTTAATGCACTCTAAAAAGTTATGGAAAGAACCAAGCATAGATCATAGTTCACGGAGGCAACTTTGAAGTCTGATTATTATTGCAGGATTTGCAGCTGGATCAGTAGATGGACGTGTAGCATTGCAGATTTCAGATTCATCTGGTTCAAATGACAATGGGTCAGTTATTGATGCTGACATTATTCATAGATTAATTTTTGTCCAAATCTTAAAAAATAAAATAATATCTAACAAAATTCTACAAAGAGGAAAAAAACAAAAACAGATACATATGTTTTACTTTGCTTTTGTACCTTTTTTTCCATTCTTGTACATAACAAAAGAGCTTGCTCACTAGTTGAAAAACTAATGAACTGTGTTGTTTGCAATCACTCCAGATATTTTATTATTATAGTTTAGTTCCCGTAATTTGTACTACTTTCCTCCAGTTTACTATCACAGATTTGTCGAAATTATACTCAGGATAAATTCAATGTTGAATGAGAGACTGCAGTTATTTAATATAATTCATCTAGTTTGATTGTTGTATTTTTCTGATTACAAATTTTCTAGAGTTGATTTTCGAATGTATGTCAGTGAAATGCTTAAACACATTTGCAACTTCAGTTTTTACGTTTCCAATTTCGGCTACCTTTCATCTTGTTTCTCAACTGTTTGAAAAATCTCTTACCCGTTTACCAAATGTCCTAATGTATCTCAGTTATTTACTTATTTACGGTTTAAAAGTAGAATTTCATAGCCATGTTCTAATACAATGCTATATCGCACTCTCACAGATATATTTTTCGGTGTCATCCAAAATCAAAGCAAGGAAAGCATCATTTAACACCAGTGAATGACATTGCATTCAGTCCCATGTATGTGCCTTCTTGCGTATAAGTTGCTATTTTGGATTAGGAAGCTAATAACTTTTATTAATTTAACTTCTGTTTTAGGATCACAGGTGCTTTTGTCACAGGTGATAATGAGGGTTATGTTACCATATGGGATGCTAAAAATAGAAAAAGACTAATTGAGGTATTTGCCCAATTATGTTTTGCATTTGTATCTAATAAATATTAATATTACAGGATTGTAATAAGTTCAGTAGCTTTTTCTTCCTATAATACAGTTTTTTCTCAATTTCAGTTGCTTAAATATCCAAATAGTGTTGCGTCCTTGTCATACAATCACGACGGACAACTTATGGCTGTAGCATCAAGCCATACATACAAAGAAGCTAAGAAAACGTGAGTAGTTCTCCTTTTATGTCTTCTATGAATTTTATCAATTGAATTTTCGCTTATTTTATTTTATTAATGAACAATGAAGAACCTCTTCCTATCTATTACTCACTAGACGTAACTTCTGGAGAACGTATAACTGAATAAGAATTAACTTAGTCAACATTATCCAACTTTTATTTTTAAACTAGAATAAGACCCTTTCGATTGTGCAGACTCAAATAAATGATAGCAACGATTAATAAATATTATAAAATAATCTTAAATACATATTTATAAATATGAATAGAAAAATATTTTGTGAAATAATGAAAATTTAATCACATAAAAATATACATTATAAATTTATAAAAATTTTAAGACTTGTTATTTATATAATATTAAAGATTATCTTTACTAAAAATGCTATAGCCATTATATATTTGCGAATAAATATTTGTGTTTTTTATTCTTAATGTGTATTTTATATTTTAATATGTATTTTATCAAGTAACTGTTTTTTGTGTGCACATAGTATCATTGTATCTTTATTATTTTCTATTTCAAAAATTAAAACTTCATATATCTATATTATCAACTATTTTGATAAATATAAATAGATTGCATTTTCATTAGATAGAATTAAAATATACATATTAAAATAAAATAAAATAAAATAACATTGGTTGACTACTTGACTTAGTTCAAAAGTTAGCTGTTTAAGTTAGCGATTACTACTTTTAATGATTTTTTTAAATGTGAATTATTTTTTAAGTATATTTGCTAGTAATTTTATATAAATTTTTTTCATTCTCTTAATTAAAGTATCTTATAAGATGCAATGCTTTAAATTGTTGATTTTGTAATTCGTCTTCTTTACCACCACTTTCTTGAGAGGCTCCAATATTTTTTAATATTTGTCATTATTATTATGACTTCAAATATTGCCTCTAGTGTCTATATCCATGTAAACTATATGTTTTAAAAAGTATGAATTAAATAATTTAGAAAACAATTAATATTACTAAAAAAAGATTTTAGTTGTTGGATTCATTTTGTTAATTATTGCGAAAACTGTTATAAAATATGAATTGAATAGTTAAGAGGACATTAATATTGTTAAGAAGAGATTTTAGTAGTATAGGTCATCTTATTAATTATTGTAAAAACCGTTACAAGAAGTAACATTAAGATTGAAAGGAAGATATATATGCTTGGTTTCATAATAGAATGACATCTATTATAATATGTTTACCTGACAAAATTATAAGTAATCTATGTATCATCACTTGAATGTAAAATGACTTTAGTATTAACTTTTATAAGATATAAATAGATAGATTCTAAAAATTCTCATTGTTATGAAGAATTTAAAATAAGGATTATAATTTATAATTTAGGGTTAAAGTTTATGATTAGGGTTTAAAATTTAAAGTAAACAAGATAATTTAAAAAAAACTTGACTGATATTAGTTGAAAAAAAATTGATTTCCAGTATTAAAATTTGCCTACGGTAACTTTGCCGCCTTACATATTTATTGGACTAAATTTCCATAGTGGTTCCTCAGATTCGCGACTTTAATCATTTTAGTCATCAGATTCAAAATTCACTATACTGGTCCTCGAGATCCAATTTCAGGCACCATATTGGGTCCTGGACGCTTTCCAACATTGAATAAATGAGCTAGTTCTGACTTGCAATGCTAGACACATGATTAAATAGCGTCTTTTCGATTTAGCTCTTAAATAAAGCAAAAAAAATTGTATGAAGGGAGATATAATGATTTGCATATCATATAAACTCTTCTTCCTTTTCTCGTTTTTGCCTTGTTTAAGTGTCAAAACGAAACGACGCTGTTTAGCCATATGTCCAGCATAGCAAGTCAGAGCTAATTCAGCGTTTAGTTTGTTGATTTAGTACTAGAAAGAGTCCAGAGACCAACATAGTGCCCAAAATTGAATCTCGAAAACCAATATAGATAATTTTGAATTTAAGAGACTGAAATGGTGAAAATTATGAATCTGAAAACCACTTTGAGAATTTAATCTATTTATTGTCAAATTAAACGTCTTACATTTTCATTTGGATTTATGGTGGCATTAAATATAATCTAGCTACAATTGAGTGAGGAAAAAGTTTTACTATCTATTGTAGTGTGAGGTTGAAATGAATTAATAACTTTTTATTTATACACCTCAAAATTGTCTTCATTAACCATGTAGGGAAGCAAAGCATGGAATTATTTGGCTTTTGACTTAAATATTCATTTTATTTATTAGCATTTTTGATATTGACAGAGGAGAGCGTCTTATATTCATCCATAGCGTGTACAACGTTGATGTTGGATCAACTTCTGGTATTTGAAGTTAAATCATCTTTTGCAGTGCTTGGCAAAGGAAGATAGATTCACAGGACACACTACAAGAAAAATAGCCTACTGTCATGCTTTTAAAGTATGCCAAAAAATGGAAAAAAGCGTAACGAACAGCTTATTGCTATGTTTTTTGAGCTATCAACATATTTTTGAAAAGATCACATCTGAAAACGTGTCGGTTGTTCTATTACCATGTTTTTGTCAATTTATTAGCACGTTTAATTTCTTGCCACGCTTTTTTGTATGTAATCCTATAACTACGTTTTTAAAGCGTGCCAAAAAGTGGACATACAACGACACTTTTAGAAACATGCTCATTGTTTGGTTACGTTTCGAAAGCATGCCAATAGGTGAAGATACCGGTACACTTTTGAAGCATGCCAAGATTTTTGGCTATGGCCACATTTTTTAAGCATGGCCTTTGGTTTTGCCGTACAATATGGTTACTCTTTTTATGGCTACACTTTTTTATGAATCTTCCTAATAAAACATTGCAGAATTGGCATATAATTCTAAATCGTAGTTTGACAGACTAATTTAAACCATGAAAAAAAAAATTATATAAAATCTTAAATTTTCCTACACTTTTTTTTTATACTTGCAAAAATTCACAAGCCACAAGAGGCAAGCGATGAGTGTCCAGACAAATATTACCATATTACAATCAAAACATCAAAGCAAGGAGAAAACAATGCAATGGCAAAAACAAGCAAACCAATCGATATTTTCTTGCTGTAGCCATGTAGACACCTCAAAAATTTCTGGTAAACCTCAGGAGTTCGTAACAAATCAGATAATAAATTACTAAATTTTTTTGCTTTGAAATTTGTTTTCTAGAAAAGTTCTTCAGAGAGCCTTTAGAATTATTTGGCAAGAACAAAATAAGTGAACCCAAAGATGCACTATGAACAGTGTGCAAGTACAAGATATAAGCAACAAATCAGATAATCAAACAGAACAATGAATGGCTTGCAGAGTAACCTTCTTTATCTGGTTAAGCTCAACATTTAAAACCTGATTAAATTGTGATTCACTAACTCCATCCTTGAACATATAACCATAGGTTAGAATTAAATGAACCAAAAAGCATGCACTTATGGAAATTAAGGCACCTAAGTGAGTCCGGACTCCTTATCCATATAATTTAAACTTTATAAACCACCCATCCAATACCAGAACAAATTGTACTATTTAGATATCATATTGTAGTAAGCACTACTAGCACCTTTCAGCTTATTACTATAGGCTTACAAACAACTTAGTTCACCTGAAGACCATATATTATTGGATGTAAATTGAATGTAAAAGTGATCAAATGGAACTTGAAGACAATAACTTGAGATGGTTTACATTTATCACTTGATTCGTAGAAATCTAGAAAAATTCTCTGCAAGGAAAAATCATAATATAATCTTATTAGTAATTCACTGCTATTGGTCATATCGGATTAGTAATTCACTATTAGTGGGTACACCAAAAATAAACTTCACTGTTGTCACAAGGGCAGTGAAATAGACATAGACCATTTCACAGTTGATATCTTGGAACCGAAGTTAAGAATTGAGATATGATCATTAAAATATATGAAACTATGAAAGTGTGGAAATACAATATAAGAATAAATAAGGAACATGCACAAACTCTCCTTGAACTTTATCTCATTCCAAAGTAACTTGTGAACTTCAAATCAGGAGAGACAAATTAACTTCCCAAAACTCAGTATCAGAAATACATCTCATTTTCAATAAAACTAGTTTATCATACATCTCATTTCAAAATGAATACTCTGGCTATTTCATGTGTTCATGTTATTTTTTGCACTAACTTTTATCCTCATTTCAAAATTAATACTCTGGCTGTTTCATGTGTTCCTGTTATTTTTTACACTAACTTTTATTTCCTTTTTCTTTAATTTATTTATAATTTTAAAAAAATCAAATACTTTGAAAAGATATTAAATTTAAAGTGAGGAAGCATGCATATCATTGAACAAGTACAAATCAGTGAAACAAGTATTGTCATCTAATTATATATGTGATCTGTTTGCCAGTTTGATTTAGATTTAATAGTTTGACCACAAACCCAGGAACTGTAATGTCATTTGAACTAACTGGCCAAGCCAACCTAGTAGCATAAGACTTGGTTGTCGTAATTGTTAACCTATTTGCAAGTTTCAAATATTTTATAGGCACTGCACTTTCATCTAAATTAGAAGGGCTATAAAATGGAGTGAAACTCAGCAGAGTACATGTGAGCATTTTTCCTTATTAACCACAAAAAAATCATGGTAGCCCGTTAACATATTTAGTTGAACCTGATAATACCATTATCATTTCACAACGTGCAGAAAAGTTGACAACAGCCCAGTAATCAATGTGTGATGGTTGTAGAAGTGTCTGACAAGAGGAAAGGGAGCATTATGAATTATGAAAATATCTAATCAAATATTAAATAAAATTTGAAAAACAGGGAACAATTTATTTTTGAGTTGAAAGGATAATGAAACACCTTTTTACTGAAATTCTACCTTCCCTTATTGGGGAAGCAATCATCATTCTTTCCAACCTTCAACTGTCAGAAAATTTTATTCGGACATAGGAGTGAATTAGTTTTTTGAATTAAACTAATCTGATGAAACCAGCTTAGTTAAACCACTTTCTCTTTTTTCTGTTACTTGCTAACTCCGTAGTGCACATAAAAAATATTAAATATGACAGAAATCAATGTTTACCTTTGGTGGCTCAAGAACACGAGTCTTCTCAACATAAATTCCACATGCAGCAAGTACAGGGTCATGATCATAGGAATTATTTCCTACAGCCTACAAGAAATCGTAATGACCATACATATGTTATCAATACGAATAAAACAACTCTTCTATATATATATATATAAACAGCAAAGGAACAACATATCATGATATCACTAGAAATAAAGCTTACATTTGTCAGAGTCTTAATCCTTTCCTGAGGTTTTTGGCGTGATTTTTCAATTAAAGATGCTTTCTGAATTGGAGATACCACCAGAGTGAAACAAGAGAATATAGCTACTCCAGGCGAAGTAAAGCATAGATAAACAAGATAATCAAGTACAATTAGATCAAGAGTTAATATCTAAGGCAAAATAATTTAATTGAACCAAACACAAGGTCCAGGAAAGAATTATGAAAGTTCCTTAACTCTTGCTATGAACAAAAGATAGACAAATCAATTTTGCAATTATGACGAGACACGCGAAGGAGGCAGAGATCGATGACCAGGAACACGACGTGGAGGAAGGATAACGGAGACTGGCGGCGTGAAGGGAATGCATAATAAACCATTATTTTACGGTTTATTTTGTATTGAATTGAGGAGATTTTATCAACTATTCTTATTCATATAAATTGTATGGTTTTATAAATCTTTTTGAATTTGTGCTATGATTTAAAACATGTTTCTTAAGCCTTAAAATTGCTAATTTTTAATCCTCTTTTATTACCATCAATACCGTGATATGTGCGTTAAGTGATTTCAGAGAAGTCTTTAAACTTTGGGTCGTCTCTCAAGGAATTGTAAGGAAGTGTAGTTTATTATTGGTTATGAGAAAAATAAACTAATAACTAAAAAAACTCTTACCAAGGATTGAGAATTAGATGTCCTATCTTCGTTATCATTGTCAATTGTGATGGTAAATGTAAATTGCCTTTACTTAGTTAACCTCTAACCAGTGGAGGAAGATCAAGTGCATACAATCAACTTGAGTTCACAAGTCCTAGTCAACCCATAGTGAGAGACTAGATTTAGTGAAGTTCAAGCTAACCGGCAATCTTTAATTACCATTCAACAATAAACTTTGACAATTCAAGAGTTTCTAATTAATTAATCCAAGTCAAGAACATAAAAATCTAATTTAAAATTCACCTAAATATTTTATCAAACACTTGGAAGGAACAAAAAAAAAGCATAGAGAATTAATAAGAGATGATAAAATCTAAGATACCCAATTGCAAGACAACAATAACCAATAATTAAAGAAAGAACAATAACATAAAAATATAAATTGCATTAATCTAAATTAAAGGAAGCAAGAGTGCATCAATAATGAAGTAAACAAACGGAAGCAATAACAAATAAACTAAAAAAAGTAAGATGCTAGAACAAATAAGAATAAAGGAAAACTAAATTAAAGCAAGGTGAAAATCTGAATCTAAGAAGAAATAAGACTAAAAACCCTAAAACCTAGAGAGAGGAAAGAGCCTCTCTCTCTAGAAAGCTACATCTGAAACCTAAAGTGTGAATGAATGAAAAGTGATTGAATGATCCCCTGATTCGTCCCACTCTGTTGTCTCTAATCTTCATTTTTGGACTTGAAACTGGGCCAAAAACAGCCAAAAAATCACCCCAGCGTTTTCTCGTAACCGAGGCACGTGACGCTTGATGAGTCCATATTTTCTGATATATTTTGGTTTGATTTGAGTGGATTTCATCACATAAACCCACATTTATTCATCTAAATAGCATGCTTTTGAGATTTCTTCCTAAATTGTGCTTGAAAGTGAAAACATGTTCTTTTGTACTTAATTTAGTCAATTTTTATTCACTTTAATCCTATTTGGTGCCTTGATGTATTTGTTAAGTGATTTCAGGTTTTCAAGGGAAGTTTGGGTTGAAGAAGTGAAGAAAGAGCATCTAAAAGGGGAGAAATCATGAAGAAAATGGAGTTTGGAAGCTGCTGCAAAAGTGCGTACGCACGCAGGTGACTTCGTCCAAGGATGCGTACGCACCAAGTGTCGTGCGTACGCACGATGGGAATTCTGCGCAACTGTGCGTACGCACAGTAGATCGTGCATACGCACGCGTGCATATGCGTGAGGTCATTAATGGCAAATTGCTGGGGGCGATTTTTGGGCCTCCAGAACCCAATCCAACCCATTTCTGAAGCTATTTAAGGCCAAAGTGGAGAGGAATGAAGGGGGAGGGGGCAATTAGGTTTAGCTTTTATGATGTTTTCTCTTAGTTTCTAGAGAGAGAAGCTCCCCCATCTCTCTAGAATTAGGGTTTTATTTGTTAATTTCATTTTAATTTCAGCTTTTAATTCTTGTTCTAGTGTAGTTTCATTTATGTTTTCATGTTCTTCTATCTTGTTCTTCTTCATTTCTCTTATTATTTTCTTATTTTGTCACTTTATGTTTATGGATACTTTTGTTGAATTTAATTTTAATTAATGCAAATTTATGTTTCCATGTCATTTATTGCTTTCTTTAGTTGTTATTTCCATTTTCTTACTTTTGGTATTTTAGATTTTATTTTTAATGCAATTTAATGTTATTTTATTTTCATGCACACCAAGTGTTTGATAAAATGCTTAGCTTATTTTTTACGTAGTTTTTCTTCACTCTTGGCTTAAAATTATTGACTTTGGTGATCCTTGAGTCATTGATGTCCATTCTTTTTTGATACATTAGAGTAGTTAGTTGATTTGGTTTCCATTGACTCTATGTGACCTTTAGTGTTGACATAGGACTTATGGATTGAAATCAACTATGCCTACTTGACTTATCTTCGATGTAAGGTTGACAAAGTAGGATTAACTCTTCATAATTATCATGTGTTTGTGATCAATATTTAGGATAGGTAGCCTTAGCCCTCAATCCATGCCAAGAGGTTTCTTGCATTTGAAGTTTCCTTTCCTTGCATTTAATTGGTTTGACTTTTATTGCTTTGATGTTTAATTTCTTGTATGTTTAGTTTTCACACTCTTGGTTGAGAAATTGGGTGTTTGGGTGGAATTGAGTTGTGGATGTCCATTCCGTATTGTGTGAGGATTGTTAATTGGTTTGGTTTTCCTTGACTCTAACTGACCCACTAGTGTTGACTTAGGACTTAGGGATTGGAATCAATTATGCCCTTTTGACTAATTCTCAAGTAGGATTGACTAATTGGGATTAATTCCACACAATTGTCATGTTTGTGGTCAATGATTAGGATAAGAATCTTTAATTTCCCAATCATCACCAAGAGTCCTTTTAAGCACTTAATTTTCATTTTCATTGCTTTTACTTGCTTTCCTTTAATTCTTTACATGCTTGTTTCATTCCTTGCCATTTACATTCCTTACATGTTTATTTGCTTCATTGCTATTTACATTTTTTGCTCCCTTGCTTTTCCAATTCTCCATGCTCTTTCATAACCAATAAATGTACATTTCATTGCAACTCCTAGGGAAGACGACCCGGGAGTCTAAATATTCTCGGTTAATTAGAATTTGTAAACATTTAATTAAGAGAATTTATTGTTGGTTTGGACTATGCTACCAACGAATTGATTCTTGTTTTGATTGATTTTAAACCGGCAAAAGTTCTCGTTATCAAATTTGGCGCCGTTGCCGGGGAGTTGCAATGGTGTTGTTGTTGGCTATTGTATATATGTTAATATGTGAATAGCTTGCTCTGTGGTTCTCTTTTGTTTTTGTTGATGGTTAGAATTGGTATCCCGGAGGACATTGGACATTCTAGCATTGGTAGGGAAGTCAAGCACAAGCCACCATAGCAAAGGCTCTCCCAATTGTCTAACTTAAAGACATTAAATAAAAGTGCTTGGTAATATCTTTCTAACCCTCCCTCTCTTTGAGCACTTGTTTGTTGAATTTTTTTCTTCTTTTAGTTAGCTTAGTTTGGTAGAATTTTTGTGTTGATCTTGTAGTTCTAGGGTAGAATAAGTCTTGGGGTTGAAAATGCTATTTTGGAAGTCATGCTTGTTGCCTTAGAGCACTAAATGTTTTTTTGAAAAACAGAGCATGTGCGTGCGCACACACCTGTGCGTACGCACACAACCCCAATTTTTGCATTCTGTGCACGCGCACCCACCTGTGCGTGCGCACACCAGGTTACACCCCTTCTGTTGAGAGCCTTTGCACACCTTGTGCGTCCGCATCCTTCTCCTTTTGCGTCTTGTGCATGCGCACAGACCTGTGTACGTACGTACAAACGGCGAGATAGCTGGCAATTTTGACACTTCATTTTTTCTTAAAAAAAAGAAAAAAAGAGAGAAGTGTTCTGTGTGTGTGCACACCATGGTGCTACACACACCTCTTAATCCCCTCTCTGTTCAGAGCACTCGCACACACTTGTGCGTCTGCTCACCCTACAATTCTTTACCCTCTGTGCGTGCGCACGCACACTTCTTAATCCCTCTTCTGCCAGGAGCACTGACATAGAGTTTGCGAGCGCACACCTTCCCCTTTTCCACCTAGTGTGTAGACGCACATATGCCTGTACGTGCGCAAGCCCCTATTTTCTCACCTCTATGCTTCTTTTCTTCTCTTCTCTCTCCCACCCCTCGCTTCTCTTGCTTTTACCCTCCTCTCTACTTGCTTTACTTTGTTTTGTTTGCATTTCATTTCTAATTTAGTAATTATTTAGTTGTTTGTTAATTAAATAAGTTGCAAGTGTTTGCTTAAATTGGGTTGCTTCTTGATTGAATTTCATCAATGCACTTATACTTTGCCTTAAATTACTAACACCTAATTGGATTTGTACATTTACATGTTGCATATTAGGTGAAATTCTTATAAGTGCATAATAAATTTAGTGAATTGAGTTGAACTATTTATTCATCATGGTTTTTAGTGAATATAATCACATAACAAGGTATTTGTTCCTTGTTAATGCTTTGCATTTTTTTTGTTGATTTGACTTGATTCTTATCAGGACTTGTCACTTTTTGTAACAAGCACCTTATACATGTGATTATTTCATTATTCCTAAGAATGAATAAGTAGTCTCTTTTTATCATTGAATTGGTTATTGTTAATTGTGCCATTTTCTATTAATTTTACGCTTTCATTTGCACAATTTCAATATCCAATATCTCAAATACTCAATTCACTTTAGTTGTGATTACTTAAGGTTGCTTGTGCCTTAAGTTTTGCTTATTCTTTACGTGCACCCTAGGCTTTTTAATTGAGGAACATGCTTTTTCTTTTGCTTTTGTGGTTATTGTTTTACCCAATCAAGGTGTTGTGTTCTAAACCATGCACATTTAGAATACACACATTGCCTTTTATCATGCCACACATCTTACTTTTCCTCAATCCTTGTTTTATACAGCAACCTGGAGCCCCGGTGTCCACCAGTTGAAGGTGGAGCCTCACATCTCTTCACCTTTGGATTGAGTGCAGGCACGGAAGACCGTGCAACATTTGAGTGTGGGGGAGGATTCGCAATTTTTGGGGCGTAAAATTTCTTTTTCTCAACACTTTGCAATATTTTCTAGTTTTCGATAGCTATATTTTTGTGAATATTTGTTTAGTATTGCGTTGCATTTTGCTTGGTTTGCTTGTGTATATATCTTAACTTGTTATAGTTTTATTGTAGTTATATTTGTATGTTGCATGGTAGAGTAAATAATTTTGGTTAAAATAACAAAGAATTTTCAAAAAATTTCTTTTTGGGCATTCCATTGATTGGATTTGAAAAATTGTTTTTGAACTTGCTTGAAGTATCTTTTTATGGAACATAGAAAAGAGCTTGAACAAATACCAAGTGAGATTTGAGCTTTAATTGTGTGGTTGCACATTTTCAATCACAAATTTTGCTCTTGTGTGTTATACTCCTTTTATGATTGTAATTTTAGATTTGCTTTAGTCTATATGTCCTATATTTGATGCTTTGAATTGAATTTAGTATGATTGAGGCCATTTTTGAAAATGAACTCACTAACCCATATGGCCAACCCTTACATCTACCTTTGCAAACCACTTTTTGAGCCTTTAATTCCCCTTTGTTCTCATTTTAAGCACATCATTCACCCTAAGTGAAAAACCATTATGTCCTTGAATTGTATCTTTGATTAGCTTTGGTTTGAGTGTGTGTATTAATCAAGTGTGGGAGGAATTTGTGGGAAACATTGGTAGTTAGTGCTTTGGGTGTTCGTTGAGAATATTTGGAGAAATGGGTAAAAGAGAGAGAGAGAGAGAGAGAGAGAGAGAGAGAGAGAGATGATAATAAGAATGTAAATAAGGGATGCATATGTAGTTGAATTGGAAAGAAAAAAATGCATGAGTGAATGTGATGAAGGGATAAATGAGTAGTTAGGTTGCTTTGTTATGCATGTAGGATGATATAGGATTAGGTGGGATACTTGAACTAATCAAAGATCCAATCCACTAGTCCACTCAACCATATTAATCCTACCTTTACCCTAACCCCATTACAACCCACAAAAGTCCTCATGATATTTGCATTCATGCATCAAATATTAGTTGATTGTTAGACGACTTGCAAATCTTGGAGAAGCATGATTAAAGGAGAATTGAGTGATTAAGCCCTAAACACTGAACGAATTGAGTGGATATACATCTGGTGAGGGGTTCAATTGCTTAATTCTATGATTTCATCCTTTATCTTGTATCTTCTTGCAAGTTACTTGTTAATTTGTGAAAATTTCAAATCAAATCTTTGGACATTGATCGTATTGCTATATTTGCTTTGTCTTGGCCCTAAGTTTCTACTATGGATGGATTGAGATTCTCTTGTTTGTTTTTGCCAAACTCAATAGGAACCACATTATATATATAGGTAGATAACATTTAGTATAGTTACATGTATATAAGTAGTTGCATTATATAAAATGTTTACCCTTTCATTCATCTCCTTTGGTTGTGTTTATCATGAGGACATGCTATTGTTTAAGTGTGGAGAATTGATGAGTCCATATTTTTTGATATATTTTGGTTGATTTGAGAGGATTTCGTCACATAAACCCACATTTATTCATCTAAATAGCATGCTTTTGTGATTTCTTCCTAAATTGTGCTTGAAAGTGAAAACATCCTCTTTTGTGATTAATTTAGTCAATTTTTATTCACTTTAATCCCATTTGGTGCCTTGATGTATTTGTTAAGTGATTTCAGGTTTTCACGGCAAGTTTGGGTTGAAGAAGTGAAGAAAGAGCATCTAAAAGGGGGAGAAATCATGAAGAAAATGGAGTTTGGAAGCCGCTGCAAAGGTGCGTACGCACCAAGTGTCGTGCGTACGCACGACGGGAATTCTGCGCAACTGTATGTACGCACGCGTGCATATGCGTGAGGTCATTAATGGCAAATTGCTAGGGGTGATTTTTGGGCATGCAGAACCCAATCCAACCCATTTCTGAAGCTATTTAATGCCAAAGTGGAGAGGAATGAAAGGGGGAGGGGGCAATTAGATTTAGCTTTTATGATGTTTTCTCTTAGTTTCTAGAGAGAGAAGCTCCCATCTCTCTAGAATTAGGGTTTTATTTGTTAATTTCCTTTTAATTTCAGCTTTTAATTCTTGTTCTAGTGTAGTTTCATTTATGTTTCCATGTTCTTCTATCTTGTTCTTCTTCATTTCTCTTGTTATTTCCATATTTTGTCACTTTTATGTTTATGGATACTTTTGTTGAATTTAATTTTAATTAATGCAAATTTATGTTTCCATGTCATTTATTGCTTTCTTTAGTTGTTTTTTTCCATTTTCTTTCTTTTGGTATTTTAGATTTCATTTTTAATGCAATTTAATGTTATTTTATTTTCATGCACACCAAGTGTTTGATAAAATGCTTGGCTTAGTTTTTACATTGTTTTTCTTCACTCTTGGCTTGAAATATTATTGACTTTGGTGATCCTTGAGTCACTGATGTCCATTCTTGTTTGATACATTAGAGTAGTTAGTTGATTTGGTTTTCATTGACCCTATGTGACCCTTAGTGCTGACATAGGACTTATGGATTGAAATCAACTATGCCTACTTGACTTATCTTCGATGTAAGGTTGACTAAGTAGGATTAACTCTTCATAATTATCATGTGTTTGTGATCAATGTCTAGGATAGGTAGCCTTAGCCCTCAATCCATGCCAAGAGGTTTCTTGCATTTGAAGTTTCCTTTCCTTGCATTTAATTGGTTTGACTTTTATGCTTTGATGTTTAATTTCTTGCATGTTTAGTTTTCACACTCTTGGTTGAGAAATTGGGTGTTTGGGTGGAATTGAGTTGTGGATGTCCATTCCGCATTGTGTGAGGATTGTTAACTGGTTTGGTTTCCCTTGACTCTAAGTGACCTACTAGTGTTGACTTAGGACTTAGGGATTGGAATCAATTATGGCCTTTTGACTAATTCTCAAGTAGGATTGACTAATTGGGATGAATTCCACATAGTTGCCATGTTTGTGGTCCATGATTAGGATAGGAATCCTTAATTCCTAAATCATCACCAAGAGTCCTTTTAAGCATTTAATTTCCATTTTCATAGCTTTTACTTGCTTTCCTTTAATTCTTTGCATGCTTGTTTCATTCCTTGCCATTTATATTCCTTGTATGTTTATTTGCTTCATTGCTATTTACATTTATTGCTCTCTTGCTTTTCCAATTCCCCATGCTCTCTCATAGCCAATAAATGTACATTTCATTGCAACTCTTAGGGAAGACGACCCAGGAGTCTAAATACACTCGGTTAATTAGAATTTTTAAACATTTGATTAAGAGAATTCATTGTCGGTTTGGACTATGCTACCAACGAATTGATTCTTGTTTTGATTGATTCCAAACCGGAAAAAGTTCTCGTTATCAACGCTCATCACATGTACGCGTCATCTATGCGTATGCGTCACTTGCCTTCTGCACTGGTCACACATATGCGTCATCCATGCATGTGTGTCGATGCCAGCTTCCCAAAACTTTAAGTTCTTGTGTTCCTTCCACTTTTGCATGCTTCTTTTCCATCCTCTAAGCCATTTCAGCCCTAGAAAACTTGAAATCATTTAATGCATATATCACAGCATCGATGGTAATAAAAGAGAATTAAAAATTAGCAATTTTAAGACCTAAGAAGCATGTTTTTAATCATAGCACGAATTCGGAAGGATTTATAAAACCATGCAATTTATATGAATAAGTATAAGAATAGTTGATAAAATCCACTCAGTTTAATACAAAATAAACCCTAAAAAGTGGTTTATCATTGCAAAAGGAAAAACAAAGGGTTATGGGTGAGGGTAATTATTGGAAAGGCAGCGATATTTAAGGGAGGAGCGACGATTGAGCCATGGAGGGAGGAGCGATGATTAAGGGTTTGCGAGAGAAAGTGAGCATGACGGAGGGTTTGCGAGAGAGAGCATTGAGATGGAAGGGAGATGGAAGGGAGCATTGTCGGAGGGAGTGCCGAAGGAGAGGTTGTGAGAAAGGGTTGCGCGATGTGTTGCGTGAGCATCTTTTCTATCTTTTCCTAGTGAATTTGCATCAAATTTGTTAAGTTTAATTAAGAATTAATTATATTTTAGCCACTATCGATGCTATTTTGAGTTTTGTGCAATTTTATTTATTTTAGGTAGCATTCGGCTGGATTTGATGGAGTTTCTGCAACACAAGAATCAAAGGAGATGGCTGCGAGGAGCGACGCGCACGCGTGCCTGACGCGTGCACGTGAATTGGAGGTATCCATGACGACGCGTGCACGTGACTGACGCGTATGCGTGATTTGAAGATTTACACAGCGACGCGTCCGCGTGACTTGAAATAAAGACCATCGACGTGTACGCGTGACAGACGTGTACGCGTGACATGCGCCACGTGTAGAAAACGCAGAAAACGCTGAGGGGTGATTTCTGGGCCCCATTTTAGCACCCAAGTTAGGTGCGGATCCAGTGAAGCCAAGTGGTTCCCACGTTACAAGACGCGGAGTAGTTAGTTAATTCTAATTTAAATTCAAATTTGATTTTAAAATAGGAAAATATATCATCTTAATTTTAAATATTAGATTTTAAATTAATTAGGATTAGTTATAAAAAGGAGAGACCTATCTTCTATAAAAGAGATTCCATTAGGAGGATTCCATTAGGAAATTCTATACAAATTTACATTCTACATTCCATGAGCAACTAATCCTCCATTGTTTAAGGTTAGGAGCTCTGTCTATTTGTATGGATTGATTTGATTGCTTTTCCTATTTTAATTTATGTTTTGATTTATATTTTAATAATTGTTTTCGTTCTTTATTTTATGAATTTGGGTGGAACGGAAGTATAATCCTCTTTCTATTTGAGTTCTTGTAAAACTTGGAAAAGCTCTTTACTTGAACAACAACTTGAAAATATATTATCCTGAATTTCTAATTGTTTGTATTTAACGGGATACGTGTCATATAATCCCCTTATTTTTGGATAATTAGGATTCTTGTGGCATATAAACTGGAATTTGATCATCACCTTCTAATTGGTTTTAATTGACCAAGGAATTAGCAGTTAATGAATTTTAGAGGAGACTAGGAAGGTCTAACAAATTAGGGTCTAGTCACATATAGTTTGTCATGAATTAAATCATACATGATTAAAATAACTAGTAAGAAAAGTTAATCCGGAAAAATAGATAACTTTGAAGCCTTAACTGTTTTCTCCATATTTTATTCCCAATTTATTTATTTGTCTATCCTTTTGATATTCTGAGTTCGAATTTAAACCTTTTGAATATCTTAAAACTCTTTTTTATTTGTCTAACTAAGCCAATCACTTAACCATTGTTGTTTAGTCCATCAATCCTCGTGGGATCGACCCTTACTCACGTAAGGTATTACTTGGTACGACCCGGTGCACTTACCGGTTAGTTTGTGGGTTATAAAATACCGCACCAAGTTTTTGGCGCCGTTGTCGGGGATTGACTGTGATTAACAACTATTAGTTGTTTGATTGCTTAGATTAGGTGTTTTATTTTTAATTTTAATAAAAATATATTAAAAAAATTCGAAAAAAAATATATATTTATTTTGATTTATTTTATTTAAAAAAAATTTCTCTTTCCTCTTAATTTTTGAAATTAAGTTTGGTGTCTCCGTAGTAATTTTTCTCTAAAAATAAATAAATAAATAAATAAATAAATAAATATTTTCAAAAAAATTTTTTGTTATGTCTTCTTTGCTTTCTTGTTTACCACATGGTGCGTTTAATTCTGTTTGGTGTTTTGTGCTAAGGAAAAATAATGGAGAGAGATCACATGGGTTACTACTCACACCCAAGTAGTGATTCATATTATGGTGGATGGAGAAACTATCCAAATTTTGGTTGGCAATGTCAAAACCAAAGAAACTTCAATGCTCCATGTTCCAACTATCAAGAGCCACCACCTCCATATTCATACCACGAACCACCAACTCCATATTCGTACCAAGAACCACCTCTTTTCTATCCATATCAAGAACCATCATCCTTCTACCCATATCAAGAGCCACCATCTTCCTATTCATCTCAAATACCATCAAATCTTGAGCTCCTCATGAAAGAATGCCTACATGATATAAAGACAAGTGTTAAAATTGTAGAGAAATATGTGCAGTCAATAATCAAGAACCAGGAAGAGGAACAAGCAAATTCCTTCCCAAGAGATATAATGCAAAATCCTATGAAAGAAAGTGAGGGTACCAATCAAAGTAGTTTATACTCTAGTGAATTAGAGAACTTTCCACCCTCACATATGGAAGAAGAGGAAGATGCACAACCTCCCATGCCCTTGGTAAACAATGAAGAAGAGATTGAATTAGAAGAAAGCTACCAAGAGAAAGAGGTTAAAATTGAGGAAGCTTGCAAAAAGGTAGAAGAATTCAAAGAAGAACACAAGGGAGTGGAGCTTGCAAGACCTCTTTGATGAGCGGATAATTTATACGCTTTTTGGCATCGTTTTTAGGTAGTTTTTAGTAAGTTCAAGCTACTTTTAGGGATGTTTTCATTAGTTTTTATGTTAAATTCACATTTTTGGACTTTACTATGAGTTTGTGTGTTTTTCTGTGATTTCAGGTAATTTCTGGCTGAAATTGAAGGACTTAAGCAAAACTCTGATAGGAGGCTGACAAAGGACTGCTGATGCTGTTGGAATCTGACCTCCCTGCACTCGAAATAGATTTTCTGGAGCTACAGAACTCCAAATGACGCGCTCTCTACGGCGTTGGAAAGTAGACATCCAGAGCTTTCCAGCAATATATAATAGTCCATACTTTATTCGAGAATTGACGATGTAAACTGGCGCTCAACGCCAGTTCCATGTTGCTGTCTGGAGTCAAACGCCAGAAACACGTCACGACCCGGAGTTGAACGCCCAAAACACGTTACAACTTGGCGTTCAACTCCAAAAGAAGTCTCAGCTTGTGGATAGATCAAGCTCAGCCCAAACATACACCAAGTGGGCCCCGGAAGTGAATTTATGCATCAATTACTTACTCTTGTAAACCCTAGTGGCTAGTTTATTATAAATAGGACTATATACTATTGTATTAGTCATGTTTTGGCCATTCGGTCTTTTGATCATTCAGGGGGCTGGCCTCTCGTCCATGCCTGAACCGTTCACTTATGTATTTTCAACGGTGGAGTTTCTACACACCATAGATTAAGGGTGTGGAGCTCTGCTGTACCTCAAGTTTCAATATAATTACTATTGTTTT
>NC_029776.3:45254464-45255033 GCF_000817695.3 Arachis duranensis | reverse complement strand
GTTCTACCTTAGGCCGGGCGCATATCTCTTGGATTCCTTAATCAGAATCTTCGTGGTATAAGCTAGAATTGATGGCGGCATTCATGGAAATCCGGAAGGTCTAAACCTTGTCTGTGGTATTCCGAGTAGGATTCTGGGATTGAATGACTGTGACAAGCTTCAAACTCCTGAAGGTTGGGTGTTAGTGACAGACACAAAAGAATCAAGGGATTCTATTCCGACCTGATTGAGAACCGACAGATGATTAGTCGTGCTGTGATAGAGCATTTGGACCATTTTCACTGAGAGGATGGGATGTAGCCATTGACAACGGTGATACCCTACATACAGCTTGCCATGGAAAGGAGTAAGAAGGATTGGATGAATGTAATAAGAAAGTAGAGATTCAAGAGGAGTACAGCATCTCCATACGCCTATCTGAAATTCCCACTTTTGATTTACATAAGTATTTCTATCCTATTTTATTTTCTGTTTATTATTAATTTTCAAACATATCATAAACCAATTTAATCTGACTAACTGAGATTTACAAGATGACCATAGCTTGCTTCATACCAACAATCTCTGTG
>NC_029776.3:45241524-45254390 GCF_000817695.3 Arachis duranensis | reverse complement strand
TCAATATGGTTGCATGCTCCAAATTGAAGTGCAAGGATTGGTGTAGAGTTCAATTGAATGGGTCTAGAAGGTTGTTTGGATGTCTCTGTTAGAATTTAGATTGCTTGCCACCCGGTGGGAACAATGGTGAACCACAAGAAGACGGATGTAAGAGCAAGGTTTGGGACCTTGGGATTCATTCCCACAATCAACACTCTTGGGGTCTTGTCACTTGCTTCAACTTGCTCAAAGGCGTTAGGCGCCTAGTGTGGGATCCCGATAGCCATTGGAATTACAAACATTGGTGGAGATTCCTGGATCAGTACAAGCACAAGCCACCATGACAAGGAGCTCATCACATGTCCAACTTAAGGACTTTAACTAAAAGTGCTTGGTGGGAGACAACCCACCATGGTATGATCGTTCCTTTTCATTCTTAGTTATTTTTCATAGTAGTAGTTTTCTTACTTATTTGATTTTTATTAAGTTCTTACTAATTTTCTGATCATGCAGCTATTTTAGAACATGAGCTGGAAAAAAAAGAAAAAAAGGCAGACGACACACGATGCGCAAGCGTCGCTGACGCGTACGCGTCTGATGGGTGTGCATGAAAAATAATTTTGAACAGAGAGTTGCGCGGGAGTGGCACAAGAATGATGCCTCTAGCACAAACAAACCCACGCGTGCGTGTCGTTTGTGATTTTCACCATTCACGCAGGCACGTCAGCAACGCGTACACGTGACCTGAAAAATCGACGTAAAAGTGTGTTTGGGCAGAGAGTTATGCTGGTTTGGGGCTGGAAGTGTGCTAGAGGCACAAATTTGATCACGTGTACGCGTCAAAGACGCGTGCGCGTCATCTGCACAAATGAACATCCACGCGTGCGCGTGCATGACGCGCACGCGTCGTATGAAAATATTGGTTCCCAAGCCATGCGAACAGAGAGTTGTGCGTGCGCGTGGTTGGCTTCGCGTAAATCGCACAAAACCCATGGCACGCGGACGCGTGCCTGACGCTTACGCGTCATTAAGAAAATTTCGCGCCCCACACGTACGCGTGCTGCACGCGTACGCGTCTCCTGCGCCACACAACTCCACTAGTTCGCCGCCCAGTTTTTATTTTTTCTTTCCCTCCTCTCCCAATTCTTAATTCTCTCTCGTTCTTTTATCCTTTTTATTCTTCTTCCATCTTACTATTTGTTTTTCTTTTCAGTTATTCTTTGCTTGAGGACAAGCAAACCTTTAAGTTTGGTGTTGACACTCCGCTTAAGGGTTTTTCTGTTTATTCGTATGGAACCAAAAGGGAGGCGAATCATCTTCACGGAGGAGCACAACCTAAAGAATAGAACGACCGCTAGGATAACTAAGGTGGTTGAGTTCCTTTCATTCTATATTCCTCCCATCTTCTTCTATGCTATGTTCCAGTTTTTTGCTATTTTGCTTTGTCTGTTGCATGATCCTTTATTAGTGAGAATCCTAGGTCTAGTTTAGTTTTTTCTTAATTGCTTTAATTCTGAAAAGATGTCTCATGTTTTACTCACTGAGCTTGAATTCAAACAAAAAATACAGAAGTGATGTATTGCATGAGAAATTGAGTTAATTTTAAAAGTAGTCTTATTTACTTAAATGTGGTGGTATTTTCTGTAATTCTGAATGCATGACATAAACAGTGCATATTTTTGATAGTGAAGTTTATGAATGTTAAAATTGTTGGCCCTTGAAAGAATGATGAAAAAAAGAGAAAAGTTATTGATAATCTGAAAAATCATAAAATTGATTCTTGAAGAAAGAAAAAGTAGTGAAAAACAAAGCTTGCAAAAAAAATAATAAAAAAAGAAGAAGCAAGCAGAAAAAGCCAATAACCCTTTAAACTAAAAGACAAAGCGTAAAAAAGATCCAAGGCTTTGAGCATTAATGGATAGAAGGGCCCAAAGGAATAAAATCCTGGCCTAAACGGCTAAATCAAGCTGTCCCTAACCATGTGCTTGTGGCATGAAGGTGTCAAGTGAAAAGCTTGAGACTGAGCGATTAAAGTTGTGATCCAAAGGAAAAAGAGTGTGCTTAAGAACTCTGGGCACCTCTAACGGGGGACTCTAGCAAAGCTGAGTCACAATCTGAAAAGGTTCACCCAGTTTTGTGTCTGTGGCATTTATGTATCTGGTGGTAATACTGGAAAAACAAAATGCTTAGGGTCACGGCCAAGACTCATAAAGTAGTTGTGTTCAAAAATCAACATACTAAACTAGGAGAATCAATAACACTATCTGAATTCTGAGTTCCTATGGATGCCAATCATTCTAAACTTCAAAGGATAAAGTGAAATGCCAAAACTATTCAGGATTGCAGTTGTAAACCCCACTATAAGAAGAGACATGAGCTTAATCAAACTTCATTCTCATGCAAATTCACATCCTAAGCTTATATTAGTTTTGGTTGCTTGAGGACAAGCAACAGTTTAAGTTTGGTGTTGTGATGCGTGAGCATCTTTTCTATCTTTTCCTAGTGAATTGGCATCTAATTTGTTGAGTTTAATTAAGAATTAATTATATTTTAGCCACTATGGATGCTATTTTGAGTTTTGTGCAATTTTATTTATTTTAGGTAGCATTCGGCTGGATTTGATGGAGTTTCTGCAACACAAGAATCAAAGGAGATGGTTGCGAGGAGCGACGCCCACGCGTGCCTGATGCGTGCGCGTGAATTGGAGGTATCCATGGCGACGCGTATGCGTGATTTGAAGATTTGCACAGTGACGCGTCCGCGTGACTAACGTGTCCGCGTGACTTGAAAAAAAGACCATCGACGTGTACGCGTGACTGACGTGTATGCGTGACATGCGCCACGTGCAGAAAACGCAGAAAACGCTGAGGGGTGATTTCTGGGCCCTATTTTAGCACCCAAGTTAGTCGCGGATCCAGTGAAGCCAAGTGGTTCCACGTTACAAGACACGGAGTAGTTAGTTAATTCTGATTTAAATTCAAATTTGATTTTAAAATAGGAAAAGATATTATGTTTATTTTAAATATTAGATTTTAAATTAATTAGGATTAGTTATAAAATGGAGAGACCTCTCTTCTATAGAAGAGATTCCATTAGGGAGATTCCATTAGGAAATTCTATACAAATTTACATTCCACATTCCATGAGCAACTAATCCTCTATTGTTAAGGTTAGGAGCTCTGTCTATTTGTATGGATTGATTTTATTGCTTTTTCTATTTTAATTTATGTTTTGATTTATATTTTAATAATTGTTTTCGTTCTTTATTTTATGAATTTGGGTGGAACGAAAGTATGACCCTCTTTCTATTTGAGTTCTTGTAAAACTAGGAAAAGCTCTTTACTTGAACAACAGCTTGAAAATATATTATCCTGAATTTCTAATTGTTTGTATTGAACGGGATACGTGACATATAATCCCCTTATTTTTGGATAATTAGGATTCTTGTGGCATATAAAATGGAATATTATCATCACCTTCTAATTGGATTTAATTGACCAAGGAATTGGCAGTTAATGAATTTTAGAGGAGACTAGGAAGGTCTAATAAATTAGGGTCTAGTCACATATACTTTGCCTAATTAAATCATACATGATTAAAATAGTTAGTAAGAAAAGTTAATCCGGAAAAATAGATAACTCTGAAGTCTTAAATATTTTCTCCATATTTTATTCCCAATTTATTTATTTGTCTATCCTTTTGATATTCTGAGTTCGAATTTAAACCTTTTGAATATCTCAAAACTCTTTTTTATTTGTCTGACTAAGCCAATCACTTAACCATTGTTGCTTAGTCCATCAATCCTCGTGGGATCGACCCCTTACTCACGTAAGGTATTATTTGGTATGACCCGGTGCACTTACCGGTTAGTTTGTGGGTTATAAAATACCGCACCACGATGAACTTGTGTTTCGCGATGATGAGAGTTGGAATGGTTGGAAGCGCGATGAAGAGTGTTGGAAGAATGAAGCTCTGGTGTTACTAGGGAGGGAAAAATTCCTCGAAGTACGAGATACCTTCGAGGACCATCCCAAATGAAGACTTGGAGACGGAGAACTTTTTCTGTGGGGGATGGAGATGGTCGGATGGGGGTAAATTTTTTCAAATTATTAAATTTACTTAAATATTTTTAATAATTTATTTTTAATATAACTTTTTGAGAAAAAGACAAATAGGTATTTAATCTTTTGTCCTGCTAACATTTTTGTTTCTGACCATTTGAAAATACTTTTAAATTCCTAACCTTCACAAAACTTGGACGGATAAGTCCCTTCATCCAAATACCTCCGTCAAACCCAACAGAAAAGGCTGACGTGGCTCCCGTTCTGATTACCTGGCATGACGGGTTGACACGTGGACTGATGACTGGAAGGGTACTTTCGAAAATTGGACAAATAAGTTCATGAACCTAAAAACTACGTTGTTTTGCGTTTGGCCCTAATCCTTAAATTGATTGCATTTCTTTGTGGAGGCTGGTGGTGAGGAGCTCTACCTGCATCAACAATGGCTGCTAATGGAGCATTATCATCAATGTCAAGAAGAATCCTCAGTGGAGTAAGACAAGAAAATTCTGCTTCAAGCTCATTTCCTTGTGTTGTGCACGCCGGAGACCTAAAGGACGATGTCGCCCCGAGGTGATTCTATGGAGTTTATGTAATAATGTATATGTCGAGGACAATTAGCAACCCAAACATAATCTTCTTGGGTTGCCCATTCTATAAGGTAAGATAAAAAGTTTGGAGATTTTGTTCTGAAATGGTTTTATATAGTACATAATTTTGGGAACTTTGACAAGGAAAGCAACCGCATTGCAAGTTTTTTTTTGTTTGGGTCTATGAACTTCTTGCTAGAATTGGAAGCAATGGTTGCATCTTTGATAAAAGACCTATGGTTGAGAAAGAGGTTGAAGTTGTTAAAGAAGAAGAGGTATTTGATCATATAATGGCTATTCTGGAGGAGAAGGTTACTACTTTAGAGAAGAAAAAAAACCTATTAGCTTGTTGTATTGGTATAATTGTATGTGCTTTTTTTGTTACTTTTTATCTATATAGTGCCCGAGAAATGAATTCTAGAAATTAGAATAGAAAAATGGGTTGATTCAGGTCTTTGTTGTATATTGAAACATGCCATTTAGGCAATTTATGTATCCTATTATCTAAATGCAATTCAAGTTATGATATCAATATGTTGTTGAAGTTATGTTGTCAATATCTAAAGAAGCATTGAATGATTGATGAAAGTAGGCATAAAAGTTGTATACATAAATACATAACATATATTGAAAGTTATAATAACATCTTTGCCACAGTCAAATTTGCTAAAAGCTGCCCAAAAAGAACAAATCTTCTAAAGTATATAGTTTATGAAGCTTAATATCACAAAAGTAAGCCTCAAACACCTAACAAGTTTGCAACGGTTAATAAAATCCTAAGAGCTTCTAAAAAAAACAAGCCCCCCCAAGATGACATATTTCTTCACTTCTTTGGATTGATGGAGGGTGGATTAGGGATGAATTTGAACAGTCTTGTTGTTGCTGTGCTTGCTGCTGCCAATGTCTCCTTGGTAGCTGCTGTACTTGGTCCTGGCTTGACTTGAGATGGTTGTGGGCCAGGTGGAGAACTTTGAGGTTGAGGCTGTGGTGGTGCAAGCTGACTTGGGAGTGGGAGTGAACTGGGGAAAACTGGAGCAGGTGGTCTGAATATCTTCTGCTTGGGCTTCATTTGTGAAGTTTTTGGTTGAACTGTTTGGTGGGTTATGGATGGAACTTAAAGTGGAGGCCTAAATGGTGTCCTTCTAGTTACAGAACCTGGCCTGACTTGGTTTGCCGCTGGAGCTGGTGTTATAGGCCTTGGTGTTGCTGCCACAGATATGGAAGGAGTTGGATTCACAACACTTGAAACCTAGTTGTCATATATAAGGAAGTATTCATGAAATTTAGGGTAAATAACAGTTTAAGGGGTCAACATTTCACACTAATATAATTAACTTGCATCTGGAGCATGTTGCTGGCTATTGTTAATGTCATCTTAGCTAGATGGAGCCTGGCTAAATGGAGCACTTTGGGTATTAGGAGCATTTTATCGAATTATGTTGACCAATTAGAACCCTACTATATTAATTCCCTAACATTGCACTAAATAAAGACATACATCACGAAGCAAAACAAATTATTTAGATTACTGTCTTAAATACAATACTTGCATCATCATTTGGTGCTGACTGTGATAGTGGAAGGACAACTATTGATTGACTTGTGCCACCTTTCTTGGACTTCTTGGTCTCAGTTTTTCAGTTGGGGTCAGATGGAGCACCCTTGCATGTCTTGTAATTATGTACCGCTGTACCACATTTACTACAAATGACCTTAAATGATCTCTCCAGCTTGTCACCTTGCTGCATCAGTGGTTCATTCTGTAACGACCCAACTCCTGGTATGCCATGGTCATACAAGAAGCTAAGTGCTACCAACTTGTCCTTCCTAATTATTAAATATTATTTAATATAAGAGCCTATTCCTTGTTAGAACGTAGCCAATTTACGAGTAACTTTTTTTTATAATTAACTTATATCATTGCGATCGATGAGGTAATACATAGACAGGAATATAAAGGAAGCATACGAAAACATAGAACACAACTGATAATATACATCATGTACACTATGACAAAACATGTAGCATTTACAAGAGATCAATTCAGTTTACATCCTCGTCGAACCTACATAGCTAGTATATACACGGCACTCCCAGGGCCGGGCCCATAGAAAAAGTCGTTAAACTGGCGCCCAGGCTAGCCTAACCACTCTATAGCTCCTAGCTCTCGGGTGTACTAACACAAGTGAGAGACTAACCAAAAGTCAATGTTAGACTAGAGTGTCATCAAAAGAATGCCCCTACCGCTGTCAGCCTATATTTACACGTAGCTGTTCGGTAGATCATCATGAGGCTCGTCCATCTCCTCATCTTACTCTATCCTTATCTCAGGATCCTCCTCCTCCTCCTTGTCCGCAGCTACAACTATACCCTCAGAACCACTAGAAGCACTACTGTCAGTATGTACAAAACCATTCACAAGCACAGGTCTGTTCGCGTATATAGGAGCTACCCCATTTTCCGATTCATCAAACAGAGACTATTTACGGAGACTAGAATCAAAACTCCTAACCGATACAGTTTAAAAATTAGGTTCTTCACGATTGTGTTTTCGAGCTTGCCCTAAATGAGGTTCTAGCTTAAAGATGAGATAATGACAATGAGGATTGAGATGCCTGATGATACAGTAAAGGTATTCCCTTTACTGATTTTCCAGAGAAATCCGTGTCTTCAAAAAAGATCTCGCATACTCGAAAAATGAGGTTGTTACATAGTCGGATCCTTTTGTCTGTTGTGCACCTTTGGCCTGCCTATTGGTCTCTTCATGTTGGGAGGATCTGGTCTTGAATACTCAATCCTTGTCCAAAACTCCTGACTTGGCACAGGTTGAATACAATGTGCATATGTCTTATGGATTGACTCCATGCATAACTACAGATGCATATATTCCTCTGGATGATCATGCCTTTTCCTGATTGCTGTTACTGCATGGATACAGGGCATGCCTGAAATAGAACAACATCATGCACCAATAAACAGTGACCCATATAATTGAGAAAAGACTTAACAATTAATTAAAACTAACCAGTTAGCTGCCATTTGTTGCATGAGCAGGTTTGCTTGATAAGATCCACATCCACCTTTGTATTTTTATGACTCACTTCAAATCTCTTACGTTCGTCGTCACCTGTCCACTCTGCAAGCCATTTGTTGTTGGGCCTTATAAGATGATCCAGCCTCTTCTGCTGAACAGGAGCAAGCTTTCCAGGATAATTTTCTAGTAACTCCTTATGCTTGACCATCCTCCTCATCAGATAGCACCTAATTTCTTCACACATGGTGAGAATAAGCTTGCTTCTATAGTTTACTATCTTAGCGTTGAACACCTCACACATGTTACTTGTGAGGTTGTCCACTTTGGTCCATGTGAGAAATAGGACTTCACCCAAGTTGTTGGCTCAAATTTCGATAGATATTCCCATGCACCCTGGTTAATTCCTTTGAGCTTCTCCATCTGCTCCTTGAATTCTGGTATGGTGGTGCATTTAGCACAGTCTCAAACCACCTCCCGAATATACAGATCCTTAAACCGGTTGATAAATTTTTTCCAAATGTGCATCATACAATTTCGATGATGAGCATTTGGCATAACTGATTTCAATGTAGGTAGCAATCCCTACATAGCAGTTGCATATTCATATATTAAACCAGCCTTTAATACATAACTATTAATTAGCAGTTACACATTCATATAAGCTAAACCAGTAGTCATCATACAATTGTATATAGCTACTAAAATATAACCTAGTATTCAACAACAGTCAACATTAAATAATTACCTAACACGAAAACAGCAACTAAAAGTAAATAAGTCTCCTCATAAGTAAAACAACCATCAATTTTTAACAAGTACGAGGCAGTTAAAGAATTATGAAGTTTACCTTTTGTTGGTCAGACATAAAATTCCAACCTTGAGTCTGCACATCCCCCAAATCCTCTTGGAGTAGAGTCGAAAACCACTTTTAAGACTCTTTAGTTTCAGACCTTGTTACTCTGCAGGAAACCACATGAAATTGGTTATTTGCGTCCTGATCCACTGCTGCGAGGAGTTGTCCACCATAATAAGTCTTTAGAAAATATCCATCAAGATGTATCAACGGCCTACGTCCACTCTTGAAACTCTGCTTGCATGTCTCTAAACATATATAAAGCTTATCAAACACAAAGGGGGATTGAGGGATAGGAGTGATACACAATTCTGCCCTAGACCTTGGGTTGCTTCTTAATATCTCAAATAAGTAATCTCTCACATTACTGTACTGCTCCCTCTCATTGCCCATGATTCTCTCTCTTGCCTCTCTAACTGCTCTGTAAACTATTTTTGGATGTGCAGTGAGTGAGAATTCTTCTCTTATAAAGTTAATAGCCTCACTTGTCCTCATATGAGGCTGTGTACTCATTCTCTTCTCAACCTTTAAACTAATCCAATGTTGATCAGCTGCATTACTTCCCATGTCCCTTGCACATGTATGATCATTTTTGTAAGTTTTCACCTGGTAGTATTGTAGAGATTTGTTGTATGATAAATGAACCAGCCACGGACACTCATCATCCGTTCATTCCACCCTTACTCTCTCCTTGTCATTATTAATCCACCTAAGCTCCCTACCCTCAACAATGAAGGAGTCTTTCACAACTTCCTTAAATCTTTCTACGGTGGCAAACCTAGTCCCTAACTCAAACCTCCCCTCTCCAAAAGCATAATCATCATCAAACTCATGCTAGATTCATCATCTGATGATTTAGGCGTATGTAAATTCTCAGATTCATAATCATATTGATGATTGGATAATTTATACATTTTTTGGCATTATTTTTAGTAGTTTTTAGTAGGATCTAGCTACTTTTAGGGATGGTTTTATTAGTTTTTATGCAAAATTCACATTTCTGGATTTTACTATGAGTTTGTGTGTTTTTCTATGATTTCAGGTATTTTCTGACTGAAATTGAGGGACCTGAGCAAAAATCTGATCCAGGCTGAAAAAGGACTGCTGATGCTATTGGATTCTGACCTCTCTGCACTCAAAATGGATTTTCTGGAGCTACAGAACAACAAATGGTGCACTCTCAATGGCGTTGAAAAGTAGACATCCAAAACTTTCCAGCAATATATAATGATCCATACTTTATTCAAATCAAGACGACGCAAATTGGCGTTCAACGCCAGTTCCATGCTGCATTCTGGAGTAAAACGCCAGAAACACGTCACAAACCAGAGTTAAATGCCAAAAATACGTTACAACTTGGCATTTAACTCCAAGAGAAGCCTCTACACGTGTAAAGCTCAAGCTCAGCCCAAGCACACACCAAAGTGGGCCCCGGAAGTGGATTTCTGCATTTAGACTTATTTCTGTAAACCCTAGTAACTAGTCTAGTATAAATAGGACATTTTACTATTGTATTAGACATCTTTAGATTATTTTTGGATTACCTTATGATCCTTTGATCACATTTATGGAGGCTGGCCATTCGGCCATGCCTGGACCATCACTTATGTATTTTCAACGGTGGAGTTTCTACACACCATAGATTAAGGGTGTGGAGCTCTGCTGTACCTCGAGTTTTAATGCAATTACTACTATTTTCTATTCAATTCAGCTTATTCTTGTTCTAAGATATTCATTGCACTTCAACCTGATGGATGTGATGATCCGTGACACTCATCATCATCCATCCTTATGAATGAGTGACTGACAACCACTTCCGTTCTACCTTAGACCGAGCGTGTGTTTCTTGGATTCCTTAATCAGAATCTTCGTGGTATAAGCTAGAACCCTTTGGCGGCCATTCTTGAGAATCCGGAAAGTCTAAACCTTATCTGTGGTTCTGAGTAGGATTCAAGGATTGAATGACTGTGACGAGTTTCAAACTCGCGATTGTTGGGCGTGGTGACAGACGCAAAAGAATCAATGGATTCTATTCCGACATGATCGAGAACCGATAGATGATTAGCCGTGCTGTGACAAGAGCATTTGGACCATTTTTACTGAGAGGATGGGATGTAGCCATTGACAACAGTGATGCCCTACATACAGCTTACCATGGAAAGGAGTATGAAGGATTGGATGAAAGCAGTAGGAAAGCAGAGATTCAACAGGGACAAAGCATCTCCATACACTTATCTGAAATTTCCATCAATGATTTACATAATTATCTCTATCTTTATTTTATGTTTTATTTATTATTATTTTCGAAAACCATTATAACCATTTGAATCTGCCTAACTGAGATTTACAAGATGACCATAGCTTGCTTCATACCAACAATCTCCGTGGGATTGACCCTTACTCACGTAAGGTATTACTTGGACGACCCAGTGCACTTGCTGGTTAGTTGTGCGAAGTTGTGACAAAGTGTGGTTCTTGTTTGAGAGCGCTACCAAGTTTTTTAGTGGCATTGTTGATGATCACATATGTGAAGCTCCATGAGAGCTCACTGTCAAGCTATTGACATTAAAGAAGAGCTTATTGGGAGGCAACCTAATTTTTTATTTATATTACTATTGTTCTTTTATGTTTTATTAGGTTCATAATCATGTGGAGTCACAAAACAATTGCTAAAATTAAAAACAGAATCAAAAATAGCAGAAGAAACAGCACACCCTGGAGGAAGAGCCTACTGGCGTTTAAACGCCAGTAAGGAGCATCTGGCTGGTGTTCAACGCCAGAACAGAGCATGAATCTGGCGTTGAACGCTAGAAACTAGCAGCAGTCTGGCGTTCAAACGCGAGGATTGCACCCTGAGGAAAGCTGGCGTTAAACGCCAAAAGCAAGCATGGAACTGGCGTTTAACGCCAGAAACAAGCATCAATCTGGCGTTGAACGCCAGGATTGCATGTAGATGGCATTTTACACGCCCCATTGGTGCATGGATGATAAATCCTTGACACCTCAGGATTTGTGGACCCCACAAGATCATCTCAGGATCTGTGGACCCCACAGAATCCCCACCTACCTCAACTCACCTTCACACCTCTTCACCACTCACATCCATCCACTCTTCCCCATAAACCTCACCTACCTTCAAATTCAAAATCTCTTTCCCACCCAAACCCACCCTACATGACCGAACCTTAAACCCCTCTCCCTCCACTATATAAATCCCTCCATCCTTCTTCATTTTCACACAAAACAACCCTCTCTTCTCCCACTTGGCCGAATACACATCTCTCTCCCTCTCCTCCAATTCTACCTTTTCTTCTCCTATTCTTTCTTCTTTTGCTTGAGGGCGAGCAACATTCTAAGTTTGGTGTGGTAAAAACATAGCTTTTTTTATTTTTCCATAACCATTGATGGCACCTAAGGCCGGAGAAACCTCTAGAAAGAGGAAAGGGAAGACAAAAGCTTCCACCTCCGAGTCATGGGAGATGGAGAGATTCATCTCAAGGGTCTTTAGCTTAGTAATAGAGCATTTGACTGCACATCAAGAGAGCTCACTCATGGAACTCAACAAGAGCATGAGGAATTCCCTCATCAAGAAATCCTTGAGATACCTCAGGGGATACATTTTCCTCCACACAATTATTGGGAGCAACTAAGGATAGGAGCACCAAAATCACTAGGGATCAAGCAACAGAGGCAAGGAAGAGACATAGATGAGCTCAAGAACACCATTGGTCCTTCAAGGAGAAGGCACCACCATCACTAAGGTGGACTCATTCCTTAACTTCCTTGTTCTTATCTCTCTGTTTTTCGTTTATGAGATTCATGTTTGTCTATGTTTGTGTCTTTACTACATGATCATTAGTATTTAGCAACCATGTCTTAAGGCTATGAATAATTCTATGAATCCTTCACCTTTCTTAAATGAAAAATGTTTTTAATACAAAAGAACAAGAAGTACATGAGTTTCAAATTTATCCTTGAATTTAGTTTAATTATATTGATGTGGTGACAATACTTTTTATTTTCTGAATGAATGCTTGAACAATGCATATTTTTTATCTTGTTGTTTATGAATGTTAAAATTGTTGGCTCTTGAAAGAATGATGAAAAAGAGAAATGTTGTTGATGATCTGAAAAATCATAAAATTGATTCTTGAAGCAAGAAAAAGCAGTGAAGAACAAAAGCTTGCAAAAAAAAAAGTGGCAAAAAAAATTATATAAAAGAAAAAGGAAAAGCAAACAGAAAAAGCCAATAGCCCTTAAAACGAAAAGGCAAGGGTAAAAAGGATCCAAGGCTTTGAGCATCAATGGATAGGAGGGCCCAAGGAAATAATATCCAGGCCTAAGCGGCT
>NC_029776.3:45214579-45240328 GCF_000817695.3 Arachis duranensis | reverse complement strand
TAGTGACAGACGCAAAAGAATCAATGGATTCTATTTCGAGATGATCGAGAACCAGCAGATGATTTGCCGTGCTGTGACAAGAGCATTTGGACCATTTTCACTGAGAGGATGGGATGTAGCCATTGACAACGGTGATGCCCTACATACAACTTGCCATGGAAATGAGTATGAAGGATTGGATGAAAGCAGTAGGAAAGCAGAAATTCAACAGGGACAAAGCATCTCCATACACTTATCTGAAATTTCCATCAATGATTTACATAAGTATCTCTATCTTTATTTTATGTTTTATTTATTATTATTTTCGAAAACCATTATAACCATTTGAATCCGCCTAACTGAGATTTACAAGATGACCATAGCTTGCTTCATACCAACAATCTCCGTGGGATCGACCCTTACTCATGTAAGGTATTACTTGGACGACCCAGTGCACTTGCTGGTTAGTTGTGCGAAGTTGTGACAAAGTGTGATTCATGTTTGAGAGCGCTAACAAGTTTTTTGGCGCCATTGTTGATGATAACAATTTCGTGCACCACATATACCGGGTCATTATCATTATCTTGGACTTTACTCACATAGAACCTAACATTTTGGTCTCTGTTGGGTTGTGGGTCTCTGTTGGGTTGCACATTAGGATTAGGCCAAACATTAGTTCTAGCATGCTGCTGATTTGGCCCAGTCTTGGCCTGCTACCTTCTAGTAACATTAGATGCACCTAGTCCACTACTTTGTCCATTCTTCTTCCATGTCTTCCTGTTTCTTTTAGCACCTGTCTTCTTTGTAGCTGGCTTCTTTGGAGACACAGCTTTTTTCTTTCCCTTCATTACTCTCTGCCTTTTGCTACCATTGTCATCTGCACTGGGTGGTGGAGGTTTGTAGGACTCATCCTCCGTACTCTCGTACCTATCATCAGATGACAAACTCTGAAGATCCACCAAAACCTCTTCTGTGATAGGACTGTTACTTTGGTTTCCAGCATCCTCCACAATCTCAGGTTCATCAACAGGGTGGTCAAAGTATAGGTAAAGCTCGTCCATTTCTATATTCTTCATTTTGTTCTCTCGCATTGCATTGATCTCTGCATCCTCTGTCAAAATATGCAGCCCAGACTTAATATCAGCGCTCTTTGGATCATACTAATAAACTGTCTTGTATGATTGGTACCCCAAGCCCTTAAACAATGTGATCAAGTCTCCAAAATTCACAAAATTTAGGTCCATTTTGGAAAATTTCTCTAACTTCCCATTTTTATAAACCAGAGAACCATTACTTTCTCTCACAAAATTACCTCCATGATGGAAAACAGGCACCACAAACACATCAACCATCTGGAGAATAAAAAACAGAAACAAAAAACAATAATAAAAAGTACTATTTTCACATATTAAAAAGCAATGTCCTTCAACAGATAGAAATGAAAATCACCCAAGAAGCTTTCTTTGCCCTAACAATTAATCAATGTCAAAGGAAAAATCCCAATACTTTTTTGACAACACTATTAACATGCACGATCAGTCCTTTCACAACACAGTTCATAGTTGCATAAGCATTGAACCTGACAATCCACTGACTAAGCAACATAAGAAATTCTTATCTTCGGTGACGAAGACAGCAACTCAGACAATAATGGAGGGTTCTCTCTCTTTGAAAGCCACTGAACACTGCAACCATTTCAGCCTGGGTAGTGATTTTCTTGGAGGGAGAAATAAAGTATGGTGATCGTTCGTATTCTTAGGGTTTAATGTAATTCAGTAAGGGTGGTATGGGTGTAATGGGTATTGTATACAACTTAAGGGATGGGAGTGTTTGTAAGGGGCCAAATGCAAAACAACATAGTTTTTAGGTTCACGGACTTATTTGTCCAATTTTTGAAAGTACCCTTCCAGTCATTAGTCCACGTGTCAACCCGTCACGCCAGGTCATCAGAGAGGGAGCCACGTCAGACTTTTCCGTTGGGTCTGACGGAGGCATTTGGACAGAGGGACTCATCCGTCCAGGTTTTGTGAAGGTCAGGGATTTAAAAGTATTTTCAAATGGTCAGGGACGAAAATGTCTGCGGGGTAAAAGGTCAGGGACCTATTTGTCCTTTTCTCTAAATTTTTTAGGCATTTCACATATCTCATAAATATATATACACACATTGAAAAATACAACTTTAATTTTAAAAGTATTTTTTTAATATCTTACCACATCGAACTTTATGACTAGGATATAAATTAGAGGTAGCGAGGTGCTACGACCTCTAAAAATAAAAGTACTAATGAAATATAATTAAAAGAAGTTGTAACTAGGAGCCTTGAAAGAATAAAAACGGAACATAAATCACATCACTCATGAAAGTTATGCATAGATGGATGATGCCAAGGCATCTTAGGCTAGTTTCACTAGCATTTTTCTGTTAGTTTTAGTTGTTTTATGCATTTTCTTGAGCTTAAAGTAACCAAGAATGGTTAAATGAATAACAAAGCAATGAACCATCCAAACAGTATGATTTTGATGCAAATTCCATGAGTTTTTAGTTATATTACTTGAATGCTATGAATGGAAGATTTCTCATGAAATTTTGCAAGACTTTGATGCAGTTGTTTGGATGATTTCAGGGAAGAAGAGGTTAGGCAAGGAAGCAACAAAATCAATAAAGGAAGCTTGAATATCACATGTGGAGTTTAAGCTCCAGTTTAAGCAAGTTTAAGCAAGTTTAAGCTCCAGTTTAAGCTCCAGTTTAAGCAAGTTTAAGCTTAAACACGCCAGTTTCATCTTTTCTCAGCTTTCATGATTCTGGCGTTTAAGCTCCAGTTTAAGCTTAAACTGGAGCTTAAACGCCAAAATCATGAAAGTTGAGGAAAAGCTGAAAGTGGCTTAAACTGGAAGTTAAATGCCAGAAATGAGAAATGCACCAGGGAGCCATTTCCACGTTTAAGCTCCAGTTTAACCTTAAACTGGAGCTTAAACGTGTTCGACCAGAATTTTCCTCCAGGGAACCATTTCCACGTTTAAGCTCCAGTTTAAGGTTAAACTGGAGCTTAAACGTGTTTGACATTTCACCCTCCAGGAAGCATTCCACGTTTAAGCTCCAGTTTAACCTTAAACTGGAGCTTAAACGTGTTCGACCCAATTTCTCCTCCAGGGTTGCAATCTTCATTTCCATCAAATGCTAACTTAAACTGCAATATCTTTGGCCCAGAAACCTTTTCAAATAGTGGCGTTTAAGTTGCAGTTTAAGCTTAAACTGCAACTTAAACGCCAGACACTTCCAGTGATGCCTTTTGTGGAAGCACGTTTAAGTTCCAGTTTAAGCTTAAACTGGAACTTAAACGTGCTTCCACAAAAGGCATCACTGGAAGTGTCTGGCGTTTAAGTTGCAGTTTAAGCTTAAACTGCAACTTAAACGCCACTTTGTGAAAGGGTTTCTGGGCCAAAGATATTGCAGTTTAAGTTAGTATTTGAGCACAAAGATTGACTTAAACATACTCTGGTATGAAACCCAATTGAATATCATGGTTTATGGGATTGGGCCTGAAGAATTGATGAGTCTGGAATTTCAATTTGTTGAGTCATGTGTCATTACTTGATTATCACTAAGTTGGCTCAATGAATGTTACAGAATTGGATCAGCAAGCCTCATCAGGATTATGGATCATAAACCCAAAGCAAAAGGAAATCAGGGAAAGGCCTCAAAGCCCAAGAAACACAACAGAAGCTCAATTTAGAAAGTGTATAAATAGGATAGAATTTAAGTTGGAGGGACTGACTTTTACTTTTACTTTTGGGGAAACTTTTTCATTTTTGCTAGTTTTCATACTTTTGTAATTGAATTCAGAGCTATGACTCACTAAACCCCTTTCATTGGGTTAGGGAGCTCTATTAAAATTCAATGAATCAATAATAGTTTTTATCTCCTTCTTCAATCTTTTCTCTTGAATTTTGTTAGAAAGCTTCTCGATCTAATTCTATTGGTTAGTTGTCTTGGGAAAGAAACTATCCATAATTGGAATCCTTTGGAACCTTGGGAAAGGAATGGAGGATTCATGCTAGAGAAGTTTTCTCACAGTGAATTGGATTGGGGTTTGGATGGATATTGTGACATGTAATCCTACCAAATTGTGGTTCATGAAACTGTGTGGTATAATCAGAGATCGAGTATCATCTCTTCTTATGAACATTTAAACCAAGGGATTGGGAATCTGTTTGTTTTTAGAGAGAATTGGTGAGCCAAGGGATTGGGATCCAATCATAGAAGATTGCCAAGCAAAATTCAATGAATGCATTGGTTGAGGAAGGGATAAAAATGTGTTGATTCGGAGATCTCAATATCTCCTGAAACCCAATGAATTCCCCATTTCTGATCTACATTTTCTCTTTACATTCTGTAATTAAATTCATGCAATCACCCCCATCCCCTTTTAATTTCAGCAATTTAGCTTCTCGCTCTTTAATTCATGCAATTTAAGATTCCGCACTTCTCATCTAAATCTTGATTCCGCTCAACTAGAACACACTTCTAATCCGAATTGCTCACTCAACCAATCCTTGTGGGATTCGACCTCACTCTATTGTGAGTTTTTACTTGACGATAACCGGTGCACTTGCCGGAAGGAATTTTTGCCGATTGTGCAATTTCCTAAAATCGTAGCTATCAAGTTTATGGCTATCAATGGATAAGCCAGTTCAAAAGGAAGTTTTAATCCAAAATACAATTCTAAACTATAAAAATAAATACCTGTTTCTCCAAATCAACCTCTAGGAGGAAAAAAGTACAAAATACAAGGAGTGGAGAACAACTATGTAAATATATACAAGCATAACATAATGCTAAACCCAAAATATAGCTCTTCGCTTCCAGAAGGTCTCTAGAATGCTCACTGCGCTACCTCAAGTCCTGCATCTAAAAACAACAACATATGTATGGGGTGAGAACAAGGGGTTCTCAGCATGGTAATGGTGCCCATATAAATAATATAGAAGGTCCCAGAAAAATCAGAGGCAATCCTAGAATTCCGACACTCAGATTCAAAACTTAGAGCTATAATTTAAACCAGTAAACTATCTAGGATACTTAGGTTCTAATCCAAATATGACTTAACATATCATTCTCACTTTCCTACAACCAATCTCACTCTCCTCCGACCAATCTCACTCTCCTACAATCCTCCAAACTCTGGTAGATCTATCCTCGTTATTCCTCTACTATACGAGGAGTCTCTCAGTTACACACACATGCAATTTAGACAAAGAAAACATAAATAGAGATATATATATGGTAGTTAGAGCAAATAGAAGTTAAGCATATAAGCATTTAGGCAAGTCAAAACAAAGCATACTCAAGCAAATCACATAAATGCACATGATGCATGCCTGTCCTATGGCTAATGAGCTCATTTGTCGGTTATACAGCTAACTCGACATATTCGGTAGCTAACCCAGGCATTGTCTCTTTGTTGTGCACAAATATCTCAACACATCGGCTGACCCTTACACTTTGTTTAGATGGAAGATGGAGAATGAGAGGAAAGAAAATAGAAGGAAAGAAAATGGAAGGAAAGAAAATGAAAGGAAAAGTTTTTTATATGTTATTTGGATTAAGAGAAAATAGATGGAAAGAAAATAGGAAGAAATTTTTCTTTTGTTTGAATGAAAGAAAAAGTAAGAAGAGAGAAAATCATAACCAAGTGAAATTACCTTAATACTCTTTCCTACATTATATATAAATTATATTATACCAATGTATTTTTAAATTATTTTTCTAATAAAAAAGTAATTCCAATTACATTTCAAAATGTTAACGTGTTATCTTTATTAACAATAATATTTTTTGAATTTATCCTTTTCTGTTGTCTTTTAATGTTATAAATAAAAATATATATCATTCTTTTTAAATATATACAAATAAATAATTTCTTAAAAGAATAATAAAAACTACTCATACTTTACATCATTAATCTCTTTAATCATATTTAAAAAAAGTTCCACTAAATTGTATTTACAAAATAAAATATTATCAAATGTGGCTAGCATTTCTTTCTTACCACGTGCGACAAAAAATCATATACAATTTTTATAAGCATATAACAAAACGCCAAAAAAGTAACAATGACCAGGACTCAAAAAGAGTACTATTTTATCACCACACAACACTTTTCAAAAGGATAATTCTTCATGGTCAAAGTCATCAGCATACGCCTACTTCCAAAAAATCAATTCTACATAGCTTGAGCCATCTATACCCATCTACTTCAAAAAAATAAAGTTTTTTCGAGTTAAATATACTAATACATGATCAATTTCTACTTGTCCTAAGCAGTGTACTCATTGGTCGCAGACATTTTCAAGCATTATGATTCCTGCACGAGCATATACAATAAAGACAAATTAACACAAAGATCAGAGTTGATCATGATAATCTATTTTATCAATATCTTTCTATTCAAACAACCAATCAATCTCAAAGTATATATACATGAAGTGATTTCCAAGTATGTGTTAACATAAATAAAACAAAATGACATCTTCTTCAAATACATGAAGATATAGCCATACTATACAACAATAAAAAACACATAATCAATTATTAAAAGCAATAACCTCAAATTAACCAGAAATTAAGTGCGTATAAAAGTTAAACCTGTAATGGTGAATATTTTCTGAAAGTACCATATCTTCTAAGCGAACACCAGCAACCCTCATGAAATGAAAAAGAGCATCTAATCGCATTTCATGTGGGATCCCAAAAATTTGGTGCTTTTTCTGTTCATTTTCACATAAAAACTAATAACATTGCATCCGAAATGAACCTATTAGACCTAATTCAGTCAACATATCCCATAGATCTGATTCACTGTAAAGGCGGGGCCTACTTTGTTGCATAATAGCCAACCCTTTTCAATAATTACAACTTGCCTTTCAATTAATAAGACTTGTTTTTTGGCCACCAAAACTAGCCTCTCAGCCATAGAAGCTTGTTTCTCAACTGATTCAACCTGCCTCTGTGCCACGTCATGTAGCTTGCTAGACAGATAACTACCCTCTTTCACAGTATTGACTATGGTAGTAATTCCCAAAGCAACTTTCTCATATTGTGCCTCTAAAAAATCATTCATAGGAGACTTACGCTTTGTTCCTCTTGACGTTGAAGTCCCACCTAATTGATTTGGATGACTATAAGGAGCACTTGGTGAATCTAAATTAGCAGAAAATGTTGGGGTATCATGTCCCATATTAATATCTATGTCAAAAAATCCAATTTTTTCAAACGAGTCATTCAAGTCAATGCGATCTCTATCAAGTTGTTCAATTCTTTCTGATGAAGTAACAGCCCCTTTACCAGTAGTTCTATCAGCTCCGAACAACTCCTTCAGAACATCATAATGCCTAATTTGCATTTTTTCCATTTTTCTGTATGTGGTTTCTCCTGCATAAAGAAATCTTAAAATTATTTTGTGACTAACTTGGTCATTCGTATAAATAATAAAAAGTATAAGATACCTTAATAAAGTCTTGCCACACTTCTTCTTCAGCTTCAAACTTTCTAGTAACAGGATTCCACGCAAATCCACTTAAGTGATGAAATAAGTCATATGCCTCAGCAAAATGATCTTTCAATGTCTTCATTCTATTTTTGAAGTGGTTCTTCGTTATGTGTGGGCCTATTGCTATGCTCAAAGTCTTCACAATATTGGCATATGCTTCAGTTGTCCACGAGCCATCGTGTCTATTACCTTTCGATGCTTCTTCTGCTAATGCATTTAGCTGAACTTCATCCATCTTATCAGACCATCTTAAGTTGTCTTTAGAAGGTTGATTAGCTTCTGTTATTTTATTTCCTTAATTTGGCATTATATAACCTGTAAACAAATCCCTTAAAAAATCCAAAAATCCAATTAAATAATTCTGACCATAAAATACGTATATATACATATTCATATATATGAAACATATAATCACTCATAAATTTTGATACACATTCCACATTTCAACTGGAATATTATCTCGTAGCAATGCTACATGTCTATATTCCTCATCACGTTGTTGATTTGATTGTGACCTATCTATGTTGCGTTCTTGTAGAAATTCTCGGTCAACCACATCAATTATAGATTGATCAACATCAACACCCATAAAAAGTTATGCAATATACAACATGCCAAAAAAATATCTCTCATAGTTTCAAATGAATAATAAGGTTCAGTGTCACCAGCTATAAGTGGGAATCTTTTCTTTAGAACTCCGAAACATCTTTCGATGACATTTCGTAATGAAGAATGGCGGTGGTTGAATAGTTTTTTCGAATTTTGGGGTTCACGTACTAAATACTCTTTTAGGTGATACCGAACACCTCTATATAGTGTAAGTATCCCAAGCTTTAGCATAAATCCCGCATCGCCTAGATAAAATTTTCCTACAACAGTTGCATATACAAATTAAAGTATAACATACCGTGTCTATGAATTTAAATTTATGTAGACAATTTTATAAATTACACTATCACAGACCTTCAGGGATTCGAAGTGGATATTCCCTACTTAGAGCATCTTTCAAAATTCTCGAGTCAGAGGTAGTTCCTTCCCAACCAGACAACACATAAGTGAATTTCATATCAAATCCGCAGGCAGCTAACACATTTTGTGTGGTAATCTTTTCTTCCGTGAAAACGAGGAGCTTCCACCCTTGGTACCTTCACATGAATATGAGTACCATATATGTCTCCAATGCCCTTTTTTAGAAAGTATGTTGACAAATAAACATAAAAATTTTATAATTATTTCGTTGACAGTTACATAAAATCCAGTAAGTAAATTAAAAGATTTAGAACTTTGAAAAATGGATACAATTGACTATTATGAAATATTTCATAAGGAACATTCTCACCAGACGGTTGTTTGAAGAAGTCTCCCTCTAATGATAGAATAGCATGTAGGAAGTTGTGAAAGTGACGACTAATTGTCTCCCCTGAGCGGTGAAAGAAGAAAGACATGGTTCTAGTTTTCACATTGTGCCCTATAATATATAGGAATTTAGCTACTTGCTCTTCAACCGTAGAGCGAGTTGAATCATTTACTCTACCAGTTCCTCTTAGTTTTTGACACAACTGCCTAAATGCTTCAAGGCCATACGTATGATATCTCGGTATTTTTCAGATTTCAATAACCGTGTCAATAGCTGAGTACACCGAATTTCACTTTCCAAGTTGTCGTCATTAATTTGTCTAGGCCTATATTGTGACTATAATTCCAAAGTATACAATGCATGCACGGTAACACATGAAACAAATTGACACAGTTAAGTTTTGTATTGATTCAGGATGATATTGGTCAATATAAGTGATTTGATTTACTTGAAAGTCTGATTCATGTATGACGTTCGTTCTATCTTCAAAATTCATATCTTTAAAATTTTCAGTATCCATCTATGAAAATATAATATTCAGAGTTGACTTATCAATAATAAAAGCACTCAAAAAGTGAAAAAAGGATATAACATATTATCATATACCTAATATATTATTACACATATATGCAAATATAAGAGGTATAACATATTAGACATGTACCTAATGTATTATACATATAAAATAAAAGGGAAAAAGAAAATCTAAATATATTATTATTTATTTTAAATAGGAATCCTAAAGTTTACTTTGGTTTTCATTTTGCAACTGCGTTCTACGAATTTAATTTCATATAATTTTTAGAAAACCAGCTACTAATTTAATGCACTTCAAAGAAACAGCAAGCAGTAACCAATTTAGAAAAATCATATAAAATCCATCTTTAGTTGAATTCTCCTAAAATTTGGTGTAGTTGAACTAAACTTAGCCCATATTTTATCCATTTTAAGTCCTTGAGAATTTTCATGTCTCTAGAAAAAGTTATGCCTCTCCAAATATTGTTTTATTTTAAGGAAAGGGTGCTGTCATATGAACAGCCCTGCTTCCAAAAGGCACACCTTTCTCTACAAAACTCGAATTACCCTGAAATTTGAATATAAAATACTACATCCTAATATTTCAGCCCTCTTTGGTTGCATCTCAAAAGAGTTTCAGATTCTCGAGATATATGGTTTTGAAGTTGCTGTTCCAGAATTCAGACAGAATTATTTTTGCAGAAAATGTCCATTTTCTAAAAATCATATCTCCCAAACCACACATCAAAAAATTCTGAAATTTTAGAGGAACAATCTAGACATCTGAAGGTTTAATAGAAAAATAATTTCACTCATTTTGAGTGGCTAGATTACTCCCAGTTTTGTTCACAAAGTGCTACCTGAAACTGCATAATTCTGCAAGACTGCAACATGTAACTTCGGATTTTGAGAGGACAAAATTTGATTCCTAACTTTTTACTCAATCTAATCTTGTATTTTAACTTTTTTTACCTATTGTGACTTGTTGAAAATATTAAATCAGCCCCAAATACTCAGAATTAATAAATCACCATTTTTGGTCACTTTCACATTTAGGCATACTCATATGAAATAAAAAATTTCGGCATTACTCCACATAGAAATCCAACCACAAATCACTCAAATAATTCACATATATTATCATCAACTTATTGCGTCATATATAGCAAATAGTCCAACATCATCTCAAGTAATCATTAGTATGTATCATCAATTAATTCAATAATGAATTAGTTCAATCATGGAACAACCACTGCAGCACTGTATACAACCATAACCAATTTACCATATTTCACATCATTGGGAGAATTTATTTTTTCACCTAAAATCAGTTGTAGCATGAATTAAACCTAACATAGACCTCTTTCACACACGTAAAAAGCAATGAACCAACTCAAAGAAAACAAAAAAATTGCCTCCCAAAAAAAACAAAAACATGCTTGTATGACTGCTTTCTACGACAATCCATCTAAGCTAACTCAAATAAAAGAAGAATCCATAATTACAAAATCCAGAAAATGGATAGAAAATCTCTACAACTTCAACTGAAGAAACAAAGCATCAATTCGAAGGAAATTTGGGAGAAATGAAGAAAACGACGGAAAAACTCACCTTCATCTTGAGTAGGAAGAGATGTAGTTGCGATTGTACTATGATGATGATGATGATGCTGCGGTGGCGTTGTGGATGACGACGATGAGACTTGGGTGGCGCTGGTCACAAAATGGAGAGAAGACAGGAGATAGATTTTCAGATTTGGAAGAAAGTAAAATGGGAAATTTTAATTCTCTGTTTACTAAGGGTAAATACGTAATTGTGTCTTTATTTGTTCTTTTTTATCCATTTTCATCTCATAAGAAAAGAAAAAATATTATGCTGTACGACACTCCACTCTTTTTATTTTCTCTTCATTTTCTTTGGGGATCCAAACGGAGAAAAATTTAATTTTTCACCCAATTTCTTTTCCTATGTTTTCTTTCCCCCCATATTCTCTTGAACCAAACACTGCGTTAGAGGGAGAGTGCCATGTCACCATTAGAGGGAATATGTGTCCTGTCATCATTGGAGGGAATAGATATCTTATCACCCTTACAACCAGAAAGAAAGCACAGACATACTCATCATCAATCCATCTCTCAATCCATTTGAAATTCATCATCATTATCATAATTTAAAACAAGTTTGGAAAAGTTTGAGGGTCTGAAAGCCGAGTTATGGTCTGTCAAAATTTGGTCAAAAATCAAATTTTAATAAAATTTACCAAACCTCCATTTATACCAAAAACCTTGACTAAATACCCATTTTGGTCCCTGATATTCACGCGATTACTCATTTTGGTCCTTGAAATTCAAAATTACCTATACTGGTCCTTCAGATTCAAGTTTAGGCACCAATGTGGTCCCTCGATTCTTTTCGGTGATGATTAGGCTAACGGAGTGCTCAGATGACACCCTTCCTACCACATTGGATGATGGTAAATGACGTTGTTTATCCTTGGCACCCAAACAAGTCAGAAATATCATCGTTTTGTATATAAAGGGAAAAGAAACGATGGAGACCCAAAATAAAGTATTCGTCTTCTTCTCTACCTCTACTATTCTTCGTTTCTAACTTGTTTGGACGCCAAAAGTAAACGATGTCGTTTACTCGTCATCCAGCGTGGCAAGGAGGGTACAACCTCAGCACGGAAAGAATTGAGGGACTATATTAGTGCCTGGACTTGAATCTGGAGGACCAACATAGGTAATTTTAAATTTCAGGGATCAAAACAAGTAGTCGCGTGAATCTCAGGGACCAAAATGGGAATTTACTCCAAAAACCTTACTCAGCCCAAAGTTTCACACTTTATACAACATCATATAAGACCAAAATATCTTTATATCCATTCCATCTCTCTTACAACATACAAATACTCCATTATAGTAATCTCATTCCAATAATCCACATTTCACGTAACATAACTCATATTTTGAAGATTATGAATTGTGATGTTGATACATACATACATACATACATACATATATATATGTATGTATCAACATCACAATTCCTAATCTTCATCCTCATTAATCATTATCACAAGCTCATAACAAACTTAGATTTCACCAAAACTACTAACATTATCAATTTCACAACATTTAACCTATCCTATGGTCAACTATCCTAAGTTTTTATGTTACATTATATATTATCTACGAGAAACCAAAACCATACCTTAGCTGATTCCTCCCTAATGCTCGAGCACCCAATAGTTCTCAATTCACAAGCTCTAAGCCTCCACCGTAAGGATTTTTAGCACCCAATACCCAACTCAAGCTTTCAACTCTATCAATTTGGTTCCAATGTACATATATACAATCTAATTCCACACCAACATCACTAAAATCAATATAGGGTTTACTACTTTAAAAATTTCACAAGGGTTAGAGGTTCCTCACCTTACCAACGAATGTTTGGGACAAAACCAGCAAGCCCACAAGGCTAATTCACTCATAAAACACTAAAAATAGATAATCTCTCAAAATCAAAACCTCAAATTTTGAAGTTTAGGAGAGAGTGGCTGAGTGAGGAATTGCTAGATTCTTACCAAATTGTTGGGTAGATTTTGTAGAGAATTCTGAGACAGTCGCTAACGACTCATCAATCAGAGCTCCGAATTGGAAGATGTAGAAGTTTGAAATTGAGATGGAATTTGGCAGTAGGTTTTTGCTCCCCCCAATCAAAGTTTAGTGTGCTTCAAAATGAAAGAATGTGGAAGAGAATGTTGAGTTCTTATATTTATATGGTGGGCCTTGGGCTCGGTTTGGGTCCGGTCCATCCGGTTCGGCCTGTTGGTCCGGTTTTAGGAAAAAAATTTTAAAATTTGTGTTAAAATTTTGTATTTTAACTATTTTTACTCTTCTAACTTATAAAATTTAATTTCATAATTTTTTAAATAATAATTAATTTACTGGTTAACTATTTATAAATTATTCGGGGTTTACATTTTTTCTTCTCTTTATAACACTAACATTACGCCGTCCCACTCTCCAGTTATCCCAGAAGGTCAGAACTCTCAAATTCCAATATCCCAAATTCCACTTTATATTATTGGTTTTTTAGATTGAAAGTTATATTTTAAGACTTTGTTTTATGGATTATGATTATGGTGTTATTTTATATTTTTGGACTTGTAATTTTAGACAATACTCTATTTATATGTTGTAATAATATTTTTTTATTTTTTCAATTATTTTTATTTTTCATTATAATTTTCATATAAATTATCAATATAAAGAGATGGAATATGGACCTGTGGGAATGAAGACCTGCGGAAAATGGAGATGAGGGACAATATTCTCCCACGAACGAGATTGGAGGTGGGGATGAAGAGCAAATCTGGAGGCAGAGACAGAAAGCAGGGAAGCATCCTCCTCTCCCTATCCCGTTGCCATCCCTGCACTGTTGCTAGTTTAATGGGTAGAGAAAAGTGAATAATAGTGAAGTATTTTTCACAGTAGTTTAACATAACCCTATTGACACGTGTTTAAAATATACCTGTTATCCTCTATGACCATTGACGTGGTGGAAATTGGCCGATTAAGAGTTTATAGAGAAAACAGCATTGCAAGTACAGTTCTTAACCGACTAAAATCGGCTTATCAATTTAGAAAAGAGTTGTCACAGAATTAAGAACAAAATACTGGGAGTAGAAGTTCTAGGTCGTCTCCCAACGAGTTGACAAAAGAGTGCAGCTTATTGGTCAAAGGTTTTCCAAGAAATTTTTGAGTTTGAGAAATAGAAAAATAAATGATAGTGAATTTAAGCAGCGGAAATTAACGAGAGAATTTATATAATTCAAATAAAAGCCTTGACCGGGAAAAGATTAATTGGAAATTCTATCCTTGTTGAATTTTTTCAAGTGTAATAATAAAAGGTTGTTATTCTACTTGGTTATCCCTTACTTAATAAGGGAAAGTCAAGTAACTAACCAAGCAACCCTATCGCTCGGGACCTAATCCTTTCTTAAGAAAGGATTAGAGTCAGAGACTAGAGAGTCAGCCAACAACTTCCAATTAAGATTAACACTTGAGTATTCCAACTCAAGGTTTTCCTCTTAATCAACTCCCAATCAAGTTAGAAAACTACTCCATTAACATGAATATAACTTTCACAGAATTAAAAAGGGAATAAAAGGAAGACATGATAAATAATAACTGAAAATTAATTAAAAGTAAAATTGGTTCTTTTCATTAATAAATCCCAAAATCATAAACATACTTTTCTAAACAGGGTTAATGTGCAATAAAAAGAGTAAAAGAATAGGGAAACAAACTAGAATAATGAAGCTCCAACGGAGGTAATGACTCTTCTCAATATCCAAAGCAAAAGCAATAAAACTCTAAAAACTATGAATGTAAAGAAAACATAGAGGAAGAAGAAGAATTCTCTTTCAGATTCAAAACTAAAACTAAAACTACGCGTAATGAGAATGTGTCTTGAGTCTCTGCTTGTCCCCTGGCTCTATTCTGTGTTTCTGGGCCAAAAACTGGGTCCAAACTCGGCCCAAAATTGCCCCCAACATTTTCTGCGATTTCTGTAGGTCGTGCATGTCATGCATACGCATCAGTCATGCGTACGCGTCTCTGGCCATCTTTGCGTATCATGCGTATGCGTCAGGTACGCGCACGCGTCTCTGTGCAAACTCGCTTTTCGCGCGCACGCGTCAAGTACGCGCATGCATCGTTCCTCGCCGGTCAGCTCCTTAGTTTCTTGTGTTCCTTCTATTTTTGTAAACTTCCTCTCCATCCTCTAAGCCATTTCTGCCTTATAAAGCCTGAAAACACTTAACATACAGATCACGACATCGAATGGTATAAGGGGAATACAAAAAATTATATAATTTAGATGTCTAGGAAGCAAGTTTTCAACCATAGAATAAAATTGGAAAGGAATTATAAAATCATGCAAATCATATGAATAAGTGAGTAAAGAGTTGATAAAAACCACCCAAATTAGCACAAGATAAACCATAAAATAGTGGTCTATCAAACTCCCCACACTTAAACATTAGCATGTCCTCATGCTAAGCTCAAGGAGATAAAAAGAATGAATAGGGGAAAGTAAGACCCCTGCAATGCAATGCAATGCAACCTATGTATATGAATGCAACTATTATGCTAAGATGCTTCTATCTACTTGGTAAAAAGCAAACAAGTTCTCCAAGACAGACATAAATCAAATTCCACTAATTCAAATCATACAATAAGAAGCAATTAAACTTGTAACAAGATAGCTCATGAATGCAAGAAACATAGAATCAAGCATTGAACCTTCACTGGTAGTGTATATGCACTCTAGTCTCTCAAGTGTCTAGGGTTGATCACTCTACTCTTCTCTAGTCATGCTTTCTAAAACTTTATTCTTCATCTAACTAATCAACAAATATTTAATGTACCAATGCAAACATTATGAGGTCTTTTCAAGGTTGTAATGGGGCTAAGGTAAGGGTGAGGATATATGTATGGCCAAGTGAGCTATAAATTGAATCTTTGAGTAACCTAAGCTATCACCTAACATACATACACTCTATGAAATTCTAAAATCATGCCTAGCTACCTAAAATTCCCACTTTTGCATTGAGTACTTATGCATCGACTTTTCTTTAATTTTATCACATATGCATTGATCTTTCTTCAAACTTGACATTGGGGCAATTTTGTCCCCTTATTCACTTATTTACTTAATTATTTGAATATTTTTTTTGGTTTTTTTTAACATGAAAACAAACATAACATTTCAATGCATATGGTTTTTTTCCTTTTTCACATGAGTAGGCACCCCAAATTCCCAATATTTAAATAAAGTAGAAACATATCACATTCTTATCAACCCATGTTCCCACAATTTTCCCACACTTAGTTAACACACTATCTTAAGCTAACCAAAGATTCAAATTAGGTAATTAATTATTTTTTTGCTTTAGGCTAGTGATGTGGTAAAAAAACAAATGCGGATTAAAAGGCTCAAAGTGGCAAACAACGATAATTGAAAGGGTAGGCTCTTTGGGATAAGTGATGAGCGGATAATTTATACGCTTTTTGGCATTATTTTTAGGTAGTTTTTAATAGGTTCTAGTTACTTTTAGGGATATTTTCATTAGTTTTTATGCTAAATTCACATTTCTAGACTTTACTATGAGTTTGTGTGTTTTTCTGTGATTTCAGGTATTTTCTGGCTGAAATTGAGGGACCTGAGGAAAACTCTGATAGGAGGCGGACAAAGGACTGCTGATGCTGTTGGAATCTGACCTCCCTGTACTCGAAATGAATTTTTTGGAACTACAGAACTCCAAATGGCGCGCTCTCAACGGCTTTGAAAAATAGACATCCAGAGCTTTCCAGCAATATATAATAGTCCATACTTTATTCGTGATTAGATGACGTAAACTGGCGCTCAACGCCAGTTCCATGTTGTTGTCTGGAGTCAAATGCCAGAAACACGTCACGAACCGGAGTTGAACGCCCAAAACACGTTACAACTTGGCGTTCAACTCCAAGAGAAGCCTCAGCTCGTGGATAGATCAAGCTCAGCCCAAACATACACCAAGTGGGCCCCGGAAGTGAATTTATGCATCAATTACTTATCTTTGTAAACCATAGTAGCTAGTTTAGTATAAATAGAACTTTTTACTAGTTTATTAAAGGTATTTTTTTATCATTCGGTCTTGTGACCACATGGGGGGCTGGCCATTCGGCCATGCCTGAACCTCTTTCACTTATGTATTTTCAACGGTGGAGTTTCTACACACCATAGATTAAGGGTGTGGAGCTCTGCTGTACCTCAAGTCTTAATGCAATTACTATTATTTTCTATCCAATTCGATTTATTCTTGTTCTAAGATATTCGCTGCACTTCAACTTGATGAATGTGATGATCTGTGACACTCATCATCATTCTCACCTATGAACATGCGTGACTGACAACCACTTCCATTCTACCTTAGGCCGGGCGCATATCTCTTGGATTCCTTAATCAGAATCTTCGTGGTATAAGCTAGAATTGATGGCGGCATTCATGAGAATCCGGAAAGTCTAACCTTGTCTGTGGTATTCCGAGTAGGATTCCTGGATTGAATGACTGTGACGAGCTTCAAACTCCTGAAGGCTGGGCGTTAGTGACAAACGCAAAAGAATCACGGGATTCTATTCCAGCCTGATTGAAAACCGACAGATGATTAGCCGTGCTGTGACAGAGCATTTGGACCATTTTCTCTGAGAGGATGGGATGTAGCCATTGACAACGGTGATGCCCTACTTACAGCTTGCCATGAAAAGGAGTAAGAAGGATTTGATGAAAGCAGTAGGAAAGCAGAAATTCAACAGGGACAAGCATCTCCATACGCTTATCTGAAATTCCCACCAATAATTTACATAAGTATTTCTATCCTTTATTATTTAAGCAAGTATCTCTTTATATTTCCCATAACCAATTATTATCTGCCTGAATGAGATTTACAAGATGACCATAGCTTGCTTCATACCAACAATCTCCGTGGGATCGACCCTTACTCACGTAAGGTATTACTTGGACGACTCAGTGCACTTGCTGGTCAGTTGTGCTGAGTTGTGACTAAGTGTGATTCACGTTTGAGAGCGCTACCAAGTCTTTGGAGCCATTGTTGATGATCACAATTTTGTGCTCCAAGTTTTTGGCGCCGTTGCCGGGGATTGTTCGAGTATGGACAACTGACGGTTCATCTTGTTGCTCAGATTAGGTAATTTTCTTTTTATTTTCCTTTCAAAAAAGTTTTCAAAAATCTTTCAAAAATTTTTTATTTATTTTCGTTTTTTTAAAATATAATTTTCGAAAAAAATAATAATAAAAATACAAAAAAATCGTAAAATCATAAAAATAAAAAATATTTTGTGTTTCTTGTTTGAGTCTTGAGTCAACTTTTAAGTTTGGTGTCAATTGCATGCTTTAAAAATTTTTTCTTGCATTTTTCGTAAATTCATGCATTCATGGTGTTCTTCATGATCTTCAAGTTGTTCTTGACAAGTCTTCTTGTTTGATCTTGATGTTTTCTTGTTTTGTGTTGTTTGTTATTTTTCATATGCATTTTTCATTTGTTAGAGTCCATGCAATAAAGATTTCTAAGTTTGGTGTCTTGCATGTTTTCTTTGCATTAAAATTTTTTCAAAATTATGTTCTTGATGTTCATCATGATCTTCAAAGTGTTCTTGGTGTTCATCTTGACACTCATAGTGTTCTTGCATGCATCATGAGTTTTGATTCATAATTTTCATGTTGTGAGTCATTTTTATGTTTTTCTCTCTAATCATAAAAAATTCAAAAAATAAAAAATATCTTTTTCTTATTTCTCTCCAAATTTTCGAAATTTTGGGTTGAGTTGGTCAAAAAAAAATTTTAAAAATTAGTTGTTTCTCATAAGTCAAGTCAAATTTTCAATTTTAAAAAAATCTTATCTTTTCAAAACTTTTTCAAATCAAATCTTTTTCATTTTTATCTTATTAATTTTGAAAATTTCAAAATATTTTTTCAAAAATCTTTTTCTTAATTTTATTTCAAATTTTCGAAATTACACTAACAATTAATGTGATTGATTCAAAAATTTGAAGTTTGTTACTTTCTTGTTAAGAAAGGTTCAATCTTTAAATTCTAGAATTATATCTTTTAGTTTCTTGTTAGTTAAGTAATTAATTTTAATTTTAAAAATTTAAATCCTTTTCAATCCTATCTTTTTATCATATCTTCTTATCTTATCTTTTTATCATATCTTTTTCAAAATTTTATCTTTTTCAAAAAAATTTTGATTTCAAAATATCTTACCTAACTTCTTATCTTCTTATCTTTTCAAATTTGATTTTAATATCTTTTTCAACTAACTATTTGACTTTTTGTTTGTTTCTTATCTTTTTCAAAATCACCTAACTACTTTTTCCTCTCTAATTTTCGAAAATATCTCATCCCTTTTTCAAAATTCCTTTTAATTTAACTAATTGTTTTAAATTTTAATTTTAATTATATCTTATCTTTAATTTTCGAAAATCACTAACTACTTTTTCAAAATTATTTTTGAAATTCTCTATCTCTCCTCTTCTTCTATTTAATTATTTATTTACTAACACTTCTCTTCACCTCTCTTCATCTCAAATCACTACCTCTATCTTTACCCATTCTTCTTCACTCTTCTTCCCTTTCTTCTTCTACTAATAATAAGAATCCTCTTCACTGTGACATAGAGGATTCCTCTTCCTTTTCTTTTTCTCTTCTCTTTCATATGAGCAGGAATAAGAAAAAATGCATCTTTGTTAAAGCTGATCCAGAACCTGAAAGGACTCTAAAGAGAAAACTAAGAGAAGCTAAATTACAACAATCCAGAGACAACCTTTCTGAAATTTTCGAACAAGAGAAGGAGATGGCAGCCGAACCCAACAACAATAATGCAAGGAGAATGCTAGGTGATTTCACAAAACCAACGTCCAAATTTGATGGAAAAAGCATCTCCATTCCGGCCATTGGAGCAAACAATTTTGAGCTGAAACCTCAATTAGTTGCTCTAATGCAACAGAACTGCAAGTTTTGTGGACTTCCATATGAAGATCCTTACCAATTTTTAACTGAGTTCTTGCAGATTTGTGAGGCTGTAAAGACGAATGTAGTAGATCCTGAAGTCTACAGGCTCATACTTTTCCCTTTTGCTGTAAGAGACAGAGCTAGAACATGGTTGGACTTACAACCTAAAGATAGCTGGACTCCTGGGATAAGCTGGTCACGGCCTTCATAGATAAATTCTTTCCTCTTAAAAAACTGAGCAAGCTTAGAGTGGATGTTCAGACCTTCAAGCAAAAAGATGGTGAATCCCTCTATGAAGCTTGGGAAAGATACAAGCAAATGACCAAAAAGTGTCCTTCTGACATGTTTTCAGAATGGACCATATTAGACATATTTTATTATGGTCTGTCTGAGTTCTCTAAAATGTCACTGGACCATTGACGTTGGGATTTTTGCCAGTAAAGACATTCATAAAAACTGTCGCGTTGTAGATATAGTCTCTAAATCGACAGAAATCCCTTCGTACAAACGTTTGGTTGTCACAAGTAACAAACCCCTTTAAAATTGATAACCGAGTATTTGAACCTCGGGTCGTCTTCTCAAGGAATTGCAGGAAGGTATGTTCTTATTATTGGTTATGCAAAGGCATGTTTTGGGGTTTTCAAAAGGGTTGAGCAAGTAATGTAAAACAACAAGTCGTTAAAATAATAACAATAAAATCTCTTAGCAAGGTATAAGAATTTAGAAGTCCAAGTCTAGTTATCCTTATCAATAATAATGAAAATTGAATCGTAACTCCACTTAGTTAACCCTGCTAGAGCAACGGAAGGTCAAGTGACTAATTAGTGAGATCTTCAAATCCTAGTTAATTCCTAAGAACAGATTGAGATTATTTGAAGTTCAATTTAATTAACAAGATAACAATTATCAATTATGCTGTTGAGTTGGATAACTCCTGAGTTACTGATTTCATAACCAAAACCAAAAGGAAAAATATCTAAACTAAATTAAAAGCATTCACGTAAATAAAGCAATCAAACTACGTCTAAACATAAATTCAAGTCATAACATGGAAAGAGTCACAAGCCAATTGGGCAACATAAATCAAATATAAATAAAAGTATTAGAGTAAATTAAAGTAGAAAATATAAAGTAAAAGGAATATTAAACCTGGGATTGAGAGTCACTCCTAAAACTAAGAGCAGTCCTAAATCCTAATCCTAAGAGAGAGAGAGAGGAGAGAACCTCTCTCTCTAAAACTACATCTAAAACATGAAAAGTGAATTATGAGTGAATAATTATGAATGCATGCATTCCCCCACTTTATAACCAATAATCTGTGTGTTCTGGGCAGAAAACTAGGTCAAAAGCAGCCCAGAAGTCACTTCCACCGCTTTCTGGTCCGTACAGGTCGCGGAAAAATGACGCGGCCGCATGACTCACGCGGCCGCGCGGGTTGCGCTCCGGCCATGTCACGCGTCCGCGTGACCCATGCGTTCGTGTCGCCTGGCGTCGGGGCAACTATGGCAAATTATATATCAAATCGAGTCCCCGGACGTTAGCTTTCTTACGCAACTGGAACCACGTCGTTTGGACCTCTGTAGCTAAAGTTATAGCCCTTTGAGTGCGAAGAGGTCAGGCTGGACAGCTTAGCAGTTTCTCCAACTTCTTGTATTCCTTCCACTTTTGCATGCTTCCTTTTCATCCTCTGAGCCATTCCTGCCCTGTAATCTCTGAAAACACTTAGCACACATATCAAGGAATCTAATGGTGATAAGAGAGGATTAATAATAAGCAAATATAAGTCCAAAGAAGCATGTTTTCAATCAAAGCACATAATTAGTAAGGGAAATGTAAAACATGCAAATAGTATGAATAAGTGGGTAAGAACAGACATGAACTGGATTTCACTAATTCAAATCATAAAATAAAGTACAAGTAAACTTGTAAGAAGAAAATAGCTCATGAAAGCCGGGAACAAAGAATCGAGCATCGAACCCTCACTTAGTAGTGTATATCACTCTAATCACTCAAGTATTTTAGGTTCGATTCTCTCAATTCTCTACTAACCCTGCTTTCTAAGGCTTGCTCTTCATCTAACAATCAACATAAACTTAATGCATAAATACACAAATCAAGAGGTCTTTTAAGGGTTGTAATGGGGTTAGGGTCAAGGTAGGATTGTATTTGGTCAAGAATGGGGTTATGGTCAAGGTAGGATTGTATTTGGCCAAGTGGACTAAAATATGAATCCTTAATTAACTTAAACTTTTCACCTAACTTTAGACAATCCATGTAATCACAATACAAACCTAACTGTCCATTAACTATGTTTTCCGCATATTCATATATTCTAATTTCAAGTACAACTAATATGGCATTTCACCATTTACTTTGGGGCATTTTGTCCCCTTTTTATTATTTGCTCTTTTTTTTCTTTTTCTTTTTCTCTTTTTTTCTTTTTTTTTCATTTTTTTCAATGCATATAATTAATTTATTGAATGCACGAACATGTCCTAAACATATCTTTCACATTTTCATAAACATACATAACATACTCAATTCTCAAACCAAACATTTTCAAACCCACTTTTCCCCACACTTAATTCGTGAGCACTCTCACTAGTCTAAGCTAACCAAGGATTCAAATCAAGGACATTATTGTTTTTCGCTTAGAGTTAATGATGTGCTAAAGTAAAGAATAAAAGGGTAAAATAGGCTCAACATTGGTTTGTAAGGGATAATGAAAGGTAAGGCCATATGGGTATGTAAGCTCAGTGAAACAAAGGCCTCAATCATGTAAGTGCATGCATACATCAAATAATGGAAATATAGAATTAAGCAAGACAGAGATCACAATTTTAGAGAGAACAACACACACCAAAAATAAAATTATTGGTTGGTAAAATGCAACCAATCAAATAGGCTCAAAATCTCACTGGTTTTGTGTTCGAGCTCTAAACTATGTTCCAAAATAATATTTCTTCAAACAAGTTTTTCAAAAAGTTTTATTCAAATTAGTGAAATACTATAAAAATTTCTTGAAAAAGAAGAATATTACTTTAACCAAGTAGTAAAATATGCACAAAAACAATTAAACATGCAAATGCAACAACTAATCTACAAAGAAAATTTAAACATTGGTGTTGAGATAAGAAAGTACTAACCCATGGAGATCGGTATCGACCTCCCCACACTTAAAGATTGCATCGTCCTTGGTGCATGCTGAGAAGTACAGGTGGGCGGGTGTTGTGATTCCTCAGCTGTTGCTCGTTGTAGAAGCTTTCTCCTTACCCGTTCTGGTGGCCAACCTGAAAAAGGGAGAAGAGAAAGGGATATAAAGTCAAAGGTGTAGAGCAAAGAGGAGGGCGGTACAAGTGAATAGCATGCCAAGTAAGGAAAATAGTGAATGGAAGACATGGTCGCGATTCCATGTGATCAGTTCATCAATGGAAATATAGCAAGGCATGGAGAGTATTGGATGCAAGATGTTTATTAGCATGCCGGCAAGGGCATGAGTAGCATAGATCAAGCATCAAAAGCTTTAATGTATTGTTAGTCGTAAGAAACTAACAATAATGTTTGTAATGACAATTATATTTAATTAATAAAATATAAAAAGGATTTTGTGAAAAGCAAGCATTTATAGTAGAAGATTAAAAGAAATCTTTAAAAATAGTGCACAATGCCATACGGGCGTTTTCACAAACACATAGCATGCATGGTAAATAAGCTATTTGAAAGTATTAAATTGAACATGCAAGCAACCCTTTAAAAATTAATATAATTGTCAAACAATTCCTTTAATAATCCATAAGCAAGATATGGTAAATAATTACCCAAATAAATTTCTAACACCAAAGAAAATAATGCAATGAATGAAAGTATGCAAATGAATAAAAATAAAATAAATAGAAAAATAAGAAGAATGAGAAGGGAAAGAAGGGAAGAAGAAGTAAATAAAAAGGGAGGGAGGAAAAATTAGGATTGGGGAAGAAGAGATAAGATATTTGGCAAATTGGGATATGTTGTGCGGCGCAGGCGACGCGGCCGCGTGGGGCACGCGTTCGCGTGGATGCGCTTCAAGTATGGTGACGTGATCGTGTCGGGTATGCGATCGCGTGACCCATGTTATGCTTCTGGCGCAAGTGCAGCCTCGCGCCAGCAAAACTATCTGTTTAAATTAATTTATTTGCCAAAATTGGGGTGACGCGATCGCGTGGGTCACGCGATCGCGTGAGTTGGCGTCAGAAAATGGACGACGCGGCCGCGTCGATCACGTGTTAGCGTGATAAGGATTGTGCTTCCAGCACCAATCCAGCACCTCTCTCGCACAATATTTCATTGTGCACCCTTTTTACGTCGAGAATCGGGGCACGGGGCCGCGTGGGTGACGCGGTCGCTTGGGAGGCCATTATTCCCATGTGACGCGGACGCGTCGGCGACATCTAATCAATCCCCGGCAACGGCGCCAAAAACTTGATGAGTTATTTTGGTGGAGACAAGAATCTCTCCCAAAACAACACCAATCTAACCGGCAAGTGCACCGGGTCGCATCAAGTAATAAAAACTCACGGGAGTGAGGTCGATCCCACAGGGATTGAAGGATTGAGCAATTTTAGTTTAGTGGTTGATTTAGTCAAGCGAATCAAGGTTTGGTTGATTGATTGGTGATTTGCAGAATTTAAATTGCATTGAAAGTAAAGAGAACAGGAAATAAATTGCTGAATCTTTAAATAACAAGAAATTAAATGGCAGAAACTTAGATTGCAAGAAATATAAATTGCGGAATCTTAAAGTGCAAGAAATGTAAATGGCTTGAAATGTAAAGGGGATTGGGAATTGGATTTGCAGAATTTAAACAAGAAAAAGTAAATTGCATCAAGTAGAGAAGTAGGAGAGGGTGTGGATGAAATCAGATTTTGAAGCAGAGAAGTAAATACAAGAAACAGAGAATTGAAATGGTAAAATGAGATCTCAGGACCCAGAGACTAGAAAACCAAGTCTAGATCTCAATGCCTTCCTAGATCCAACAAGAACAATTGCAAGGGAATTGTAAATTGCAAAGAAAGTAGATGAGATGCAAGTAACAGAAAGTTAAAATCAATTGCAGTGAAAATAAACAAGATCCAAGGTGAGATTGAAACAGAATTCCTTCAATTCTTCAACCCAAGATCCAAGACAGTTGTAATTGAAATTTAAAGCAATAAAACTAAGAGGAAGAGAATGGAATTCTCCTTCCCCAAACTAAGAAACTAAAATCCACTTCTTTCCGAAAACTACTATGAAAATTCTAAAAGAAAGCTCTATGAAAACTAAGAAAAGGAAGCTCCCCGAATAACTTGAATTCTAGCCTATTTATACACTTTCTTCAAATGATCTTCAAGCCTTGAGTTGGGCCTTCGCTCTTGGTGGAATTGGGTTGAAAGAGGCCTTGGTTGATTGCTCTTGGAGTTTGGAGAGGAACCAAAGTGAACCAATTGAACCGGATTGGATTTTTGTAGAAGTTGGAGTAAAAGTTTGAGCCAAAGTTAGGGGTCTAACTTTTGCTCCAACTTTTCATATCAGATAGCCAATTTTACTGATGCCAACGTTGGTGCAAAAGTTAGGGGTCTAACTTTTGCTCCAACGTTGGCCCTTCCTAATGCACCAATGGTGCCAACGTTAGCCCAAAAGTTAGGGGGCTAACGTTGGCGCAAACTTTTGCCCCCTAGCCTTATAATTTCATGCCAACGTTAGCCTCCAAGTTAGGGGGCTAACGTTGGCGCAAACGTTGAGTAGCCCTGGGTG
>NC_029776.3:45200606-45214015 GCF_000817695.3 Arachis duranensis | reverse complement strand
TAAGTTTTCAATCAATACTCCTAAACCAGTTGGTTTTAAGGTATTAGGTGTTAAAGCACCCCTAAGGATTTACTTGCTCAAGCCTCTTTCCTTGACACACTTCAACCACAAGCATTTACTAGGATAGCAACTCTTTGAGTTTTTGTTTCTTTCTTTCTTTTTCTGCCTAGTAATTGATGCTCAGAGCCTTGGGCCATGTTCTTTTTGTTTTTGTATTTTCTTTACTTTTCTTTTTGTTTTGTTTGCTGCTTCTCGGATCAATTGATTTTTGAGAATCTCGACAATACTTCTTTGAACTTCATATCCTGCCTATGAGCTCCCATGCAAGTTTTCACAAGCATGCAACCTCAATACATAATCATATAACTAGAACCACCACTTCTCCTAATCTTTTGCTTACCTCAAAATTGTTTAATTCCTCAATCCTTCGTTTCAAAGAACTTTCATGTGATGCATTCTTGAAAATTGAGTGCAAACAAGTTTTGAAGATAAGAATGTTGTGAATAATCAAGCATCTTGCTTATTGAATTATAAAGAAAGACTATGCTATGCAGGCAGGCAGGGGTATATAAAGAAAACTATACTATGCAGACAGGCAGGACAAATAAGGATACAATCCAACTTTCAATTACAACAATATTTGATGTAAAACAATCACTTAACAATACAACCTGTTGGAGTTCACTTGCTTTCCTTCTTCTCATCATCATCAATGCTAACTTTCATGTTCATCTTTCACCTCTTTGGTTGATGATGCTAAAAATCTCCAAAAGTTTGTATGATATTCTGCAATGATATTGGAAGTTGCTTGTTCCCCAAGCACTTAGAAACAGTGGTTAGTCTGCATGATTTATTTGTGGGCTTTTTGAACTTACTTTGGTGTGGGAACACCAAACTTAGTACCTTGCCAAAGGTTTTCATTAACCATGTGTCAAAAGTCACAAGGCTGAAAACTAGAAAACAACAAAATAGTTAACTAATTCATCCAGTATGTTTGAAGCCCATATTATGCATAAGGTGAGAATGTGTGTTATAATGGGATTTTGGTGGAACACCAAACTTAGAATTCTTCATTCTCCCTTAGATTGTTTTGGTGTGCAACACCAAACTTAGCTTCTTGCAATCTAGATAAAGCTAGTTAACCCTTTTATTGAAATAGATATAAAAAGAGAACTACCTCAGGTTGGGTTGCCTCCCAACAAGCGCTCTTTTATTGTCACTAGCTTGACATCCTCAGTGCTCAAGGAAATTGAGGCTTTGCCTCCTTCTTACTCGTTTCTGTGAGGTTTTTGGCTAATTGTTCTATTTGCTTCCCAATTCCCCCGAGTAAGTCATCATAGTGTTTGTTCATCATTACTTGCTGTTTCATCATTCTTTCTACTACGATCTCTAGAGTGGTGATCCTTTGAGAATCTTGTGAGATTGGTTGGTTGTGAGGTGTTAGGGGTTGGAAGGATGGGTAATGTGGTGGTATGCTGTGATTGTTGTTGGTATGGTGAATTTTTTGCAGGTTTGGGTAATTGGGGTTGTTGTAATTGAAGTCCCTTTGTTCCTGATATTGAGATTCCCTCATTCTTAGATAAGAATGTGGCTTCCATGGTGGAAATTGTGCCTTCACTGTAGTAGAATGGAGAAAGTCAATTTGTCTAGCTATTGACCCCAATTGTTGCTGAGTTTGCTGATGTAGCTGTTTGCTTTGATTCATGACTGCCTTCAGTCCTTCAAGATTCATTATCTCCTTGTCTGAAGTTGCATTCTGTGGGGTCTCAAATGAGTGTTGGTTATTGGCTCTCTTGTCATTGAGCTCTGCAGTTCCTTGGCCAGCTGCTGTTGCTTTGAGAAGGTTATCTGAGACGTAATCCACTGCTCTTCTTGTTTCTGGGGTTAATCCTTCATAGAACGCTTGGAAACCCACTTTGTCATTTGCTTTCTTGTATCTTTCCCATGCTTTGAACAATGGTTCTTCCTCTCCTTGTATGAATGGATGTATCCCCTCTTTCATCTTGATGTTTTGTTGGGATGAGGAGAATTTGGCCAGAAATTTGGTAACCAAATCGTCCCAACTAGTAATACTTCCCTGGGGAAAGGTTTCGAACCATTGTGCAGCTTCATCCCTTAGTGAGAAGGGAAATAGCAAGAGCTTACAGGTGTCATGATTTGCACCATTGGGGTTGACAACACCACAAGTCCTTAGAAAAATGGATATATGCTGTTCAGGATCTTCCACTGGGTTTCCGCGGTAGGAACAATTTTTCTTGATTGATGTAATGAGTTGCGGCTTCATGTTGTGGAGTTCTTCTTTCTCAGAAACTCCTTCTTCAATGATATCCTTCCCTTTGGCTGCTCTTCTTTCCTGTGACATATAAATCAATCACAAGGAATACACAGTGGTATTTTTGGAGAATAGAGTGTAGTTAATTGAGACAAAACATCAAACAGTTAGCGTGTTAACAGAGGCAAATCTTCAAACAGTTAGTGGGTTAGTCAAAAATAAAGAAAAAGTGCTTGATCTAAACTACAACCTCACTTAATCATTGTCAATCTAATCAATCCCCAGCAACGGCGCCAAAAACTTGATGAGATATTTTGGTGGAAAAATGAATTTCTCCCAAAACACACAAATCTAACCGGCAAGTGCACCGGGTCGCATCAAGTAATAAAAACTCACGGGAGTGAGGTCGATCCCACAGGGATTGAAGGATTGAGCAATTTTAGTTCAGTGGTTGATTTAGTCAAGCGAATCAAGGTTTGGTTGATTGATTGGTGATTTGTAGAATTTAAATTGCATTGAAAGTAAAGAGAACAGGAAATAAATTGCTGAATCTTTAAATAACAAGAAATTAAATGGCAGAAACTTAGATTGCAAGAAATATAAATTGTGGAATCTTAAAGTGCAAGAAATGTAAATGGCTTGAAATGTAAAGGGGATTGGGAATTGGATTTGCAGAATTTAAACAAGATGAAAGTAGTAAAACTAAGAGGAAGAGAATGGAATTCTCCTTCCCCGAAACTAAGAAACTAAAATTCACTCAATATCCAAAACTAAAAGGAAAGCTCTATGAAAACTCAGAAAAGAAAACTCCCCGAATAACTTGAATTCTATCCTATTTATACACTTTCTTCAAATGATCTTCAAGCCTTGAGTTGGGCCTTTGCTCTTGGTGGAATTGGGTTGAAAGAGGCCTTGGTTGATTGCTCTTGGAGTTTGGAGAGGAACCAAAGTGAACCAATTAAACCGGATTGGATTTTTGTAAAAGTTGGAGTAAAAGTTTGAGCCAAAGTTAGGGGTCTAACTTTTGCTCCAACTTTTCATATCAGATAGCCAAATTTACTGATGCCAACGTTGGTGCAAAAGTTAGGGGTCTAACTTTTGCTCCAACGTTGGCCCTTCCTAATGCACCAATGGCGCCAACGTTAGCCCAAAAGTTAGGGGGCTAACGTTGGCGCAAACTTTTGCCCCCTAGCCTTACATCTTCATGCGCCAACGTTAGCCTCAAAGTTAGGGGGCTAACGTTGGCGCAAACTTTTGCCCCCCTAGCCTTATAATTTCATGCCAACGTTAGCCTCCAAGTTAGGGGGCTAACGTTGGCGCAAATGTTGAGTAGCCCTGGGTGATTTTTCATGCCAACGTTAGCCTCCAAGTTAGGGGGCTAACGTTGGCGCAAACGTGAGTCACCCAGGGAGTGATTTTCAATTTCTCACGTTAGCCTCAAAGTTAGGGGTCTAACTTTGAGGCTAACTTTTCACCCAAAAGTTTGTGCAAAAGTTTGAGGGCTAACTTCAAGTCCAACCTTATGCTTCCTGGTTCAATTTCACTTGTTTCATTGTCCTCTCTTTGCTTCTAGCCATTCCTTCTTACTTCAACCTTTCTCCAAGCTTTCTTCACCTATCATTAACCAACCAAACACATCAAAGCTATGCTCAAAATCATGAGATATTCATTCTATCCTAATATGCAACCATTATGGCATCAAATCTCATGAAACAGCATGAATTTATCTATGGTTGATTCAATCAAAGGAAGCATGAAAATCTACCCAAATTAGGTTGCTTAGGCCTCAAGAAAGTGCATAATTCAATTAAAAACAAAAGAAAGAGACTAGTGAAACTAGGCTAAGATGACTTGTCATCAGCGACGCGGTCGCGTGGGTCGATTTGTGCCACTAGCACACCTCCAGCCACGCTCTCGCATGACTATCTGTTCGTTTTTATTTTCTCCCCTCTCCTTGCGACGCGGACGCGTCACTGATGCGGTCGCGTCGCATGGCATATTATTTTTTTTAAATGCAGTATGCAGAATGCAATACTTAATGTGAATGCTATGCAGGATTCCAGGTTTAATAAAATAAAATAAAACTAAAAAACAAATAAAACTGAATAAAATTAAAATTGCAAAAGGAACGATCATACCATGGTGGGTTGTCTCCCACCTAGCACTTTTAGTTAAAGTCCTTAAGTTGGACAATTGGTGAGCTTCCTGTTATGGTGGTTTATGCTTGTACTGATCCAGGAATCCCCGCCAATGTTTGTAGTTCCAGTAGCCTCCGGGGTCCCAAACTAGGCGCAGAAAGCCTTCAAGTAAGTTAAAGCAAGTGACAAGACCCCAAGAGTGGTGATTGATAGAATGGATTCCGGGGTCCCAGACCTTGCCTTTGCACCCGTCTTTGTGTAGATCATCATGATTCCATCTGGGTAGCAAGCAATCTGAATTCTCACTAGAGCTACCAAACAACTTCCTAGACCAAGTCAATTGAGCTCTAAACCAACCTTTGCGTTTGAATGTTGAGCTGAGCTCTATACCAACCTTTGCGTTTAAACTTAAAGCTTCCAACCATAATGAACCTTGCAGGACAATTCTTACCATTGGCCATCTTCCGCTTACTCTTAATGTCACAAAGAGCTCTAAGTTGACCATCCGTCTCCAGTAGCCCGTATTCAAGTGGAATTAGAAAGCTAAGGGATATGAATTTCACCCACTTGAATGTTGTGAAGGATGATGGCAACTTAGGGGAGGTGTTTCTAATGAACGTGCAAGCTCCACTCCCTTGTGCTCTTTTTCGACATCTTCCACCTCTTGGCAATCTTCTTCAATATCAACCTCTTCCTCTTGGTGGATTTCTTCCAATTCAATCTCTTCTTCAGTGTTCACCAAGGGCAAGGGAGGTTGTGTTTCTTCTTCTGTAATCTCCATGTCAAGTCCAATGGGAGAGGATTCAAATGTAGATAAGAATTCATTAATGATTGAATCCATCTCTTGATCGTCTCCTTTAAAGTCTTCAACCATGTTATACTTTGGAGGTTGTACACCCTCCTCAACATCAACTGTAACGTCCCTAACGGAGTTATCCTCAGCTCTAGATTCCCATGGAGGTTCATCATCTCCTAGATCTTCAACCAACTCTTCTTCTTGAACAATGACAGCTTCTTCTACTTGTTCTAGTACAAATTCATTTCCTGTCTTGTCCATTGGAGTTTCTGGTATCTCTTTTATGCTCCGCTCTTCATTAGACTGTCTACATGGAGTTGTGGCTGATCCTTATATATCTGAGCGCCTAGAAACCCATTGAATTACTGCTTGCTCCAGTTATCGAATGGTGGTTTGAAGATTATCTACTGTTTCCTTTAAGCGAACCTCTGCTTTTCGGGTTGCCGGGCTTGGACATGATACAAAATAGGGTGGTGGTGATTGGGAGTGATTGGGTTGGTACTGGGGTAAGGAAGGATCATATGGTGGTGAATGATGAAAAGAAGCTTGTGAGTGTGGTAGTTCGAGGTTATGTTGAAAGGATTCGTATTCACTTGGGGAAGAGTCTTCTCTCTCAAAGAATTCACTTGTGGATGCAAGAGCATTGAGAATTCACTTGAGAATTCACTTGAGAATTCATAATAGCTATCAGAAATAAGAGGGAAGAGAGAAAACAAATAAACAAGTAAAAGAAAATATATATATATATATATATTTGAAAAATATTTACAATAACCAATAATAAAGCACACGTTTGCAATTCCCCGGCAACGGCGCCATTTTGACGTTGGAATTTTCGCCAGTAAAGACATTCGTAAAAATTGTCGCGTTGTAGATATAGTCTCTAAACCGACAAAAATCCCTTCGTACAAACGTTTGGTTGTCACAAGTAACAAACCCCTTAAAAATTGATAACCGAGTATTTGAACCTCCGGTCGTCTTCTCAAGGAATTGCAGGAAGGTATGTTTTTATTATTGGTTATGCAAAGGCATGTTTTGGGGTTTTCAAAAGGGTTGAGCAAGTAATGTAAAAGAACAAGTCGTTAAAATAATAACAATAAAATCTCTTGGCAAGGTATAAGAATTTAGAAGTCCAAGTCTAGTTATCCTTATCAATAATAATGAAAATTGAATCGTAACTCCACTTAGTTAACCCTTGCTAGAGCAAGGGAAGGTCAAGTGACTAATTAGTGAGATCTTCAAATCCTAGTTAATTCCTAAGAACAGAATGGGATTATTGAAGTTCAATTTAATTAACAAGATAACAATTATCAATTATGCTGTTGAGTTGGATAACACCTGAGTTACTGATTTCTTAACCAAAACCAAAAGGAAAAATATCTAAACTAAATTAAAAGCATTCACGTAAATAAAGCAATCAAACTACGTCTAAACATAAATTCAAGTCATAACATGGAAAGAGTCACAAGCCAATTGGGCAACATAAATCAAATATAAATAAAAGTATTAGAGTAAATTAAAGTAGAAAATATAAAGTAAAAGAAATATTAAACCTGGGATTGAGAGTCACTCCTAAAACTAAGTGCAGTTCTAAATCCTAATCCTAAGAGAGAGAGAGTGGAGAGAACCTCTCTCTCTAAAACTACATCTAAAACATGAAAAGTGAATTATGAGTGAATAATTATGAATGCATGCATTCCCCCACTTTATAGCCTCTAATCTGTGTGTTCTGGGCTGAAAACTGGGTCAAAAGCAGCCCAGAAGTCACTTCCAGCGCTTTCTGGTCCGTACAGGTCGTGGAAAAGTGACGCGGCCGCATGACTCACGTGGCCGCGCGGGTTGCGTTCCTGCCAGGACAAGCGTCCGTGTGACCCAAGCGTTCGCGTCGCCTGGCGTTGAGGCAACTATGGCAAATTATATATCAAATCGAATCACCGGACGTTAACTTTCTTACGCAACTAGAACCGCGTCGTTTGGACATCTGTAGCTAAAGTTATAGCCGTTTGAGTGCGAAGAGGCCAGGGTGGACAGCTTAGCAGTTTTTCCAACTTCTTGTATTCCTTCCACTTTTGCATGCTTCCTTTTTATCCTCTGAGCCATTCCTGCCCTGTAATCTTTGAAAACAGTTAACACACATATCAAGGTATCTAATGGTGATAAGAGAGGATTAATAATAAGCAAATATAAGTCCAAAGAAGCATGTTTTCAATCAAAGCACATAATTAGGAGGGAAAATGTAAAGCATGCAAATAGTATGAATAAGTGGGTAAAGAGTTGATAAAATCCACTCAATTGAGCACGAGATAAACCATAAAATAGTGGTTTATCAACCTCCCCACACTTAAACAAAAGCATGTCCTCATGCTAAGCTCAAGAGAAACTATAAAGGAATGAAGAGGAATGATAGAATGTATGAGATGCAACCTATGAATGCAACTAAATGAAAAATGTTTCTACTTACTTGGTTAAAAGCAAATAAATCCCCAAGAATAAATATGAATGGATTTCACTAATTCAAATCATAAAAATGAAGTACAAATAGACTTGTAGAAGAAAATAGCTCATGAAAGCCGGGAACAAAGAATCGAGCATCGAACCCTCACTTAGTAGTGTATATCACTCTAATGACTCAAGTATTTTAGGCTCGATTCTCTCAATTCTCTACTAACCTTGCTTTCTAAGGCTTTCTCTTCATCTAACAATCAAGATAAACTTAATGCATAAATACACATATCAAGAGGTCTTTTAAGGGTTGTAATGGGGTTATGGTCAAGGTAGGATTGTAAAGGGTTGTAATGGGGTTAGGGTCAAGGTAGGATTGTATTTGGCCAAGTGGACTAAAATATGAATCCTTAATTAACTTAAACTTTTCACCTAACTTTAGACAATCCATGTAATCACAATACAAACCTAACTGTCCATTAACTATGTTTTCCGCATATTCATATATTCTAATTTCAAGTACAACTAATATGGCATTTCACCATTTACTTTGGGGCATTTTGTCCCCTTTTTATTATTTGCTCTTTTTTTTCTTTTTCTTTTTCTCTTTTTTTTTCTTTTTTTTCATTTTTTTTCAATGCATATAATTAATTTATTGAATGCATGAACATGTCCTAAACATTTCTTTCACATTTTCATAAAGATACATAACATACTCAATTCTCAAACCAAACATTTTCAAACCCACTTTTCCCCACACTTAATTCGTGAGCACTCTCACTAGTCTAAGCTAACCAAGGATTCAAATCAAGGACATTATTGTTTTCCGCTTAGAGTTAATGATGTGCTAAAGTAAAGAATAAAAGGGTAAAATAGGCTCAACATTGGTTTGTAAGGGATAATGAAAGGTAAGGCCATATGGGTATGTAAGCTCAGTGAAACAAAGGCCTCAATCATGTAAGTGCATGCATACATCAAATAATGGAAATATAGAATTATGCAAGACAGAGATCACAATTTTAGAGAGAACAACACACACCAAAAATAAAATTATTGGTTGGTAAAATGCAACCAATCAAATAGGCTCAAAATCTCACTGGTTTTGTGTTCGAGCTCTAAACTATGTTCCAAAATAATATTTCTTCAAACAAGTTTTTCAAAAAGTTTTATTCAAATTAGTGAAATACTATAAAAATTTCTTGAAAAAGAAGAATATTACTTTAACCAAGTAGTAAAATATGCACAAAAACAATTAAACATGCAAATGCAACAACTAATCTACAAAGAAAATTTAAACATTGGTGTTGAGACAAGAAAGTACTAACCCATGGAGATCGGTATCGACCTCCCCACACTTAAAGATTGCACCGTCCTCGGTGCATAAAAAGATGTGCAGGTGGGCGAGGGTTGTGGTTCCTCAGCTGTTGCTCATTGTAGAAGCTTTCTCTTTACCCATCCTGGTGGCCATCCTGAAAAGGGAGAAGAGAAAGGGACATGAAGTCAAAGGGATAGAGCAAAGAGCAGGGTAGTACGAGTGATAATCATGCCAAGTAAGGAAAATAGTGAATGAAAGACATGGTCGCGATTCCATGTGATCAGTTCATCAATGGAAATATAGCAAGGCATGGAGAGTATTGGATGCAAGATGTTTATTAGCATGCCGGCAAGGGCATGAGTAGCATAGATCAAGCATCAAAAGCTTTAATGTATTGTTAGTCATAAGAAACTAACAATAACGTTTGTAATGACAATTATATTTAATTAATAAAATATAAAAAGGATTTTGTGAAAAGCAAGCATTTATAGTAGAAGATTAAAAGAAATATTTAAAAATAGTGCACAATGCCATACGGGCATTTTCACAAACACATAGCATGCATGGTAAATAAGCTATTTGAAAGTATTAAATTGAACATGCAAGCAACCCTTTAAAAATTAATATAATTGTCAAACAATTCCTTTAATAATCCATAAGCAAGATATGGTAAATAATTACCCAAATAAATTTCTAACACCAATGAAAATAATGCATTGAATGAAAGTATGCAAATGAATAAAAATAAAATAAAAAGAAAAATAAGAAGAATGAGAAGGGAAAGAAGGGAAGAAGAAGTAAATAAGAAGGGAGGGAGGAAAAATTAGGATTGGGGAAGAAGAGATAAGATATTTGGCAAATTGGGATATGTTGTGCGGCGTAGCGACGCGGCCGCGTGGGGCACGCGTTCGCGTGGATGCGCTTCAAGTATGGTGACGCGATCGCGTGACCCATGTTATGCTTCTAGCGCAAGTGTAGCCTCGCACCAGCACAACTCTCTGTTCAAATTAATTTATTTGCCAAAATTGGGGTGACGCGATCGCGTGGGTCACGCGATCGCGTGAGTTGGCTTCAGAAAATGGATGACGCGGCCACGTCGATCACGTGGTAGCGTGATAAGGATTGTGCTTCCAGCACCAATCCAGCACCACTCTCGCACAATATTTCATTGTGCACCCTTTTTACGTCGAGAATCGGGGCTCGCGGCCGCGTGGGTGACGCGGTCGCGTGGGAGGCCATTATTCCCATGTGACGCGGACGCGTCGGCGACGCGGTCGCGTGGGTCGATTTGTGCCACTAGCACGCCTCCAGCCACGCTCTCGCGTGAATCTCTGTTCGTTTTTATTGTCTCCCCTCTCCTTGCGACGCGGACGCGTCACTGATGCGGTCGCGTCGCATGGCATATTATTTTTTTTAAATGCAGTATACAGAATGCAATGCTTAATGTGAATGCTATGTAGGATTCCAGGTTTAATAAATAAAATAAAACTCAAAAACAAATAAAACTGAATAAAATTAAAATTGCAAAAGGAACGATCATACCATGGTGGGTTGTCTCCCACCTAGAACTTTTAGTTAAAGTCCTTAAGTTGGACAATTGGTGAGCTTCCTGTTATGGTGGTTTATGCTTGTACTGATCCAGGAATCCCCACCAATGTTTGTACTTCCAGTAGTCTCCGGGGTCCCAAACTAGGCGCAAAAAGCCTTCAAGTAAGTTAAAGCAAGTGACAAGGCCCCAAGAGTGGTGATTGATAGAATGGATTCCGGGGTCCCAGACCTTGCCTTTGCACCCGTCTTTGTGTAGATCATCATGATTCCATCTGGGTAGCAAGCAATCTGAATTATCACTAGAGCTGCCAAACAACTTCCTAGACCCAGTCAGTTGAGCTCTAAACCAACCTTTGCGTTTGAATGTTGAGCACACAACCAAGTTGAACCTTGCAGGATAAATCTTATCACTGACCATCTTTTTCTTACTCTTAATACCACAGAGAGCTCTAAGTTAACCATCCGTCTCCAGTAGCCCGTATTCAAGTGGAATTAGAAAGCTAAGGGATATGAATTTCACCCACTTGAATGTTGTGAAGGATGATGGCAACTTAGGGGGAGGTGTTTCTAATGAACGTGCAAGCTCCACTCCCTTGTGCTCTTTTTCGACATCTTCCACCTCTTGGCAATCTTCTTCAATATCAACCTCTTCCTCTTGGTGGATTTTTTCCAATTCAATCTCTTCTTCAGTGTTCACCAAGGGCAAGGGAGGATGTGTTTCTTCTTCTGTAATCTCCATGTCAAGTCCAATGGGAGAGGATTCAAATGTAGATAAGAATTCATTAATGATTGAATCCATCTCTTGATCGTCTCCTTCAAAGTCTTCAACCATGATATGCTTTGGAGGTTGTACACCCTCCTCAACATCAACTGTAATGTCCCTAACGGAGTTATCCTCAGCTCTAGATTCCCATGGAGGTTCAGCATCTCCTAGATCTTCAACCAACTCTTCTTCTTGAACAATGACAGCTTCTTCTACTTGTTCTAGTACAAATTCATTTCCTGTCTTGTCCATTGGAGTTTCTGGTATCTCTTTCATGCTCCGCTCTTCATTAGACTGTCCACATGGAGTTGTGGCTGATCCTTGTATATCTGAGTGCCTAGAAACCCATTGAATTATTGCTTGCTCCAGTTGTCGAATGGTGGTTTGAAGATTATCTACTGTTTCCTTTAGGCGAACCTCTGCTTCTCGGGTTGCCGGACTTGGACATGATACAAAATAGGGTGGTGGTGATTGGGAGTGATTGGGTTGGTACTGGGGTAAGGTGTCTTTGTCCATGATATCTAGGATGGTGTTGTTGCCTAAAGGGTTGATTAGATCCTCTTGGATCCATCCATCCTTGATTGGTCTGACCTTGATGCATTTTCCTGCTGTGGTTTCTATTTCCTTCAACAAAGTTAGAACCAAACTCAAAGTGAGAGGGGTGAGAATTCATAGTAGTTATCAGAAATAAGGGGGAAAAAGGAGAAACAAATAAACAAGTAAAAGAAATATATATATTTGAAAAATATTTACAATAACCAATAATAAGGCACACGTTTGCAGTTCCCCGGTAACGGCGCCATTTTGACGTTGGGATTTTTGCTAGTAAAGACATTCATAAAAACAGTCGCGTTGTAGATATAGTCTCTAAACCGACAGAAATCCCTTCGTACAAACGTTTGGTTGTCACAAGTAACAAACCCCTTTAAAATTGATAACCGAGTATTTGAACCTCGGGTCGTCTTCTCAAGGAATTGCAGGAAGGTATGTTCTTATTATTGGTTATGCAAAGGCTTGTTTTGGGGTTTTCAAAAGGGTTGAGCAAGTAATGTAAAATAACAAGTCGTTAAAATAATAACAATAAAATCTCTTGGCAAGGTATAAGAATTTAGAAGTCCAAGTCTAGTTATCCTTATCAATAATAACGAAAATTGAATCGTAACTCCATTTAGTTAACCCTTGCTAAAGCAAGGGAAGGTCAAGTGACTAATTAGTGAGATCTTCAAATCCTAGTTAATTCCTAAGAACAGATTGGGATTATTGAAGTTCAATTTAATTAGCAAGATAACAATTATCAATTATGCTGTTGAGTTGGATAACTCCTGAGTTACTGATTTCTTAACCAAAACCAAAAAGAAAAATATCTAAACTAAATTAAAAGCATTCACGTAAATAAAGCAATCAAACTACGTCTAAACATAAATTCAAGTCATAACATGGAAAGAGTCACAAGCCAATTGGGTAACATAAATCAAATAAAGTATTAGAGTAAATTAAAGTAGAAAATATAAAGTAAAAGGAATATTAAACCTGGGATCGAGAGTCACTCCTAAAACTAAGAGCAGTCCTAAATCCTAATCCTAAGAGAGAGACGAGAGAACCTCTCTCTCTAAAACTACATCTAGAACATGAAAAGTGAATTATGAGTGAATAATTATGAATGCATGCATTCCCCCACTTTATAGCCTCTAATCTGTGTGTTCTGGGCTGAAAACTGGGTCAAAAGCAGCCCAGAAGTCACTTCCAGCGCTTTCTGGTCCGTACACGTCGCGGAAAAGTGACGCGGCCGCATGGCTCACGCGGCCGCGCGGGTTGCGTGACTCACGCGTTCGTGTCGCCTGGCGTCAAAGCAGCTATAGCAAATTATATGCCATGTCACGCGTCCGCGTGACACACGCGATTGCGTCCCCTGGCGTCGGGGCAACTATGGCAAATTATATGTCAAATCGAAACCCCGGACGTTAGCTTTCTTACGCAACTAGAATCGCGTCGTTTGGACCTCTGTAGTTAAAGTTATAGCCGTTTGAGTGCGAAGAGGTCAGGCTGGACAGCTTAGCAGTTTCTCCAACTTCTTTTATTCCTTCCACTTTTGCATGCTTCCTTTTCATCCTCTGAGCCATTCCTGCCCTGTAATT
>NC_029776.3:45181704-45200560 GCF_000817695.3 Arachis duranensis | reverse complement strand
ATCTAATGGTGATAAGAGAGGATTAATAATAAGCAAATATAAGTCCAAAGAAGCATGTTTTCAATCAAAGCACATAATTAGTAAGGGAAATGTAAAACATGCAAATAGTATGAATAAGTGGGTAAAGAGTTGATAAAATCCACTCAATTGAGCACAAGATAAACCATAAAATAGTGGTTTATCAACCTCCCCACACTTAAACAAAAGCATGTCCTCATGCTAAGCTCAAGAGAAACTATAAAGGAATGGAGAGGAATGATAGAATGTATGAGATGCAACCTATGAATGCAACTAAATGAAAAATGTTTCTACTTACTTGGTTAAAAGAAAATAAATCCCCAAGAATAAATATGAACTGGATTTCACTAATTCAAATCATAAAAATGAAGTACAAATAGACTTGTAGAAGAAAATAGCTCATGAAAGTCGGGAACAAAGAATCGAGCATCGAACCCTCACTTAGTAGTGTATATCACTCTAATCACTCAAGTATTTTAGGTTCGATTCTCTCAATTCTCTACTAACCTTACTTTCTAAGGCTTGCTCTTCATCTAACAATCAACATAAACTTAATGCATAAATACACATATCAAGAGGTCTTTGAAGGGTTGTAATGGGGTTATGGTCAAGGTAGGATTGTATTTGGCCAAGTGGACTAAAATATGAATCCTTAATTAACTTAAACTTTTCACCTAACTTTAGACAATCCATGTAATCACAATACAAACCTAACTGTCCATTAACTATGTTTTCCGCATATTCATATATTCTAATTTCAAGTACAAACTCATATGCATTTCACCATTTACTTTGGGGCATTTTGTCCCCTTTTTATTATTTGCTCTTTTTTTTCTTTTTCTTTTTCTTTTTTTTCTTTTTTTTTCATTTTTTTCAATGCATATAATTAATTTATTGAATGTATGAACATGTCCTAAACATTTCTTTCACATTTTCATAAAGATACATAACATACTCAATTCTCAAACCAAACATTTTCAAGCCCACTTTTCCCCACATTTAATTCGTGAGCACTCTCACTAGTCTAAGCTAACCAAGGATTCAAATCAAGGACATTATTGTTTTTCGCATAGAGTTAATGATGTGCTAAAGTAAAGAATAAAGGGGTAAAATAGGCTCAACATTGGTTTGCAAGGAATAATGAAAGGTAAGGCCATATGGGTATGTAAGCTCAGTGAAACAAAGGCCTCAATCATGTAAGTGCATGCATACATCAAATAATGGAAATATAGAATTAAGCAAGACAAAGATCACAATTTTAGAGAGAACAACACACACCAAAAATAAAATTATTGGTTGGTAAAATGCAACCAATCAAATAGGCTCAAAATCTCACTGGTTTTGTGTTCGAGCTCTAAACTATGTTCCAAAATAATATTTCTTCAAACAAGTTTTTCAAAAAGTTTTATTCAAATTAGTGAAATACTATAAAAATTTCTTGAAAAAGAAGAATATTACTTTAACCAAGTAGTAAAATATGCACAAAAACAATTAGACATGCAAATGCAACAACTAATCTACAAAGAAAATTTAAACATTGGTGTTGAGACAAGAAAGTACTAACCCATGAAGATCGGTATCGACCTCCCCACACTTAAAGATTGCACCGTCCTCGGTGCATGCTGAGAAGTACAGGTGGGCGGGTGTTGTGATTCCTCAGCTGTTGCTCGTTGTAGAAGCTTTCTCCTTACCCGTTCTGGTGGCCAGCCTGAAAAAGGGAGAAGAGAAAGGGATATGAAGTCAAAGGTGTAGAGCAAAGAGGAGGGTGGTACGAGTGAATAGCATGCCAAGTAAGAAAGTATTAAATTGAACATGCAAGCAACCCTTTAAAAATTAATATAATTGTCAAACAATTCCTTTAATAATCCATAAGCAAGATATGGTAAATAATTACCCAAATAAATTTCTAACACCAATGAAAATAATGCATTGAATGAAAGTATGCAAATGAATAAAAATAAAATAAAAAGAAAAATAAGAAGAATGAGAAGGGAAAGAAGGGAAGAAGAAGTAAATAAGAAGGGAGGGAGGAAAAATTAGGATTGGGGAAGAAGAGATAAGATATTTGGCAAATTGGGATATGTTGTGCGGCGCAGGCGACGCGGCCGCATGGGGCACGCGTTCGCGTGGATGCGCTTCAAGTACGGTGACGCGATCGCGTGACCCATGTTATGCTTTTAGCGCAAGTGTAGCCTCGCGCCAGCACAACTCTCTGTTCAAATTAATTTATTTGCCAAAATTGGGGTGACGCGATCGCGTGGGTCACGCGATCGCGTGAGTTGGCTTCAGAAAATGGATGACGCGGCCGCGTCAGTCACGTGGTACTGTGATAAGGATTGTGCTTCCAGTACCAATCCAGCACCACTCTCACACAATATTTCATTGTGCACCCTTTTTACGTCGAGAACCGGGGCTCGCGGCCGCGTGGGTGACGCGGTCGCGTGGGAGGCCCTTATTCCCATGTGACACGGACGCGTCGGCGACACGGTCGCGTGGGTCGATTTGTGCCACTAGCACGCCTCCAGCCACGCTCTCGCGTGACTCTCTGTTCGTTTTTATTTTCTCCCCTCTCCTTGCGACGCGGACGCGTCACTGATGCGGTCGCGTCGGATGGCATATTATTTTTTTTAAATGCAGTATACAGAATGCAATGCTTAATGTGAATGCTATGCAGGTTTCCAGGTTTGTGGCACTTTTTTTATGCAATATGCAGATGAAGATGCAAACTATATGTACTAATAATGAGAAGAGTCACTAAAAAAGAAAACCAAAAAGTGAGAAAAGAATGATAATACCATGGTGGGTTATCTCCCACCTAGCACTTTTAGTTAAAGTTCTTAAGTTGGACAATTGAGGAGCTTCCTGTTATGGCGGCTTGTGCTTGAACTCATCCAGAAATCTCCACCAATGTTTGGAGTTCCAGTCGCCTCCGGGGTCCCAAACTAGGCGCAGAAAGCCTTCAAGTAAGTTAAAGCAAGTGACAAGGCCCCAAGAGTGGTGATTGATAGAATGGAGTCCGGGGTCCCAGACCTTGCCTTTGCACCCGTCTTTGTGTAGATCATCATGATTCCATCTGGGTACCAAGCAATCTGAATTCTCACTAGAGCTGCCAAACAACTTCCTAGACCCAGTCAGTTGAGCTCTAAACCAACCTTTGCGTTTGAATGTTGAGCACACAACCAAGTTGAACCTTGTAGGATAAATCTTATCACTAACCATCTTTTTCTTACTCTTAATACCACAGAGAGCTCTAAGTTGACCATCCGTCTCCAGTAGCCCGTATTCAAGTGGAATTAGAAAGCTAAGGGATATGAATTTCACCGACTTGAATGTTGTGAAGGATGATGGCAACTTAGGGGGAGGTGTTTCTAATGAACGTGCAAGCTCCACTCCCTTGTGCTCTTTTTCGACATCTTCCACCTCTTGGCAATCTTCTTCAATATCAACCTCTTCCTCTTGGTGGATTTCTTCCAATTCAATCTCTTCTTCAGTGTTCACCAAGGGCAAGGGAGGTTGTGTTTCTTCTTCTGTAATCTCCATGTCAAGTCCAATGGGAGAGGATTCAAATGTAGATAAGAATTCATTAATGATTGAATCCATCTCTTGATCGTCTCCTTCAAAGTCTTCAACCATGATATGCTTTGGCGGTTGTACACCCTCCTCAACATCAACTGTAACGTCCCTAACGGAGTTATCCTCAGCTCTAGATTTCCATGGAGGTTCAGCATCTCCTAGATCTTCAACCAACTCTTCTTCTTGAACAATGACAACTTCTTCTACTTGTTCTAGTACAAATTCATTTCCTGTCTTGTCCATTGGAGTTTCTGGTATCTCTTTCATGCTCCGCTCTTCATTAGACTGTCCACATGGAGTTGTGGCTGATCCTTGTATATCTGAGTGCCTAGAAACCCATTGAATTACTGCTTGCTCCAGTTGTCGAATGGTGGTTTGAAGATTATCTACTGTTTCCTTTAAGCGAACCTCTGCTTTTCGGGTTGCCGGGCTTGGACATGATACAAAATAGGGTGGTGGTGATTGGGAGTGATTGGGTTGGTACTGGGGTAAGGAAGGATCATATGGTGGCGAATGATGAAAAGAAGCTTGTGAGTGTGGTAATTCGAGGTTATGTTGAAAGGGTGGCCTATATGCACGGGGTGGGGCTTGTTGGTAGTTACAAGGTTGTCCACCGTATCTTTCAGCTGTGTATGCATTGTAGAATGGACGTTGTCCGGGATATCTCGGAGGGTATTGTTGCCTAAAGGGTTGATTAGATCCTCTTGGCTCCATCCATCCTTGATTGGTCTAACCTTGATGCATATTCCTGTTGTGGTTTCTATTTTCTTCAACAAAGTTAGAACCAAACTCAAAGCGAGAGGGGTGAGAATTCATACTAGATATCAGAAATAAGAGGGAAGAGCTGAAACAGATAAACAATTAAAATAAAAATATTTTTTTTTGAAAAATATTTACAATTAAACCGACAGAAATCCCTTCGTACAAACGTTTGGTTGTCACAAGTAACAAACCCCTTTAAAATTGATAACCGAGTATTTGGACCTCGGGTCGTCTTCTCAAGGAATTGCAGGAAGGTATGTTCTTATTATTGGTTATGCAAAGGCTTGTTTTGGGGTTTTCAAAAGGGTTGAGCAAGTAATGTAAAATAACAAGTCGTTAAAATAATAACAATAAAATCTCTTGGCAAGGTATAAGAATTTAGAAGTCCAAGTCTAGTTATCCTTATCAATAATAATGAAAATTGAATCGTAACTCCACTTAGTTAACCCTTGCTAGAGCAAGGGAAGGTCAAGTGACTAATTAGTGAGATCTTCAAATCCTAGTTAATTCCTAAGAACAGATTGGGATTATTGAAGTTCAATTTAATTAGCAAGATAACAATTATCAATTATGCTGTTGAGTTGGATAACTCCTGAGTTACTGATTTCTTAACCAAAACCAAAAGGAAAAATATCTAAACTAAATTAAAAGCATTCACGTAAATAAAGCAATCAAACTACGTCTAAACATAAATTCAAGTCATAACATGGAAAGAGTCACAAGCCAATTGGGCAACATAAATCAAATATAAATAAAAGTATTAGAGTAAATTAAAGTAGAAAATATAAAGTAAAAGGAATATTAAACCTGGGATCGAGAGTTACTCCTAAAACTAAGAGCAGTCCTAAATCCTAATCCTAAGAGAGAGAGAGGAGAGAACCTCTCTCTCTAAAACTACATCTAAAACATGAAAAGTGAATTATGAGTGAATAATTATGAATGCATGCATTCCCCCACTTTATAGCCTCTAATCTGTGTGTTCTGGGCTGAAAACTGGGTCAAAAGCAGCCCAGAAGTCACTTCCAGTGCTTTCTGGTCCGTACAGGTCATGGAAAAGTGACGCGGTCGCATGACTAACGCGGCCGCGCGGGTTGCGTTCCTGCCAGGTCACGCGTCCGCGTGATCCACACGTTCGCGTTGCTTGGCGTTGGGGCAACTATGGCAAATTATATATCAAATCGAAGCCCCGGATGTTAGCTTTCCAACACAACTGAAACCACATCGTTTGGACCTTTGTAGCTAAAGTTATAGCCATTTGAGTGCGAAGAGGTCAGGCTGGACAGCTTAGCAGTTTCTCCAACTTCTTGTATTCCTTCCACTTTTGCATGCTTCCTTTTCATCCTCTAAGCCATTCCTGCCCTGTAATCTCTGAAAACACTTAAGACACATATCAAGGCATCTAATGGTGATAAGAGAGGATTAATAATAAGCAAATATAAGTCCAAAGAAGCATGTTTTCAATCAAAGCACATAATTAGGAAGGGAAATGTAAAACATGCAAATAGTATGAATAAGTGGGTAAAGAGTTGATAAAATCCACTCAATTGAGCACGAGATAAACCATAAAATAGTGGTTTATCAACCATTCTGCAGGTGGATCCATTCACTTAAAGAAAACGCCTGCAGAAGCTCAAGAACTTATTGACATGGTTGCAAATAACCAATTCATGTACACTTCTGAGAGGAATTCCGTGAATAATGAGACGCCTCGGAGGAAGGGAGTTCTTGAAATTGATGCTCTGAACGCTATATTGGCTCAGAACAAAGTGTTGACTCAGCAAGTTAACATGATTTCTCAAAGTCTGAATGGATGGCAAAATGCATCCAACAGTACTAAAGAGGCAGCTTCTGAAGAAGCTTATGATACTGAGAACCCTGCAATAGTAGAGGTAAATTACATGGGTAAACCTTATGGAAATGCCTATAATTCATCATGGAGAAATCATCCAAATTTCTCATGGAAGGATCAACAAAAGCCTCAACAAGGCTTTAATAATGGTGGAAGAAACAGGCTCAGCAATAACAAGCCTTTTCCATCATCTACTTAGCAACAGACAGAGAATTCTGAGCAGAGCCCCTCTAATTTAGCAAATTTAGTCTCTGATCTGGCTAAAGCCACTCTAAGTTTCATGAGTGAAACAAGGTCCTCCATCAGAAATTTGGAGGAACAAGTGGGCCAGCTGAGTAAGAAAGTCACTGAAACTCCTCTCAGTACTCTCCCAAGCAATATAGAAGAAAATCCAAGAGGAGAGTGCAAGGCCATTGATGTAATCAATATGGCCGAATGCACAAGGGAGGAGAAGGACGAAAATCCTAGTGAGGAAGACCTCCTGGGACGTCTCTCAAGCAAGAAAGAGTTCCCTATTGAGGACATGAAGGAATCTGAGGCTCATATAGAGACCATAGAGATTCTATTAAATCTCCTTCTGCCATTCATGAGCTCTGAAGATTATTCTTCCTTGAAGAGGATGAAGATATAACTGGAAAGCAAGTTGCTCAATATCTAGGAGCCATCATGAAGCTGAATGCCAAGTTATTTGGTAATGAGACTTGGGAAGGTAAACCTCCCTTGCTCATTAGTGAACTCGATACATGGGTTCAGCAAACTCTACCTCAAAAGAGACAAGATCCTGGTAAATTCTTAATACCCTGCACCATAGGCACCATGACCTTTAACAAGGCTCTGTGTGATCTGGGGTCAGGGATAAATCTTATGCCACTCTCTGTAATGGAGAAACTAGGGATCATTGAGGTACAACCTGTCTTATTCTCATTACAATTGGCAGATAAGTCAGTAAGACATGCTTATGGATTAGTAGAGGACGTGTTAGTAAAGGTTGAAGGCCTTTACATCCCTGCTGATTTCATAATCTTAGACACTAGGAAGGAAGATGATGAATGCATCATCCTTGGAAGACCTTTCCTAGCCACAGCAGAAGTTGTGATTGATGTTAACAGAGAAGAATTAGTCCTTCAATTGAATGGGGACCACTTTGTGTTTAAGGCACACGGCTATCCTTCTATAACAAGGGAGAGTAAGCATGCAGAGCTTCTCTCAACACAGAGTCAAACAGAGCCCCTGATGATTGGGTTTTTGACGGTTTAGAATTTCACTAATGAAATCTCGTTGTAAAGTATAGTTTCTAAACCAAACAATAATCCTTTCATACAAAAAGTTGTTTGTCACTAGTACAAACCCCTAAAATTTATAAACCGAAGTATTAGACCTCGGGTTGTTCTCCCTAGGAATTACAATAAAGTGTCTTGTTATTGGTTGTGTGTTATATTTGGGGTTTTTAAGATTTTGGACAAGAAATATAAATGGCAAAGAAAATAAACTAACAACTAACAAAGCTCTTGGCAAGATATGAGAATTAGAAGTCCTATCCTAGTTATCCTCCTCAATTGTGATAACAAATTGTTCATTACTCCCACTTAGTTAACCTCTAACCATGGAGGAAAGTCAAGTGGATGAATCAATTTGATTCCTCAAGTCCTAATCAACTCCTAAAGGAAAGACTAGCTTTAGAGGCATTCAAATCAATTAGCAACTTCTAATTATCAATCAACAAAGGAATTAGATAACTCAAGAGTCACTAATTACTCTACCTAGGCCAAGAGGACCAAAACCTACACTAAAATCCAACCAAGCATTTCATCAAACACTTGGAAGGTGTAAAAGGAAAGCATAGTAAATTGATAACAAGAATAGAATCTAACAACAATTATTGCAAGGAATTAACAACAACAATCAAGGAAATCACAATTATCATGAATTACCTCAAATTACATTATTGAAAGAAAACAAAGGAACAACAATCTATCCAAAACAAAATGAAGAATTACAATTATTAGAGCACATAACTAGAAAGAGGAAGAGGAGAAGATTAAGAGTTGATAAAAGAAAAGTGAATTAAAGCATGAATTAAACCTAAATATAAGAAGAGAGATTAATCTAAACCTAATCCTAATTCTAGAGAGAAGTGAGAGCTTTTCTCTCTAAAACTATTCTAAACTAAAGCTATGACTAATGGTAACTAACTTCCATCCTCCCTTCTCCCTTCAATCCTTGATCCTTTTATTCCTTTCTATCAGCAATTGGTGCCAAAATGGGTTCAGAAACCCTTCCAAATTGCCAGGCACGTGTTGCTTTAATGAAGTCATGTGTGGACTGCGACGCGTGCGCGTCCTTGGCCGATTCTGCAATGTGCGCGCGAGCGCCTTGTGCGCGTGCGCGTGCGCGTGCTGGGCTGATTTCACTTCTTTAACTTTTTATGCTTCTCTCCACTTGTATGCTTCCTTCCTTGCTCTCTTTGATCCATGCCTAGCCTATTTCAATCCTGGAATTACTAGCAAACACATCAAGGCATCTTGTGGAATCAAAGAGGAATTAGAATTCATCAAAATAAGGCTTAAAAAGCATGTTTTTACACTTAAGCACAAATACGGGAGAGATTACAAAACCATGCTAATTCATAGGCTAAATGCGAGAAAAGGTCATCAAAATACTCTAAATTCAATACAAGATAAACCCTAAAAATGGGGTTTATCAACCTCTTCACACTTAAACCTTAGCATGTCCTCATGCTAAAATAAGAAGGAACTAAGGGGTATGACATTTATTTGAATGCACTAAACTATATGAGTCTATCTAGATGCAACTAACTAAAGTGAATGCAAATGCTTAGTTCAAACAAATCAATTCCCAAGAGAACATGTGTAGGCACAAGAGCTAGGGCAGTAGGAATCAAAGCCAAAACCACAATTGTATTGAATTATCAAAAAGAGTTCAAGCTTGCAAGAATATAGATAATATGGGTGAACACATGTAATTGAACTTTTGAACCCTCACCGGATGTGTATCCGCTCTATTCACTCAAGTGTTTAAGGGTTAATTCACTCAATTCTCTTCTAATCATGCCTTTCAAAATTTGATTTTCTTCTAACAATCAACACTTATTCAATGCATGCATACATTCATCATGAGGTCTTTCATTTAGGTTGTAATGGGGTTAGGGTCAAGGTAGGATCATTTATGGTTGAGTGGACTAGAGTTTAGATCTTGGATTAGCATAGACTTTCCCACCTAACCTATATAATGACCTATACAAATTCAAACTATTCTAACTACCCATTCTTCACTTTTTCTTACATATTCATGCATTCTATTCCTTGATTCATAACATTTATGCATTGATTCCCTTTTATTGAACTACACCTTGGGGCATTTTGTCCCCTCTTATTATTTTTCTTCTCCTTTTTTTTCTATATCCCTTTTTTTCATTTTATTTTTCTCTCTTTTTTTTTTACTTTGTACAAGGACATCAATTGCATAAGGTCTTATACATTCAATCAATACATGAATATGTTCCCAATTCCTAAATATGAAAGTGTACTACCCTTTTTATCCCATCCAATGTTCCCAAGCCTCACCAACTTTGAATAATAAACACTCTTACTAGCCTAGGCTAATCAAAGATCCAAACAAGGACTTTTCATTGGTTTTCCGCCTTGGGCTTGTAATGTGCTAAAATGAGAACAAGTTAGTTAAGCATAGGCTCAAAATTGGCTAACAATGGAGAGTAAAAGGTAGGCTATTTGGGTAAGTGGGCTAATGAAATAATGGCCTCAATCATACAAATGCATGAATACAAGAAATAAATGGACATATAGAACCAAGCAAATCGAGGGTCACAATCACAGAAAGAGAATAATTACACACAAGAATGGAAAATAAGTGGTTATAAAATGTAACCACATCAATAGGCTCAAGTCTTACAAGCTTGTGTTCTTAATTCAATACATGCTTCACAAAGTATGAATTCAAGCAAGTTTCACCAAAAATTTCCTTCAATCAATTGGGTTGGTGCCCTATGCCCTATAATTAAAATTCTTGGAAAATCTCAATATTTGACTAAGCATTGTTGTGATTGAAAAGATTCAAAAATTCCTTAGTTTACCCTTTCCTTTTTCACTTAAAACAATTTCTTATGCAAAAAAGGGTGATTGAGTTTTAACAATTCCAAACATGGTTTCTAATCACAACCACAAACTAAAAAGAAAGATATACAAAAGAAGATATGCAAAAATGTATAAAGAAAAATCCAACTAAAAGTATGGAGTCTAGCATCTAAAGTATCTAAAATATCCAAGAGCATCCAAAACATCTAAAAATCCAAAATACGCAGTAAAGGTATCCAAAACGAACCAAAATAGTAAGAGTATCTAAAATAAACTCAAAATGCATCAAATATATACAAAAGGTATGCAAAGTAAGATAACTAGGAAAGTGGCCAAAATGTTCACCGGTCCTCTAATGATGCTACCGGTGACCTCCCCACACTTAAGATCGAGCATCGTCCTCGATGCTAAACCGGAGGATCAGGGGAAGGTACAACCGTAGGTGCTGACTCTGTCTGAGGCTGTGGGACCGGCTCCTCATGGGGCTGTGGAGTCTCTGTGGCGTCAGGAGCAGCTGGAGGTGCATCCTGCTGAGTCGGCTCATCAACATCCTCCTTCTGATGATCCTGCTCAGCGGAGGCCGGAGAGTCTGGGAGTGGAGGTAACACAGCGCCCAGGGAGATGAGTGCCTGATCCATCCTATCCAGTCGGCACCTGATGTGGCACTTTTCGCGCTCCAGAAACCGAAACAGACGCTGAACCAGTAAGTAAGTCGGCTCAGGTGCTGAAGAAGGGGCTGTCGAAGAAGATGGAGCTGCTGCTGTAGAAGAAGACGGGGTTGCTGAAGGTCCAGCTGTCCCTACCACTGCTCTAGCCCTAGATCGGCGTCTAGCTGGGGGCTTCTCGTGCACCCAACCACCCCAAGGAATAGTAACCTCCTTGTCATCGTCATCTGGGGGTGGTGGTGTCACATCATCATCCAACCAGGGGACCTCAGCTAAGGCGGCCATACTGGTAACCAAGGTGGGAAATGGAAGTAGGCCACGAATATGTGCTCGCCACATACACTGCCGGATCAATCGAGGAAAATAAACCTCCTTTCCCTCCATAACACACCCAATCAAAAGTAGCATCTCCATAGGGATCTCAGAAAAATGAGTGGTGGGTAAGACGTAGTAGGCAAATATCATCTGCCAAGTCTTGGCCTCTCTAGTCAAATGAGCAAATAGCATCCTCTTAGGCTTAGTGTTGTTCGCTTCCATGACCCAAGTGGCATCTGGTAAACCAATCACGCACCTAAGTGCCTCATAGTTAAAGGTCATGCTGTGAATAGCTAACTCAGCCTGCTGATGAGTGCAGGTGCCATCAGTAAGATGTCGGCACTGCAATGCCTCCTCTATGGTTGACTCAGTAATCATAACCTCTCTACCCCTCAACTGAACTAAATCCAGAGTAGGACGGAAGAAGTTGCAATAGAATTTCTTAACCAAAGAATTGTTGATATCTCCCAAATCTCTATCAACAAAGTCCATACCCAACTCTAGGATCCGACTAGTAATAGCTCGTCTCACATCATTGGGAAGGACAAGCTTCTTCTCAGTATTCAGTTTCGTCGTCCGATACTTGGAAAGGCGAAGCTCACAGTAAAGATTGGGAAACTTTGTTGGATCGGTAGAATGTAGCAACTGATTTTCCTTTTCCTCATCATTCAACGGATTCTTAGCATAATTCTTGTAAATGGAGGGAATAGAGGGTGTAGAATGTTTTCTTTTCTTGGAGGTAGTGGCTATAGCTTTTCCTTTATCCGACATCCTGAAAAGTATGATAGAATATAAGCAATGAAGCACTTAGCACAAAGTAAAGAAAGCATGTTTAGGGTATCAATTGGCTAATGAACAATCATGACGTGAACTGAACTTTGAGAAAATTGGTGAACAAGTAAGTATAAGTGAACAAGTAAACCAAGAATGCAATGTTCATGAAAGTCAACAACTCATACTCATTAAGCCATAAAATCATCATACTTTTGAAAGAATGGTTAAAGAGGGTTAAATGTGAGTAGAAGTTAAATGGTTAAAGAAATTAGTGAGTTAAAAAAGTGGATTAGTGGCATGATGATATTTAGGCTCAAAGAAAAGAGGAGTTGTGGCTCATGTTCGCAATGATTGGTGCAAATCCCGGAAGTCAAAAGGAAACGAAAATTAGCCCAAATTTGTAATAGAGACTAAAATAAAAATAAATTTCTTGAAAATTGGGCAGCATCCCGGCTTAAAATTGGACGTTCCTGGATAGCAAAATAGCACAAACAGCAAGAAGGCAACATCAATTAAGCATAACAGCAAGGGGATAGCATTCAGCAACACAAATTGCATAAAAAAACAATCCAAACTCAACATACAACACCCAAGCAAACAAACAGCGAATATGCACAAACGGAGCACTTATCAGGCCTAGAATCCTCTATCCAGTCCTAGCTACCTAACAGCAATTATTTCTATCTAACCTAACATACAAAGTTTCAATTCTAACTAACTAACAGAAAACTAACAGTAGCTAACAGAAACGAAAAAAATTAATAAAAAGCAAAGTTGGAGCAGGAACCTGGGAGCAGAGAAGAACTAAAAATGGAAAAGGAAATTGGGATTGGAACGGGAGCAACAGAATCAGAGAGTTGCGCTGTCGTGGATGGTGGCGGTTATGGCAGAGCGACGGCGGTGGTGCTCGGAAGAGTGAGAGACAGGGGTGGAGTGGGTAAGTGAGAGAGAGAGAAAGCAAAGAAGGGTGGTGCTGATGGTGAAAGAGAGAGGGGCTGGCCGTGTGGTGGTGGTGGCCGGCAGAGTAGAGGCTGTGGAAAGGAGAGAGGGGGAAGAAGACGGTGAGAGGGAGAAGAAGAGGGAGAGGAGAGGTGTGCGATTGCGCAGTGCTCGTCGCGCACTAGGGTTATCTTCTTTTCGAACGACGCGAGCGCGCACCTTGTGCGTCTGTGTACATTGATAAAACTAGGGACCTATGCGTGCGCGTACAACGCGCTCAGGCGTGGATGGGGAAACTACGTAGGGGTGCGTGCGCGTACTACGTGCGCGTACGCGTACATTGAGTTGGGCTGGAAGCCACAACCAAACTCTATGTTTGGTGTTGAACCCCCATATCCAAACTCTAAGTTTGGTGTTGGGAGTCCACAACATTGACTTGACCACCTTTGTGGCTCTATGAGAGCCCACTATCAAGCTATTGACATTAAAGAAGCGCTTGTTGGGAGGCAACCCAATTTTTATTTATCTAATTTTATTTTTATTTAATTTTTATTTTGTGTTTAGTAGGTTCATGATCATGTGGAGTCACGAAAATATTATTAAAATTAAAAACAGAATAAAAAATAGCAGAAGAAAAATCACACCCTGGAGGAAGGACTTACTGGCGTTTAAACGCCAGTAAGGTGCATCTGGCTGGCGTTCAATGCCAGAATAGAGCATGAATCTAGCGCTGAACGCCAGAAACAAGCAACATCCTGGCGTTTGGATGCCAGGAATGTGCCCTGAGGAAAGCTGGCGCTGAACGCCAGTAACAAGCATGGAACGGGCGTTCAACGCCAGAAACATGCTACACATGGGCGTTGAATGCCCAGAGTGTGCACCACTTCGGCGTTTAAACGCCAGAATGGTATGCTAAGGCATTTTATATGCCTAATTGGTGCAGGGATGTAAATCCTTGACACCTCAGGATCTGTGGACCCCACAGGATCCCCACCTAACAAATTCCCACCTTACCTCCTAATTAATCCTATAACACACTTTCCCAAAAACCCTTCACCAATCACCTCAATCTCTCTTCCCAATTACCCCCTTCACCACTCACATCCATCCACTCTTCCCCATAAACCCCACCTACCTTGAAAATTCAAAAATCTTTCCCACCCAAACCCACCCTAAATGGCCGAACCTACCCTCTCCCCCTTCCTATATATACCCCTCCATTCTTCTTCATTTTCACCCAACACAACCCCCTCTTCTATACCTTGGCCGAACCTACACCTCCCTTTCTCCTCCATATTTTCTTCTTCTTCTTCTTCTCTTCTTTCTTCTCTTTCTCGAGGGCGAGCAATATTTTAAGTTTGGTGTGGTAAAAGCATAAGCTTTTTATTTTTCCATTACCATTGATGGCACTTAAGGTCGGAGAATCCTATAGAAAAGGGAAAGGGAAGACAAAAGCTTCCACCTCTGAGTCATGGGAGATGGAAAGATTCATCTCCAAAGCCCATCAAGACCACTTCTATGATGTTGTGGCCAAGAAGAAGGTGATCCCCGAGGTCCCTTTCAAGCTCAAGAAAAATGAGTATCCGGAGATCCGACATGAGATCCAAAGAAGAGGTTGGGAAGTCCTAACCAATCCCATGCAACAAGTCAGAATTTTAATAGTTCAAGAGTTCTATGCCAATACATGGATCACTAGGAACCATGATCAAAGTATGAACCCGAGTCCAAAGAATTATCTTACAATGGTTTGGGGGAAATACTTAGATTTTTGTCCGGAAAATGTGAGGTTGGCATTCAACTTGCCCATGATGCAAGGAGATGTACGCTCCTACACTAGAAGGGTCAACTTTAATCAAAGGTTGGACCAAGTCCTTATGGACATATGTGTGGAAGGAGCTCAATGGAAAAGAGACTCCAAAGGCAACTCGGTTCAACTAAGACTGGACCTCAAGCCTGTGGGTAGAGGATGGTTGGAGTTCATTTAACGCTCCATCATCCCCACTAGCAATCGATCTGAAGTTACTGTGGATCGGGCTATCATGATTCATAGCATCATGATTGGAGAGGAAGTAGAAGTTCATGAAGTCATCTCCCATGAATTCTACAAAATAGCCGATAAGTCCTCTACTTTGGCAAGGCTAGCTTTTCCTCATCTTATTTGCCATCAATGTTACTCAGTTGGAGTTATCATAGAAGGAGACATCCTCATTGAGGAGGACAAGCCCATCACTAAGAAAAGGATGGAGCAAACAAGAAAGCCCACTCATGGAACCCAAGAGACGCATGAGGAAGCTCATCACCAAGAAATCCCAGAGATGCCTCAAGGGATGCACTTTCCTCCCAACAACTATTGGGAACAACTCAACACTTCCTTAGAAGATTTGAGTTACAATGTGAATCAATTAAGAGTGGAACATCAAGAGCACTCCATCATTCTCCATGAAATAAGAGAAAATCAAAGAGCAATGAGGGAGGAGCAACAAAAGCACGGAAGGGACATAGAAGAGCTTAAGGACATCATTGGTCCTTCAAGAAGAAGATGCCACTAAGGTGGACGCATTCTTTGTTCTTATTTCTCTGTTTTTCGATTTTTTATGCTTCATGTCTATTTATGTTTTGTGTCTCTACTTCATGATCATTAGTATGTAGTAACTATGTCTTAAGGCTATAAATAATTCCATGAATCCTTCACCTCTCTTAAAAAAATGTTTCTAATTCAAAAGAACAAGAAGTACATGAATTTCGAAAATTGTCCTTGAATTTAATTTAATTATATTGATGTGGTGACAATACTCTTTGTTTTCTGAATGAATGCTTGAACAGTGCATATTTTTGATCTTGTTGTTTATGAATGTTAACATTGTTGGATCTTGAAAGAATGATGAACTAAGAGAAATGTTATTGATGATCTGAAAAATCATAAAATTGATTCTTGAAGCAAGAAAAAGCAGTGAAAAAGCAAAAGCTTACAAAAAAAAGTGGCAAAAAAATAGAAAGAAGAAGAAAAAGCAAGATGAAAAAGCCAATAGACCTTAAAACCAAAAGGCAAGGGTAAAAAGGATCCAAGGCTTTGAGAATCAATGGATAGGAGGGCCCAAGGAATTAAAATCCAGGCCTAAGCGGCTAAATCAAGCTGTCCCTAACCATGTGCTTGTGTCATGAAGGTCCAAGTGAAAAGCTTGAGACTGAGTGGTTAAAGTCATGATCCAAAGCAAAAAGAGTGTTCTTAAGAGCTCTGGACACCTCTAACTGGGGACTCTAGCAAAGCTGAGTCACAATTTGAAAAGGTTCACCCAGTTATGTGTCTGTGGCATTTATGTATTCGGTGGTAATACTGGAAGACAAAATGCTTAGGGCCACGGCCAAGACTCATAAAAGTAGCTGTGTTCAAGAATCAACATACTTAACTAGGAAAATCAATAACACTATCCGAAATTCTAAAAATCAACATACTTAACTAGGAGAATTAATAACACTATCTGAACTTTGAGTTCCTATGGATGCTAATCATTTAAAACTTCAAAGTATAAAGTGAGATGCCAAAACTGTTCAGAAGCAAAAAGCTACAAGTCCCGCCCATCTATTTAGAATTAATATTCATTGATATTTTAGAATTTATAGTATATTCTCTTCTTTTTATCCTAATTGATTTTCAGTTGCTTGGGGACAAGCAACAATTTAAGTTTGGTGTTGCTATGAGCGGATAATTTATACGCTTTTTGACATTGTTTTTAGGTAGTTTTTAATAGGTTCTAGTTACTTTTAGGGATTTTTTCATTAGTTTTTATGCTAAATTCACATTTCTGGACTTTACTATGAGTTTGTGTGTTTTTCTATGATTTCAGGTATTTTCTGGCTGAAATTGAGGGACCTGAGCAAAACTCTGATAGGATGCTGACAAAGGACTGCTGATGCTGTTGGAATCTGACCTCCCTGCACTCGAAATGGATTTTCTGGAGCTACAGAACTCCAAATGTGGGTTGACCTGCCGTGGCTGCCTCCGTAAGAATCCCCATTGTCTGCGCTCAATGCAGGGCTCTACAAGATCAACAATGTGGGTAGAGAGGACGAGTAGGTGCTCATTGTTGTAGTTCTGCTCAGCCAGGATGGGGAACATCTGCTCACAGTAGCAGTTAGTGAACTGCGCAGTGTCCCTTGCTGGAAAGGCTTTCTCGGTTTCATCAACCTTGATGATCCTTTTGACCCGTTTTGTTGATGGCTTGACTGATGTTGAGGATGGTTCCGCAGCTGGTGATCTTTTCGTTCCTCTCCTTGCCGGTGGCTTGTTAGAGGCTTTCTCTTTACCCTTCCTGGTGGCCATCCTGAAAAGGGAGAAAAGAAAGGGACATGAAATCAAATAGGTATAACCGGGAGGAGGAAGATACAAGTGAGAATCAAAGAGTTAGAGCAAAGAGGAGGAAAGTACAAGTGATAAACCATGCCAAGGTAAAGAGGAATGTCGTAAACACATGGTCGCGATTCCATGTAATTAGGACATCAATGGAAATATAGCATGATAAATTAAGACAATTAGATGCAAGATGTTTATTAGCATGCCGGCAAAGGCATGAGTAGCATAGATCAAGCATTAATTGCTTAATTCGATTATGAACTGTAACAAACTAACAACCACGTTTGTATTGACAATTATATTTAATTAATAAAAGATTGCAAGAGTTTTGTGAAAGACAGGCAGTAAAATAAGTTAGGGAAAAGTATGAAATCCAACATGCATGCAGTCCAAAAATTAATATGAATTGTCAAATTACTACCTAATATATCCATAAGCAAAAATATAGAGGAAAACAATCACCCATTTAAATTTCTAACACCAATTAAAAAATGCAAAAAGAAGAGATAAATAGTAAGAAGGAAAGAAAAAAGATAGAAAGAAAGAACCTTGAGAAGAAGAGTAGAAGAGAGAGGTAATGGAGGATTAAAGTGTGAAAGAAGTAAGAGGAGAGGGAGAAGAAGAAGATAGAAAGTATAGAAGAAGAAGAAGAAGAAAGAAGAAAGAAGGAGAAGGAAGAAAGAATGAATAAATTAGGATTGGGGGGGAGAAAAGATAGGAAATCTGGGCGGTGTGCTGTTTCAACTATGCGGCGCATGCGACGCGTATGCGTCAGTCGCATAAAATTCAAGTGACGCGTAAGTGTCTAGGACTCGTCTGCGTGCTTTCAATTTGTGCGTATCGCGCGATGGCAGCCCCGCGCTCGCACAACTCTCGGGTAGGTGCGCAAGAGGGTTAGAAAGACAAACGACGCGTGCGCATCAAGTACGCGCACGCGTGGATGGGGACAAGGTAAAAATGACGCGCACGCGTCGGGGACGCGTACGCGTGATGAAGATTGTGCTTCTAGCACAAGTCCAGCCCCAAGCCAGCACATCTTTCGGGTACAACACCCATTTACGCCGATATCCAAGGGCACGCACACGCGTGTGGTACGCGTACGCGTGGGGTTGCTTGTAACAACCCTGATTTTTGAGTACGCGAGATCTTTTCTGAAAGTACGAATTCCTCCGGAAGATCAGTAAAGGGAACACCTCTGTTATATCATCAAGCATCTCAATCCTCATTATCATTATGTCATCCTTAAGCTAGAACCTCCTTTGAGGCAAGCTCGATAATGCAATCGCGAAGAACCTAGTTTTTGAACCGTATCGGTTTGTAGTTTTGATTCTGATTCTCGTAAATAGTCTTTGTTTGACGAACCGGACTCGATTCATGAGAGGATAGAGATAATAGTATAATATTATCATTATATTAGTATTAGAAAATGCTTGAATGATATTATAAGGTTACCTGGTCTGTTTTTGTTAAAAACAGAAAATCGGTTTAACCGGGTTTA
>NC_029776.3:45181364-45181645 GCF_000817695.3 Arachis duranensis | reverse complement strand
ACTTATCAAGGCTGGAAATAAGGTGAGATGGCTGTCTCCCTCCCTCTTCAATTCGGTTTTCAAGGAAAACCATGTAAACATATGTTTCCTTGATGTTTTTCCTTAGGAATCATGCTTAACTTGACTTGAGGGCCAAGAAACGTTAATTTCCAGCAAGTCTAAGGTGAGATATCTCTTTCTAACGTGCTGAGGGAGATTTGGTCAGTTGAGAGTTTGTGGATTTAAAGTTGTTCTTGATGTGATTTAGGAGGAAAAAGTGCTTAAGGACCACCTGAAAGAGT
>NC_029776.3:45174095-45180187 GCF_000817695.3 Arachis duranensis | reverse complement strand
AGGCAGTTTTCTGTAAAAGCTTTAGAAAGACAACTTTAAGTGCAGAATCTTATAATTACCTTCATAAAACACTTAGGGTGTGGTAAGAACATATTAGTGAGGCAAAGATAAATAAAAGATAAAAAGTTGAAGAAAAGATAAGAATCGAAGAAAAAGTCTGTAAATTTTTAATAACATAAGAACAGACAGAGACTAGCGAACGAACTAGGGCAACATAGTTAGTCCTCGAGTTGCAACTAGGGTTAGGTATTATATGAAAAGTTAAACTGTTTCAGTATAGACTTAATGAACCTATAGTTGGGACAGGCAAACTATTCATACCGAGATTTACATAATATTAAATACATACGTTAAGCAGAGAAAAGAGTAATCAGAGTAAAATAAAGTAACACAGAGAACATAGTAACCAGAACAGAGTAAAGAGATACGAAGGGAAAAGATTAATATGATAAAGAAAAATGATTTGAGCCAAGCTTTTGTACAAGTGAAAGATGTAAAGTTTGTATAGTATGGTTGAACAAAGAAAGAGAGAGATATTGTATAAGAATATGTAACTGGAGATGAATAATGAGAATGATAACTTATGATGACAATTACACTGATTCTGTTGAGGAAAAGTATTCAGTTTATGAAATTGTTGGCAAGGACATGGGTTTTGTCCCGCTTGCATATTTATGATTATAAAAGAGAATCAAAAGCAGAGGACCTGTTGAAAGGTCATTTGTTGCTTGAGGCAACCCAAGAGATGTGTTTATTCATTTGTTGCGTTATGGCAACTCCTGAGATATTTGTGTGATGATCTGCTGTGTGAAGGCAGTCAGATAGATGGTGGTGCGACCACTGAGAATATGGGTATTGCCAACAGGAAAGCCTTATCCAGACAGAGGTTGCTGGGTAACGTCGGGAGCGGGTTAGTAACCGACAGATGAGCTCATTACCTGCACTAGGGCTAGACATGCATCATACTTGGTTGCACATTTACTCTGTTATGGTTGATTGTTTGAATGCATGTTTTCTTTGTTTGTATTCTATTCACTGTGTCTGTGTTTTATTTTCTTGTATTCTCTTGTTTGTGTTCTGCTTTCTATTTTCTCTATTATCTCTAAGTTATCTGCTTCTTTTATCCACTGCTTCTCGATATTCTGCTATTTATCTGCTAAACAACACGGAATTAATGAACGTAACTAATAACCCCGACCCTACTAAGAACTCCCCAGTTCTTACCCCCTTCTCTCTCCCTTCCCCTTCAGATGGAAGTAAGAGTACCTTACCGTAGTTCATTGATGATGGTTCTGCGAAGAGGATCCTGCTCTAGGTAGTCTTCTGAGTCTAGGGTGAATATCATTCTCTGATTATACGTATATACTGTGAGACCAGCCAAAGTCTGCACCCCGTTCGTATGCGCACTTTAACCTAAAACCTGTGTACGAGATTCCTATTGTGTGGCTACTTCATGAGGTACCAGAGAGACGTCCTGTGGAAAAGTCTGATCGTGCAGAGGAGTAGTAGATGATGTTCTATCTTTTGATGACGTTCCACCTGACTTGAGTTGTGAAGACTTAGAATGTACTTTCCCTCGCTTTAGTAGTTTAGAGGGACTAGGTGAGTAGAGAGTCTAGGCTAGCCTAGGCGCCAGCTTAGGGACTTCTTGAACAGGTCAGGCCCTAGGATATTGTATGTATATATATGTACATAGTTATTATCTAGCTATATCTAGGGGTGTTCTAACTAAAGGTCTATACTCTAACAAAGGCTGGATAAATGAATGTTGCTAGTTACTCGTGATGTGTTTATGTGTGGTTGTTTATAACTGTTTTATCTGTTATTACTTGTGAATTGAGTATGAGTGATTCCGTCTATTAACCCAAATGTTTTCAAAAAAAAAATACTTCGCAAATTAACTACGTTTTTAACAACGAATCAGGCTCATATGATAAATAATAGATAATAATTAGGAGGACAAATTGGTAGCGCTCAGTTTTTGGTATGATCTAGACATATTGAAAATTGGGTCGTTACATTGCCCGTGTGGAAAGCACACTTACAATGCCACTCCTGCCCAACTCTTGGTTACCTTCTTATTTGTCACGCACACACAAATGACGCGTACGCGTTAATGACACTTGCGTGGCGTGTGTTTTTTTTATTTTTATGCAGAATGCAGTATGCAGCTAATTATGCAGAAATTATGAATGACTACTGAGAAAAACAAAATAAAATAAAGCTAAGAATGAAAATGAAAGATCGTACCATGGTGGGTTGTCTCCCACCTAGCACTTTTCCTTAACATCCTTAAGTTGGATGGTCCACTAGCTCAGTCTTCTGCTGTTGGTGGATCCTCGAAGAGGAAGATCTCCAGCGCCTTGTTTTTCTTCATTTTCTCACCATGATATAGCTTTAAGCGATGTCCATTGACCTTGATGAATTTGGAGCTTAAAGGATGACTCAGGTGAAAGACTCCGTATGGCTCTGCCGTCTCTATTCTATAGGGACCTTCCCATCTTGATCTTCGCTTACCTGACATGAGCCTCAGTCTGGAGTTGTAAAGGAAAACTAATTCCCCTGGTCTGAACTCTCTCCTTTTAATGTGCTTGTCATGCACAACCTTCATCTTCTCTTTGTATAGCCTGGAGTTATCATATGCTTCCAGGCGAAGGTTCTCTAATTCTTGTAATTGCATCTTCCTTTCAGCTCCGGCCTTCTCAAATCCCATGTTGATTTCTCTGACTGGCCAGAAAGCCTTGTGCTCTACCTCCACTGGGAGGTGACAAGCTTTTCCATAGACCAGGCGAAAAGGGCTCATCCCGATTGGTGTCTTGTATGCTGTCCGATATGCCCAAAGCGCATCTTGTAGCCTGGTGCTCCAGTCCTTCCTATGAGGCTTGACTATCTTCTCCAGGATATGCTTTATCTCTCTGTTAGACACCTCTGCTTGTTCGTTAGTCTGCGGGTGGTAAGCAGTTGCTACCTTGTGAATAATGCCATGCTTCTTTAGTAGAGCGGTCAATCTCCTGTTACAAAAATGGGTGCTTTAATCACTCACGGTTGCTCGTGGTGATCCAAAGCGATAGATAATATGGTTTCTAACAAAAGAGACAATAGTGTTAGCATCATCAGTACGGGTAGGAATTGCTTCCACCCATTTAGAAACATAATCTACAGCTAACAATATATAGATGAAACCGCTAGAGTTTGGAAACGGACCCATGAAGTCAATGCCCCAAACATAAAAAATCTCATAGAACAACATAATTTGTTGGGGCATCTCATCCCTCTTGGATATATTACCAAACCTTTGGCATGGGGAACAAGATTTGCAGAAGGTAGTAGCATCTTTAAAAAGAGTGGGCCACCAAAATCCACAGTCTAAAATTTTTCTAGCTGTTCTTTGAGGGCCAAAATGTCCACCACTCTCAGAGGAGTGGCAGGCCTCTAAAATGGACTAGAATTCTGATTGAGGCACACACCTTCTAATTATCTGGTCAGCACCATACCTCCATAAATATGGATCATCCCATATATAATATTTGGACTCGCTTTTCAGCTTGTCCTTCTGATGCTTAGTAAAATTGGGAGGGAAGGTATGACTAACTAGATAATTAGCTATAAGTGCATACCAAGGAACTACTTCAGATACTGCATGCAGGCTATCAAAAGGAAAAGCATCATTGATAGGAGTGGAGTCATCCTTAATGTGCTCAAGGTGACTTAAATGGTCCGCCACTAAATTCTGAGAACCACTCCGATCCTTAATTTCTAAATCAAATTCTTGCAGCAGCAGTATCCAATGTATTAGCCTTGATTTGGACTCTTTTTTAGCTAATAAAATATTTTAGAACTACATGGTCTGAGTACACTACCACCTTAGTACCAAGAAAGTAGGCTTAGAATTTATCCAGAGCAAAAACAATAGCCAGAAGCTCTTTTTCAGTGGTAGTGTAATTAGACTGAGCAGCATCTAAAGTCCTTGAAGCACTTGCAATTACAAAAGGATCCTTACCTGCGTGCTGGGCCAGCGCCGCTCCTACAGCATGGTTGGAGGCATCACACATAATCTCAAAGGGCTGGCTCCAGTTTAGTCCTCTTACAATTGGAACTTGAGTCAAGGCGATCTTCAGCTTATCAAATGCTTCCATACAGTCCGCACTCAGCTCGAATTCAACATCCTTCTGTAGCAGTCTAGATAAAAGTAAATCTACCTTACTGAAGTCCTTGATAAATCTCTGATAAAAACCTGCATGGCCAAGGAATGAACGAACTTTCCTCACGGAGGAGGGGTAAGGTAAACTAGAAATGACATCTACCTTTGCTGGATCTACAGAAATACCAGTATTAGAGACAACATGTCCTAGAACAATACCTTGTTTGACCATAAAATGACACTTTTCAAAATTTAAAACAAGGTTTGAACTAACACACCTGTCTAACACTCTAGATAAACTATCCAAGCAAAGGCTAAAGGAATCACCGTATACGCTAAAATCATCCATGAAAACTTCCATACAACTCTCAATAAGATCAGAGAAAAGACTCATCATGCACCTTTGGAAAGTAGCTGGAGCATTGCATAAGCCAAAAGGCATCCTCTTGTAAGCATATGTTCCAAAGGGACATGTAAAAGTAGTCCTTTCCTGATCTTCAGGAGCTATATGGATCTGAAAATAGCCTGTGTAACCATCTAAAAAGCAGTAATGCGATTTACCTGACAGGCGATCCAGCATTTGATCAATGAATGGCAGGGGGTAATGATCCTTACGAGTGGCCTGGTTGAGGAACCTGTAGTCAATGCACACCCTCCAGGAATTTTGCACTCTAGTTGCTATGAGCTCTCCTTGCTCATTCTTTACTGTAGTGACTCCAAACTTCTTGGGCACCACTTGTACTGGGCTGACCATTCGCTATCTGAAATGGGGTAGATGATGTCTGCTTCCAATAGTCTGGTCACTTCCTTCTTGACAACCTCCAAGATGGTGGGATTCAGTCTTTTTTGGGGTTGACAGACAGGCCTTGCTCCCTCTTCTAAAAATATTCTATGCTCACAAACTTGAGGGATGATGCCTACTATATCCGACAAGCTCCACCCAACTGCTTTCTTGTGTCTTCTCAGCACACTAAGCAACTGCTCCTCCTGTTAGGATGTGAGTTCCTTTGTAATGATAACTGGGAGCTTCTGATTATCCCCAAGGTAAGAATACTTGAGGAGGGGTGGAAGGGGATTTAACTCCAATCTCTGCTCCTGACTGGGCACTGGATCTTCTAGAGCTAGTGATGATAGCAAAGTGTCCTCATTGTGTTCAGAAGATTTCCCCACACTTGGACCTTGCTCCATGTGCATCGCTTCTACTTCTTCTTGGTGAACTGCAGCTACGGTCTCATCAATGATGTCGCACTGGAAGATGGCATGGTTTCCCGGAGGATGCTTCACAACCTCATTTAGATTGAAGCTCACTGCTCGGCCGTCTATCTCAAAAGAACAAGTTCCTGAGAATGCATCCAACTTGAACTTTGAGGTCTTCAGGAATGGTCTTCCGAGCAAGATGGATGACGATCTTCCTGAGTTATTTCGGGGCATCTCCAAGATGTAAAAGTCAATGGGAAATGTGAGCCCCTTAATGCTCACCAGCACGTCCTCAGCAATTCTGATCGGGGTAAAACTTGTCTCTCAACAAATTCCCATTTGGCAAGTGTACCGAATTTGTCGTCAAGTAAAAACTCACAATAGAGTGAGGTCGAATCCCACAGGGATTGATTGATCAAGCAACTTTAATTAGAGGAGTGTTCTAGTTGAGCGAATCCATGAATACAGTTGATAATTGTAGAAATTAAAATGGCGTGAAAGTAAATGACTGAAAGTAAATTGCAGAATTGTAAATGGGAATGGGAGAATTGCTCATAAAAGTAAATTGCAGAAATTAAAGAGAATGGGTAAGATCAGAAATGGGGAGTTCATTGGGCTTAGGAGATGTTGCATTCTCCGGATCAATTTCATTTTCATCTCTTCCTCAATCAATGCACTCATTGATCTCCTTGGCAATCTTAAGTGATTGAATCACAATTTCTTGAAATTCAATCTCTCAAATCTTGATCAATAG
>NC_029776.3:45171801-45173964 GCF_000817695.3 Arachis duranensis | reverse complement strand
GAAAGCATTTCTAGCTAATCTCTTCATTCCTCTTTCAAGGATCCGAAGAGATCCATGTTTGAATAGCTTCTTTTCCAAGATCACTATCCAATTGGATGAAGATCGAAAGCTTTCAAGTAAAATCAAAAGGAAAGATAGAAGAAGAATAAGAAAATTAGTATTTATCCATCAAATTACAACAGAGCTCCTTAACCCAATGAAAGGGATTTAGTTGTTCATAGCTCTAGAAATCAAAATCAAAGATGGTGTGTGAAGGGGGGGGGGGGGTTCAAAGACCCCTCGTCAATCCCCCATTCCAGAATGCTTTCAATGTAAAGACTAAGGCCTTTATATAGGCTCTCCTCAATTACAAAATGAAATTAAAAGCAAATTACAATTAAATGAAAATTCCTATTCTAGATGCTTCTTGTAGTCTTGATTGGTTGACAATTGCGGGCTTCCTTGCTTGAGATTGGGTAGTCCTTAAAAGAGAAATGAATCAAGTTGAGGTCCAGGTGCTAATCGTTAGTGCCACTGTTAGCCATACTAACGCTACAAGTGCGGCGTTAGTGCTGAAGTTAGTGTGAAGTTATTGTGGCTAACGTTGCACTTGCTGCCCAGTTGGTGTTTTTGGGGCTTAAAAGATGCCTCTTTTTTGTGCTCCAATTTCATGCCCACTATAGAGTATTATATATCGTTGGAAAGCTCTGAATGTCAGCTTTCTAACGCAACTGGAATCACCTCAATTAGACCTTTGTAGCTCAAGTTATGCTCCTTTGAAGTGGACATGGTGGCTGGCATGATCGCCAACGTTAATGAAAATGTTGAGTCTCAATAACGCCAGCGATTTCCCGTTTTTGAAGCTCAAACTTAGTGTCCACCCCATACTATTATATATTGTTGGAAATCCCTGGATGTCTACTTTCCAATGTTTTTGGAAGCGCATCATTTGGAGCTCTACAACTCGAGTTATACTTCTTGGAAGGTGAAGAGGTCAGTTGGCCTTAAATCAGGTTGATACCATGTTCATCATTGCACTTTCGGGGCAGGGTTTCTCCCTCAACTTTAGTGTCAACCATGTAGTGCCATATATGCTTGGAAATCTTTGGAATCCTACTTTTCAATGCCACTGGAATCACCTCATTTGGAGCTTTGTGGCTCAAGTTATGCATGTTTGAAGAAGGCATGGTCAGGCTGCCAGGTGGGACTTTTGCCCACGTTAACTTCCATGTTAACTGAGTTAACGTGGCTCATTGTGGCTTGTGTGGCTCCTTCCAACGTTAGTGACAATGTTGAGTATCACTAACGTTGGCCATCACCTTCTTTCATCCACGTTAGCTTCCACGTTAACTAAGTTAACGTGGAAGTTAACGTGGCTTCTTTGGGGGTTGTGTGGTTGCTTTCAACGTTAGTGACAATGTTCGGTGTCACTAACGTTGTCGACCACCCTTGCCTCTTACGTTAGCTCCCAACGTGGGAGTTAACATTGCATTTTGCACTTAGGCCAACGTTAGTGACAATGTTGAATGTCACTAATGTTGGCTTCCTTCCCCCTTTTAACGTTAGAGGCCACGTTAACTAAGCTAACGTGGACTCTAATGTGGCCACTTATGAGCTTGGTCCAATGTTAGTGATAATGTTAAGTGTCACTAACGTTGGCTCCATTTCCTTTCTTCAAAGTTAATGCCACTAACGTTCCAACTTTCCTTCCTTCCACGTTAGTGCCCACGTTAGTGTAACTAACGTAGCCACTAACGTGGCTCTTCTCTGCTTCTTTTTACCTGAAATCAAACAAACAGAGTGCATCAAAGTCTTGCTCTTAACCATGGGATCATGCATCATCCAATTTATCATATAATTCATGCAAAATCCTCATGAAATCATGTAAAGTGCACAATGTATACTTGAATCAAGAAGTAAGTGAAATTCTACCCAAAACTAGCTTATTTCCTAAGAAAATGCATAAAACTACCTTAAAAACAGTGAAGAAAAGGTCAGTGAAACTGGCCAAAATGCCTTGGCATCACAACACCAAACTTAAAGCTTGCTTGTCCCTAAGCAAGTACTGGAACAAGAGAATGATGAATGGAATGCCAAGAGTAATGAGTCATTCTTGTGGAAGTCATGTCCCTGGTTTTATGGTGGTTTCATGCATAGCAACTTAGGCTCATTCCTGGCTTTCAA
>NC_029776.3:45167362-45167781 GCF_000817695.3 Arachis duranensis | reverse complement strand
AAAGTGTTGACTCAACAGGTCAACATGATCTCTCAAAATCAGAATGGATGGCAACATGCATCCAACAGTATTAAAGAGGCTGTTTCTGAAGAAGCTTATGATCCTGAGAACCCTGCCATGGCAGAGGTTAATTACATAGGTGAACCTTATGGAAACACCTATAACTCATCATGGAGAAATCATCCAAATTTCTCATGGAAGGATCAACAAAAGTCTCAACAAAGCTTTAACAATGGTGGACGCAATAGGCTGAGCAATAGCAAGCCATATCCATCATCTCCTCAGTAACAGATAGAGAATCCCAAACAAAACACTTCTAATATAGCCAATATAGTCTCTGATCTGTCAAAGGCCACTTTCAGTTTCATGAATGAAACAAGATCCTCCATCAGAAATCTGGAGGCACAAGTGGGCCAGCT
>NC_029776.3:45166840-45167339 GCF_000817695.3 Arachis duranensis | reverse complement strand
CAGCTGAGTAAGAAAGTTATTGAAACTCCTCCCAGTATTCTCCCAAGCAATACAGAAGAGAATCCAAAAGGAGAGTGCAAGGCCATTGATGTGATCAATGTGGCCGAATGCACAAGGGAGGAGGAGGACGAAAATCCTAGTGAGGAAGACCTCCTGGGACGCCCCTCAAGCAAGAAGGAATTTCCTATTAAGGATCCAAAGGAATCTGAGGCTCATACAGAGACCATAGAGATTCCATTAAATCTCCTTCTGCCATTCATGAGCTCTGAAGACTATTCTTCCCCTGAAGAGGATGAAGATGTAACTGGAGAGCAAGTTGCTCAATATTTAGGAGCTATCATGAAGCTGAATGCCAAGTTGTTTGGTAATGAGACTTGGGAAAGTGAACCTCCCTTGCTCATTAATGACCTAGATACCTGGATTCAGCAAACTCTACCTCAAAAGAAACAAGATCCTGGCAAGTTTATAATACCTTGTACCATAGGCACCATGACCTTTG
>NC_029776.3:45165663-45166647 GCF_000817695.3 Arachis duranensis | reverse complement strand
GTAAAGGTTGAAGGCCTTTACATCCCTGTTGATTTCATAATCTTAGACACTAGGAAGGAAGAAGATGAATGCATCATCCTTGGAAGACCTTTCCTAGCCACAGCAGGAGCTATGATAGATGTCAACAGAGGTGAATTAGTCCTTCAATTGAATGGGGACTACGTTGTGTTTAAGGCACATGGCCATCCCTCTGTGACAAAAGAGAGTAAGCATGAAGAGCTTCTCTCAGTTCAGAGTCAAGGAGAGCCCCCACAGTCAAACTCTAAGTTTGGTGTTGTGAGGCCACAACCAAACTCTAAGTTTGGTGTTAAGATCCCATGTCCAAACTCTAAGTTTGGTGTTGGGACTATACAACATTGACCTGATCACCTTTGTGGCTCCATGGGAGCCACTGTCAAGCTATTGACATTAAAGAAGCGCTTGTTGGGAGGCAACCCAATTTTATTTATCTAATTTTTATTTTATTGTTATTTTATGTTTTATTAGGTACATGATCATGAGGAGTCACGATAAAATCATAAAAATTAAAAACAGAATAAAAAACAGTAGAAGAAATAATTCACACCCTGGAGGACGCACAGGCTGGCATTCAATGCCAGTAAGATGCATCTGGCCGGCGTTCAATGCCAGAACAGAGCATCATTCTGGCGATGAACGCCAGAAACAAGCAACATTCTGGCGCTGAACGCTAGGAATGTGCCTAGAGAAGAAAAGCTGGCGCTGAACGCCAGTAACAAGCATGAAACTGGTGTTCAACGCCAGAAACATGCTTTACATGGGCGTTGAACGCCCAGAATGTGCATCACACAGCGTTTAAACGCCAGAATGGTGTGCAAAGGCAATTTACATGCCTATTTGGTGCAGGGATGGAATTCCTTGACACCTCAGGATCTGTGGTCCCCACAGGATCCCCACCTACTATATTCCTACCTTACCTCCTAATTCTATTTTTGTGATTACTCTTCCCCATGTCACACTTCCCAA
>NC_029776.3:45164654-45165551 GCF_000817695.3 Arachis duranensis | reverse complement strand
ACCCCACCTACCTTCATAAAATTCAAATTCAATTTCCCACCCTTTCCCACCCAAAATAGCCGAACACCCCTCCCCCCTCTCCCTATAAATACCCTTCCATTCTACTTCATTTTCACACAACACAACCCCTTCTTCTTCACCTAGGCCGAACCTACATCTCTTCCCCTCTACCATATTTTCTTCTTTTACTTCTTCTTCTTCTTCTTCTTCTTCTTCTCTTCTTTCTTCTATTGCTCGAGGACGAGCAATATTTTAAGTTTGGTGTGTGGTCAAAGCACAATCTTTTTTGTTTTCCACTACCATCAATGGCACCTAAGGCCGGAAAAGGTAAAGGGAAGACAAAAGCTTCCACCTCCGAGTCATAGGAGATGGAAAGATTCATCTCCAAAAAGGGAAGACAAAAGCTTCCACCTCCGAGTCATGGGAGATGGAAAGATTCATCTCCAAAAGATGTTGTGGCAAAGAAGAAGGTGATCCCTGAGGTCCCTTTCAAGCTCAAGAAGAGTGATTATCCGGAGATCCGACATGAGATCCGAAGAAGAGGTTGGGAAGTTCTCACCAACCCCATTCAACAAGTCGGAATCTAAATGGTTCAAGAGTTCTATGCCAATGCATGGATCACTAGGAACCATGATCAAAGTATGAACCCGAATCCAAAGAATTATCTCACAATGGTTCGGGGGAAATACTTAGATTTTAGTCCGGAAAATGTAAGGTTGGCGTTTCACTTGCCCATGATGCAAGAAGATGAACGCCCCTACACTAGAAGGGTCAACTTTAATCAAAGGTTGGACCAAGTCCTAATGGACATATGTGTGGAAGGAGCTCAATGGAGAATAGACTCCAAAGGCAAGCCAGTTCAACTAAGAAGACTGGACCTCAAGCCTGTGGCTAAAA
>NC_029776.3:45160910-45164258 GCF_000817695.3 Arachis duranensis | reverse complement strand
AATCCTTCACCTCTCTTAAATGAAAAATGTTTTAATTCAAAAGAACAAGAAGTACATGAATTTCAAATTTATCCATGAATTTAATTTAATTATATTGATGTGGTGACAATACTTTTTGTTTTCTGAATGAATGCTTGAACAGTGCATATTTTTGATCTTGTTGTTAAAATTGTTGGCTCTTGAAAGAATAATGAACAAAGAAAAATGTTATTGATGATCTGAAAAATTATGAAATTGATTCTTGAAGCAAGAAAAAGCAGTGAAAAAGCAAAGGCTTGCGAGAAAAAAAAACTGGCGAAAAAAAATAGAAAGAAAAAGAAAAAGCAAGCAGAAAAAGCCAATAGCCCTTAAAACCAAAAGGCAAGGGTAAAAAGGATCCAAGGCTTTGAGCATCAATGGATAGGAGGGCCCAAGGAAATAAAATCTAGGCCTAAGCGGCTAAATTAAGCCGTCCCTAACCATGTGCTTGTGTCATGAAGGTCCGAGTGAAAAGCTTGAGACTGAGTGGTTAAAGTCGTGATCCAAAGCAAAAAGAGTGTGCTTAAGAGCTCTGGACACCTCTAACTGGGGACTCTAGCAAAGCTGAGTCACAATCTGAAAAGGTTCACCCAGTCATGTGTCTGTGGCATTTATGTATCCGGTGGTAATACTGGAAAACAAAATGCTTAGGGCCACGGCCAAGACTCATACGTAGCTGTGTTCAAGAATCAACATGCTTAACTAGGAAAGTCAATAACACTATCCGAAATTCTAAGTTCCTAGAGAAGCCAATCATTCTAAACTTCAAAGGAAAAAGTGAGATGCCAAAACTGTTCAGAAGCAAAAAGCTACAAGTCCCGCTCATCTAATTAAATTAATATTCATTGATATTTTAGAATTTATAGTATATTCTCTCTTCTTTTTATCCTAATTGATTTTCAGTTGCTTGGGGACAAGCAACAATTTAAGTTTGGTGTTGTGATGAGCGGATAATTTATACGCTTTTTGGCATTGTTTTTAGGTAGTTTTTAGTAAGTTCAAGCTACTTTTAGGGATGTTTTCATTAGTTTTTATGTTAAAATCACATTTCTGGATTTTACTATGAGTTTGTGTGTTTTTCTGTGATTTCAGGTGATTTCTGGCTGAAATTGAGGGATTTGAGCAAAACTCTGAAAAAGGCTGACAAAAGGACTGCTGATGCTGTTGGAATCTGACCTCCCTGCACTCGAAATGGATTTTCTGGAGCTACAGAACTATAATTGGCGCGCTCTCAACGGCGTTGGAAAGTAGACATCCAGAGCTTTCCAGCAATATATAATAGTCCATACTTTATTCGGAAATTAACGACGTAACTTGGCATTGAACGCCAAGTACATGCTGCTGTCTGGAGTTAAACGCCAGAAAAACGTCATGATCCGGAGTTGAACGCCCAAAAGACGTTATAACTTGGAGTTCAACTCCAAGAAAAGCCTCAACTCGTGGATAGATCAAGCTCAACCCAAGCATACACCAAGTGGGCCCCGGAAGTGGATTTATGCATCAATTACTTACTCATGTAAACCCTAGTAGCTAGTCTAGTATAAATAGGATAAGTTACTATTGTATTAGACATCTTTTGACAGTTTAATCTTTTGACTATTCGGTCTCTTGATCATGGAGAAAGCTGGCCATTCGGCCATGCCTGAACCTTTTACTTATGTATTTTCAACGGTGGAGTTTCTGCACACCATAGATTAAGGGTGTGGAGCTCTGGTGGTATAAGCTAGATAGATGGCGGCATTCATGAGGATCCGGAAAGTCTAAACCTTGTCTATGGTATTCCGAGTAGGATTCTGTGATTGAATGACTGTGACGAGCTTCAAACTCCTGAAGGCTGGGCGTGATGACAAACGCAAAAGAATCAAGGGATTCTATTCCAACCTGATTGAGAACCGACAGATGATTAGCCGTGCTGTGACAGAGCATAGGAACGTTTTCACTGAGAGGATGGGATGTAGCCATTGACAACGGTGATGCCCTACATACAGCTTGCCATGGAAAGGAGTAGGAAGGATTGGATGAATGTAATAAGAAAGTAGAGATACGAGAGGAGCACAGCATCTTCACACACTTATCTGAAATTCCCACTATTGATTTACATAAGTATTTCTATCCCTTTTTATTTTCTATTTATTCCATTAATCAAATTTAAACTAATAATCCAATTATCCTTGAATCCGCCTGACTGAGATTTGCAAGGTGACCATAGCTTGCTTCATACCAACAATCTCTGTGGGATCGACCCTTACTCACGTAAGGTATTACTTGGATGACCCAGTACACTTGCTGGTTAAGTTGAACGTAGTTGTGATCACATATGCCAAAGAGCCATTAAATAAATCTCATGCAAATACAAAGAGGGCAATCACAATTTCGTCCACCATAAGGCACCCCAAAGAGCTTATTCATCCAAGTAGATCCCTCACACATGAGCACCACAGACACATGCCTTAAGCTCAAAACCATTGGTGCCTAGCCTTATTGCTTACTCTTTTTCTTTTGTTTTTCAACCTTTATTGTTCTTTCCCTTTTTCTTCTTAGGATCTTCTTATTTAGTTAGTCTCATGGGGTGTGTCTCCAGCATAGTATTCATGACAGATAGTTGTCCTCCACCTTGTGGTTGAACCAACTTAGCCAACTTATTACCACACCACAAACTTAGGAACTTAGTATGAACTCCACTCTGGTCTTTTATGAAACACTCATTCTCTTTTCATTGATTCAAAAGGGACAAGCATACAAGTAAGCAAAGTAAGGATGCAGTAATGACATTCAGACTAGAAAACACAGCCTTAATCAATAAAATGTTTAAAAGACATAACTGGCATGCTTATTCACAAGGAGCAAGCACACATACATACAAAGAACTTAGAAGACAATCATGCAAATTAAAGTGCTGAAAATAAGTAAGAGGAGAAAGGAACTTTACCACCTTGTATTTTATCTTCATTGTTGTTGCCCTTTTCCTCCTATTCTTCCCCTTCCCACACCAGACATAGAATGATTGCTTATACTCAAGCAACAATTAAAACAGTGGTGATGGGGTCCATGATGGATCATGAATGTCTTAGAATGAAGTGTGAGTATGCATGTGTTTCAGCAAGCAAGGTTAAGGATACAATAAAGACACAAGAGATACAAACAGAGACATTTTGATTGCATTAATAAGTGGTGTTGGCATGGTACTTGCTTGAAAGTTAAGTGGCAATACCAAACTTAGTGTGCCACTATCAATTTAGAATGTTGCAAGTACCCAGTGAAGATTGAAAATCAAATTGTTGCATAGCAACACCAAACATAGAATGCAATCATATGCCAAATTATTGAAAG
>NC_029776.3:45145909-45160226 GCF_000817695.3 Arachis duranensis | reverse complement strand
ACTTGGAGGTGAGGTTGTATAATTGAGAGGTGATGGCTCTTGATGAATGGGGTATGAATGAGTGAAATCTCTTTGATTATGATCTTCCCAGCCACAACTTGAGTAGTGATCAATTTCACCAAAATATGGATCATTTTGTGGCTCTGGAAAGTACCCCATTTCATGTTCTTGATACTCCCACCCACCATGAGCATAGTAAAGTGAATCATTATGGGGTGGTGGAGAGTTTCCCATGAAATTTTATTGCCTAAAATATGATGGATGCTCCTTTCTTTCCTGCAGAAAGCTCTGTCTCAAACAATAATCACCAAAAGATGATGGATGCGCTCTGTCTCAAACAATAATCACCAAAAGATGATGGATGCTCGTTTCTTTCCTACAGAAAGCTCTGTCTCAAACAATAATCACCAAAAGAAATTGGAATCTCCATTGTCACAGATGAGGAAATTCCCAGTGAGGCAATATCACAAACAGTTAGTGGGTTAGTGAATTGAATCGTAAATAACACAAAAAAACTAAGAAACAGGGTGAAGGAAAGAAATTAACTAAGACAGAAAGTAAATTACTTAAACAGAAAATTAAAGCAAACAAAATAAAAATACTCAATCTAGTGATCCTCTAATTTAATCATTGTCGATGCACAATCAATCCCCGGCAACGGCGCCATAAACTTGATCGGGGTAAAACTTGTCTCTCAACAAATTCCCATTCGGCAAGTGTACTGAATTTGTCGTCAAGTAAAAACTCACAATAGAGTGAGGTCGAATCCCACAGGGATTGATTGATCAAGTAACTTTAATTAGAGGAGTGTTCTAGTTGAGCGAATCCATGAATACAGTTGATAATTGCAGAAATTAAAATGGCATGAAAGTAAATGACTGAAAGTAAATTGCAGAATTGTAAATGGGAATGGGAGAATTGCTCATAAAAGTAAATTGCAGAAATTAAAGAGAATGGGTAAGATCAGTGGGGAAATTGCTCATAAAAGTAAATTGCAGAAAATAAAGAGAATGGGGAAGATCAGAAATGGGGAGTTCATTGGGCTTAGGAGATGTTGCATTCTCCGGATCAATTTCATTTTTATCTCTTCCTCAATCAATGCACTCATTGATCTCCTTGGTAATCTTAAGTGATTGAATCACAATTTCTTGCAATTCAATCTCTCAAATCTTGATCAATAGCCAATTCCTTGGTCAATTGCTCATGAGAAGAGATGAAGTGTGGTCACTGATTATACCACGTGCACTTCCCAAATCAAATGCTTAGAGGGTTATAGCCACATACCCATCCACACTCAATTTGGTCCAGCATGAGAAAGCATTTCTAGCTAATCTCTTCATTCCTCTTTCAAGGATCCAAAGAGATCCATGTTTGAATAGCTTCTTTTCCAAGATAACTATCCAATTAGATGAAGATCGAAAGCTTTCAAGTAAAATCAAAAGGAAAGATAGAAGAAGAATAAGAAAATTAGTATTTATCCATCAAATTACAACAGAGCTCCCTAACCCAATGAAAGGGGTTTAGTTGTTCATAGCTCTAGAAATCAAAATCAAAGATGGTGTGTGAAGGGGGGGGAGTCCGAAGACCCCTCGTCAATCCCCCATTCCAGAATGCTTTCAATGTAAAGACTAAGGCCTTTATATAGGCTCTCCTCAATTACAAAATGAAATTAAAAGCAAATTACAATTAAATGAAAATTCCTATTCTAGATGCTTCTTGTAGTCTTGATTGGTTGACAATTGTGGGCTTGCTTGCTTGGGCTTTGAAGTGGACTTGAGAGAGAAGTGAGTCAAGTTGAGGTCCAGGTGCTAAAGTTAGTGCTAAAGTTAGCCACACTAACGCTAAGTGTGGCGTTAGTGCTAAAGTTATTATGGCTAACGTTGCACTTGCTGCCCAGTTGGTGTTTTTGGGGCTTAAAAGATGCCTCTTGTTTGTGCTCCAATTTCATGCCCACTATAGAGTATTATATATCGTTGGAAAGCTCTGAATGTCATCTTTCTAACGCAACTGGAATCACCTCAATTGGACCTCTTTAGCTCAAGTAATGCACCTTTGAAGTGGACATGGTCGCTGGCATGGTCGCCAACGTTAATGAAAATGTTGAGTCTCAATAATGCCAGCGATTTCCCGTATTTGAAGCTCAAACTTAGTGTCCACCCCATACTATTATATATTTTTGGAAATCCCTGGATGTCTACTTTCCAATGCCTTTGGAAGCGCATCATTTGGAGCTCTACAACTCGAGTTATACTTCTTGGAAGGTGAAGAGGTCAGTTGGCCTTAAATCAGGTTGATACCATGTTCATCATTGCACTTTCGGGGCAGGTTTACTCCCTCAACTTTAGTGTCAACCATGTAGTGCCATATATGCTTGGAAAGCTTTGGAATCATACTTTCCAATGCCACTGGAATCACCTCATTTGGAGCTTTGTGGCTCAAGTTATGCATGTTTGAGGAAGGCATGGTCAGGCTGCCAGGTGGGACTTTTGCCCACGTTAACTTCCACGTTAACTGAGTTAACGTGGGAGTTAACGTGGCTCATTGTGGCTTGTGTGGCTCCTTCCAACGTTAGTGACAATGTTGAGTGTCACTAACGTTGGCCATAACCTTCTTTCATCCACGTTAGCTTCCACGTTAACTAAGTTAACGTGGAAATTAACGTGGCTTCCTTGGGGGTTGTCTGGTTGCTTTCAACGTTAGTGACAATGTTAGGTGTCACTAACGTTGTCGACAATCCTTTCCTCTTACGTTAGCTCCCATTAGAGGCCACGTTAACTAAGTTAACGTGGACTCTAATGTGGCCACTTATGAGCTTGGTCCAACGTTAGTGATAATGTTAAGTGTCACTAACGTTGGCTCCATTTCCTTTCTTCAAAGTTAATGCCACTAATGTTCCAACTTTCTTTCCTTCCACGTTAGTGCCCACGTTAGTGTAACTAACGTAGCCACTAACGTGGCTCTTTTCTGCTTCTTTTTGCCTGAAATCAAACAAACAGAGTGCATCAAAGTCTTGCTTTTAATAATGGGATCATGCATCATCCAATTTATCATATAATTCATGCAAAATCCTCATGAAATCATGTAAAGTACACAATGTATACTTGAATCAAGAAGTAAGTGAAATTCTACCCAAAACTAGCTTATTTCCTAAGAAAATGCATGAAACTACCTTAAAAACAGTGAAGAAAAGGTCAGTGAAACTGGCCAAAATGCCCTGGCATCAAATTCCAACCACTGTAATAATGCTTTTATCTGCTAACACAAAACGAGTTGTCGACCTTTTTAAGGGAGGGAGTCTCAAAGCATCATATATAGACAAAGGCATAATACTCATGCATGCTCTTAAATCACACATGTAGTTATAAAATATTACACCTCCAATGGTACAGTTAACCATGCATGGACCTGGGTCACTACATTTTTCAGGTATACCCCCCACTAAAGCAGATATGGAACTACCTAAAGGAATAGTTTCTAATTCATTAATCTTATCCTTATGCATGCACAAATCCTTTAGAAACTTCGCATATTTAGGTACTTGTTGAATAACATCAAAAAGGGGAACAGTTACCTCAACCTTTTTGAAGATTTCTATTATTTTGGGATTGAGTTCCATCCGCTTTTTGGGCTTCCTTGCAAGGTGTAGAAATGGAATAGGGATGGCGTCTCTGGTAGCTTTAGCTTCTTCTGGTGCGCCATTCTCTGGTTGAGTTGCTTCTTCTTCAACCATGTCTCGTACTTCATCTTCCTCTTCAACATCCTCCACTTCAACCATGTCCTCAGCTGGGCGTGTTCTTGTGGCTTTGGCTCCTCATGATTCCTCTCTTGCAGTGTGGTTCCGGATCTCAAGGTGATGGCATTGATGCCACCCTTGGGGTTGGATAAGGGTTGAGAAGGAATTCCACTGGAGCTTGAAGGCTGCTTGTTGGGAGTGTTCATTGATCCAATCTGTGAGGCAAGAGCTTGTACAGCTGAGGTCAGACCGTTTAAGGTGGAGTTAAGTGTGCTCTCCATGGCCTTTTGTCTTTACTCATTGGACTGAAGCAATTCATCATTAGAAGAAGAAGGGGGGGTAAGTAATCTGAGGGGTCTGCTGAGACGCTTGGGACTGCCTTAGGTGAGGTGCTCTGCAAGGCTGGTTCTGGTTCTACTGTTGATAGGGAGGATTCTGCTGATACCAGTTTTGCTGGTTGTTATTATTATTCCACCTCTGATTTCCTTGGTTGTCTCTGCCTCCTCTATTATGGTTGTCCCTCCAGCCTTGGTTGGAATTATCTCTCTACCCTTGGTTGGAGTTGTCTTGCCAACCTTGGTTAAAGTTCCTACCTTGGTTATAGCTAGTTGCCACCTTGTTGATAGTATCCTTGATTCAGGCGGTCATAGAAATTGTGAGTAGCTGCCAAGGTGTTGTCCTCATGTTGGAGCTATGGACACTCATCAGTGTAATGACTATAATCAGCACATATTCCGCATACTCTCTGAGGAACATGTTGTTGACTATGTTGTGGTGATGGGGGTTGAGATTGTTGCTAGCTCAGATGTATCTGTGTTAGTAGGTTGGTCATCTCACATAGACTCTGTGTGAGAGCCGTAGTCTCGGCGCTAGAGGAAACCTCTGCAACAGCCTTGGTATGGTTGTTCCTGTGCCTGTGATTCCGAGCGGAGTCAGCTAGGTCACTGATAAGTTGCCACGCTTCCTCCACGGTCTTGTACTTTTTCAGAGAACCGTTACTCGCACCATCCAATGTAGTCTTATTCTGAGGCTTCATGCCTTGTGTGAAGTAGCTGATCAACACCAACTTGTCAGTCATGTGATAGGGGCATGCATCTAGGAGGTTATTGAAGCGCTCCCAATACTCATAAAGAGTCTCTAATTTTCCTTGAATAATGCAGGAAATTTCTTTCCTCAATCTATCAGTAACTTCAGTTGGAAAGTATTTTTCTAAGAATTCTCTCCTGAGCGTATCCCAGTTAGTAACAACTGCTTCAAGTTGAGTGTAGTACCACTCCCTCACCTTTCTCTCAAGAGAAAACGGGAAGGCGGTTAGCAGAATAGAAGTCTCATCTGCACCGTGATGCCTAACAGTAGAACAAGCTGTCTGAAAATCCCTGAGGTGCTTTATAGGCTCCTGAGCAGGTAAGCCATGAAACTTAGTATCAAGTTGATTAGTGCAGTCTTTAGTTCAAAATCTACAACCAGATTTGGGTAACGCACTTGATATGGTTGCAGTGTAAAGTTTGGAGCTCCTGCTTCTTGGAAAGTGATCCTTTTGGGCTCCGCCATTTTACCTGCACGTGAATTAACCGAATCAGTAGTAGAGGAGTTAGTTTCCTCCTCAAATGGTGCTTCAGATTCGCTCTCAGATAAGACTGGTGAATTGGCAATAACCACTTCACCGCCCTCAGAGGGTAACCGACGCCGAGCTCGCCTAATACGTGAAACAGTTCTTTCAATTTCAGGATCAAATGCGGCTAAGCTCTGATCAGGCAGTGAACGCGTCATTCAATGAAAGAAACATAAATCTCATGGTAAAAATAAAACAAAATGAAAATAAATAAATTCTAACCAATAAATTAGCACACTGTTGCAACTCCTCGGCAACGGTGCCAAAAAATGACGTGGCGGAAAATGGCCGATTAAGAGTTTATACAGAAAACAGTGTTGCAAGTACAGTTCTTAACCGACTAAAATCCGCTTATCAATTTAGAAAAGAGTTGCCATAGAATTAAGAACAAAATACTGGGAGTATAAGTCCTAGGTCGTCTCCCAACGAGTTGACAAAAGAGTGCAGCTTATTGGTAAGAGGTTTTCCAAGAAATTTTTGAGTTTGAGAAACAGAAAAATAAATAATAGTGAATTTAAGCAGCGGAAATTAACGAGAGAATTTATATAATTCAAATAAAAGCCTTGATCGGGAGAAGATTAATTGGAAGTTCTATCCTTGTTGAATTTTTCCAAGTGTAATAATAAAAGGTTATTATTCTACTTGGTCATCCCTTACTTAATAAGGGAAAGTCAAGTAACTAACCAAGCAACCGTATCGCTCGGGTCCTAATCCTTTCTTAAGAAAGGATTAGAGTCAGAGACTAAAGAGTCAGCCAACAACTTCCAATTAAGATTAACACTTGAGTATTCAAACTCAAGGTTCTCCTTTTAATCAACTCCCAATCAAGTTAGAAAACTACTCCATTAACATGAATATAACTTTCACAGAATTCAAAAGGGAATAAAAGGAAGACATGATAAACAATAACTAAAAATTAATTAAAAGTAAAAATAGTTCTTTGCATTAATAAATTCCAAAATCATAAACATACTTATCCAAACAGGGTTAATGGGCAATAAAAAGAGTAAAGGAATAGGGAAACAAACTAGAATAATGAAGCTTCAATGGAGGTAATGACTCTTCTCAATATCCAAAGCAAAAGCAATAAAACTCTAAAAACTATGAATGTAAAGAAAACCTAGAGGAAGAAGAAGAATTCTCTCTCAGATTCAAAACTAAAACAAAAACTACGCGTAATGAGAATGTGTCTTGAGTCTCTGCTTGTCCCCTGGCTCTATTCTGTGTTTCTGGGCCAAAAATTGGGTCCAAACTCGGCCCAAAATTGCCTCCAACATTTTCTGCGATTTTTGCAGGTCGCGCATGTCACGCGTATGCGTCAGTCACGCGTACGCGTCTCTAGCCATCTTTGCGTATCACGCGTACGCGTCAGGTACGCGCACGCGTCGCTGTGCAAACTCGCTTTTCACGTGCACGCGTCAGGTACGCACACGTGTCGTTTCTCGCCAGTCAGCTCCTTAGTTTCTTGTGTTCCTTCCATTTTTGCAAGCTTCCTCTCCACCCTCTAAGCCATTCCTACCCTATAAAGCCTGAAAACACTTAACGCACAGATCACGGCATCGAATGGTATAAGGGAAATAAAAAATATATATAATTTAGATGTCTAGGAAGCAAGTTTTCAATCATAGAATAAAATTGGGAAGGAATTGTAAAATCATGCAAATCATATGAATAAGTGAGTAAAGAGTTGATAAAAACCACCCAAATTAGCACAAGATAAACCATAAAATAGTGGTTTATCAACCATGCTTTGTTAAGTGTCACAACTTAAATGTGACCAAATCTTTAATTAATTGCCACCCTCATAAAAGTGTGGTTATTGATCCTCTTAGGCTACGCTTTAGAAGCGTGACAATAAAAAGCATGGCGACAGTACTTTAAAAGTGTCACTGATGACTTGCATCATCTACCTCTTTCTCTTATCTAAAAGAAATTATAAAAAGAGCATAATCTCATTTAATCAATGCAATTTCATAAGTAAATAGTGAATATTATAGTACATTGCTTTGAAATGAGTTTTTGTTGAATTTCAGGTGAAAAGAGCAACAATAGAAGAAAGAAACAAGAAAAGGATGCTGGGTGTGTGAGCTGGGCGTGCCACTTGGTGCAAACGCCATCAAAGTGAATAGGCGTGGCACGCCAGTTGACAATTCCAGAAGGTAAAGTGAAAGAATTCTAATGGGTGTGCCACTTGACATCAAAGCTGTGGCATGCTAGTATCATTTTCCAGAGAAGAAATCCATGGAGCTCACTATGGGCGTGGCACACCAATGCCGGGCATGGCACGCCAGGGAGATAAAGCACAATGGGAGCGGCACGCCAAGGCTAAGCATGGCATGCCAGTTATAAACTCTAGAGAAGGGACAATGAGCTTTATTATGGGTGTGGTATGCCAGGGCCAGGCGTGGCACGCCTGTTATACTTTCCAGAGAGCACTTTTAAAGACCACAAGGGAGGCGTGGCGCGCCAGACTGGGCGTGGCACGCTAGCTCCATTATACACACTGGGCATGCCACTTGAGATCGAAGGCGTGGCACGCCAGTTCATTACTCCAGAGAAGGGAATTGAAGACCCAACACTGGGCGTGCCACTTGAGTTCTGGGCGTGGCACGCCAGATTAGCTCATGAGTAGGGCGTGCCAGTTGGGTTCGAAGGCGTGGCACGCCAACTTGGCTCGTGATTGGGGCATGCCACTTGAGTTCTAGGCATGGCATGCCAAGCTTGGATAAGCTCAACATTAAAATGGGCGTGCCACTTGAGCTTGGAGGCGTGGCACGCCAGTTCAAATGGGCAGAGAGGAATAGAAGGCTAAACAACACTGGGCGTGCCACTTGATGTTGAAGGCGTGGCATGCCAACCTTAATTTTGACTTGGGCATGCCACATGATGTCGAAGGCGTGGCACGCCAACTTTAGCACCCAAGGAGGAAGAACAAAGGGCGTGCCACTTGGGACTTAAGGCATGGCACGCTAAGACAAGGCAACCATGGGCGTGCCACTTGAATGCTGGGCGTGGCACGCTAGCTACTGAACCAAAGGGAGTCATGCATGCATCATAAAGGGTGTGGCATGCCACCTACTGGGCGTGGCACACCAGTGTTGTTTTCCAGAGAGGAAGGATGAGGTGCTTATTATGGGCGTGGCACGCCAGACCTAAGCGTGCCACGTTAGTTCAAGATTCTAGAGAAGAAGAACAAAGGGAAAAGCCTGGGCATGCCACTTGATGTCGAAGGCGTGGCACGCTAGGCTAACTGAGCAAAGGAGAGGCCCTGGACATGCCACTTGGTCTCGAAGGCGTGGCACGCCAGGTTAGTTGATGAAGAAGGCATGCCACTTGGGGAGCCAGGCATGGCACGCCAGGCATATGGTTCATTTTATGAGTTTTCCTTTTCCTTTCAGTTGTAATTTTCTCTTTTTCTTTTGTATTTTCTTAATTCTAGTGATAGGAGTAGTATAAGTAACCCCTAGAAGTACTGAAAAGGGGGTTGATTTGGCAAGTGGGATTGAATACTCAACTTTAGTTTTACTTTTGCACTTCATCTTCTCCATCTTTTGTACTTTTCTCTAAGCTATTAGTAGCTAAACTCCCTTTCATTGGGAGAGCGAGCTCTGTTGTACTTGATGGATTAATGATAGTAAATTTTTTCTTCTCTTCATCTTCTCTTTGATTTGCTAGAAGGAATTTTGTTCTTCATGCTAGTGTTCAATCATCTTGGAAAAGAGGTTGAATGCAAAATGGGTTTCATGGGAACCTTGGAAAAGGAAACATGAAACCATGCTTGAAATTCCTTCTCACACTTGAGTAGATCTGGGTTTTGGGATTGGATATGGTGACATATAATCCACCCACTATTTGGATCTATGAAGATGTGTGGTATAATCAGGGACCAAGCATATTTCTCTTCATGAGCAATTAGACCAAGGAATTGGCTGATTATCAAGATTTGAGAGATTGAATCACCAAGGAATTGGGGTTCAATCAATCATGATTGCCAAGAGGTCAATGAGTTGCATGATTGAAGATGTGATGATCTAGACCTAATCCAAAGAGAGCAACATCTCCTAATCCCAATGAACTTTCCCTATTCTTATCTTCCCTATTCTTTATAGCTTTCTTTAATTTCTGCTATTTCCCCATTCCAATTTACAATTAAATCATTTATGTTCCAGCACTTTACATTCTTGCCATTTACTTTCCTACACTCTATTGCTTTTCTTTACTTTTAAGTCATTTACGTTTCTGCTCATTTAGAATTCTACACTCAATAATCTCTATTGTTTAGCTTGACTAATTCACCCATTGATTAAAATTGTTCAAATATACCAATCTCTGTGAGATTCGACCCCACTCATAGTGGGTTATTACTTGACGATATTTGGTACGCTTGCCAAAGAACGGATTCATTTTATATGGGGAGTAAATTTTGGTCTTCAAGTTTTATGGCGCCGTTGCTGGGGATTGGTTTGAATTTGACAATGACTAAATTGATGGGTAGCTAGATTAAGCATTTTTTATTTACCTTGCTAGTTTCTTTTAATTTCAGTTTCTTATTTTCTTCTTTCCTTTAGCATTTGAATTTTTGTTGTTCATTGTGTATATTTCTATTTTAGCATACTAATCCACTAAGTGTTTGATCAATTGCACCAATTAAACTAACCATAAGTCTTAACAAGAGTGATTTCTTCACTTGTCTTTTGCTTGTTGCTTGCTGAATGTATGACATTTAGAAGAGGAGAAACTTCAACTTCTTTTGATAGTGAACCTGAAAGGACCTTTCTTAGATTAAGGGGGGAAGCAAGAGGCAAAGGGATAGTTGGAGAGGAAGCATTGGAGGAAGATTTGAACGTTACTATGGAGGAGGAGATACATAATCATATTGGGGAAGGTGCTGGTAACCATGTGGGGCAGCAGAGAAGAGTTTTAGGCTCTTACATCAACCCAAACCCAGGAAATTATGGAAGCAGCATTCTAAAACCAACCATCCATGCTAGTAATTTTGAGTTAAAACCCCAACTCATTACCCTTGTTCAAAACAGCTGCTCATTTGGAGGGAGTGCACAAGAAGACCCCAACCAATATCTAACCATATTTTTGAGAATTTATTATATAGTAAAGGCTAATGGTGTCCACCCGGACACCTATAAGCTGTTGCTGTTTCCTTTCTCTCTCAGAGATAAAGTATCAAAGTGGTTGGAATCATTTCCTAAGGAGAGTTTGACAACTTGGGAGGAAGTTGTGAACAAGTTCCTAGCAAGATTCTACCCTCCACAAAGAGTCAATAGGTTTAGAGCTGAGGTGCAAACCTTTAGACAACAAGATGGTGAAACTCTCTATGAGGCATGGGAGAGATACAAGGAGTTGACAAGAAAATGCCCTCCGGACATGTTCAATGAATGGGTACAGCTGCACATTTTCTATGAAAGGCTATCATATGAATAAAAAAAGGCCCTAAATCACTCTTCAGGAGGCTCACTCAACAAGAAGAAGACAATTGAAGAGGCCATAGACTTCATAGAAACTGTGGCCAACAATAAGTACTTTTATGCCTCTGATAGAAACCCAAAAAGAGGAGTGATTGAGCTCAACTCCATGGATGCTCTACTGGCTCAAAACAAGGTGATCACAGCTCAACTAGCAACTCTAACAAAGCAGATGGAGAAGAATCAAGTCTCAGTTGTCCAAGCTCAAGCACCTTCGTAAGAAGAAGATACACTAGAAGTTGAATGTGAAGGGGAGCAAGTCAACTATGTGAACAATTCCTCTAGATCACCATATGACCCTAATGCCAAAACATACAACCCAGGTTAGAAGAACCACCCAAATTTTGGGTGGAGAAACCAACAAAACCACAACCAAGATCACAAACCATACCACTCTAACCAATACAACCACAATCCTAACCATCAATCAAGCAATAATAGATCCTACCACAACTCACAAAATGCACCCTATCACTCCACCCAACAACTGTATAGCACCCACCCTCAAGATGCATCATCCTCAACCCTACAACCATGTGGTATTAGTAATAACTTTGCAAGATTGGAGGCTGCTATGGCACAACTGACAGAAAGTATTGCCACTGTTGCAAAGAGGCAATTGCAAGCTGAGAAATAGAAAGATGCAATCCAAGAGGAGGCTAGATCCAACATAAGAAACCAAGGGGCAGTAATTTCAAAACTGGAATCACAACCAAGAAGCTTATCCAAGCAAATTCCAATGCCCACACATACATTTCCCAGTGATACCATGGCCAACCCAATAGGAGAATGCAAGGCCATCACACTAAGAAGTGGGAAGGTGATGGAGGAGACATCAACAAGCCACAATTTGTAAGAAGAAGAAGCTACAAATGATTCAGAAACCAAGAAAGAAGAAGAGACACCTAAGCCAGCCCCACTCAAGCAAACCTTGAAGTCTTATGTTCCAAAGGCACCTTACCCACAAAGGCTGAGGAAAGATGGAAAGGACAGCCAATTTTCTAGGTTCTTGAAGATCTTTAAGAAGTTTCAAATCAACATACCTTTTGTTAAGGCATTAGAACAAATGCCACTCTATGCCAAGTTTCTAAAGGTGCTCATGAGAAGGAAAAGAAACTGGGGAGAAAAGGAAACTATGTTGCTCACTGAGGAATATAGTGCCATCATAAAAAAGAAGGTTCCTGGTGCACGAAATTGTGATCTCCAACAATGTCATTCAACTTGGTATGCGCATCTACTAACTCAGCACTTTCTTCACAACTCCACACAACTAACCAGCAAGTGCAATGGGTCGTCCAAGTAATAAACCTTACGTGAGTAAGGGTCGATCCCATGGAGATTGTTGGTATGAAGCAAGCTATGGTCATCTTGTAGATCTCAATTAGGCTGATTCAAATGGTTATGGAGTTTTCGAATATAAAGATAAATAAAACATGAAATAAAGATAGAAATACTTATGTAAATCATTGGTGGGAATTTCAAATAAGTGTATAGAGATGCTTTATCCCTGTTGAATCTCTGCAACATACTGCTTTCTTACTTTCAATCCTTCATACTCCTTTCCATGGCAAGCTGTATGTAGGGCATCACCGTTGTCAATGGCTACTTCCCATCCTCTCAGTGAAAAAGGTCTAAATGCTCTTGTCACAGCACGGCTAATCATCTGTCAGTTCTCGATCATGTCGGAATAGAATCTATTGATTCTTTTGCGTTTGTCATCACGCCCAACAATCACGAGTTTGAAGTTTGTCACAGTCATTCAATCCCTGAATCCTACTCGGAATACCACATACAAGGTTTAGACTTTTTGGATTCTCAAGAATGACCACCAAAGGGTTCTAGCTTATACCACGAAGATTCTGATTAAGGAATCCAAGAGACACACACTCGATCTAAGGTAGAACGGAAGTGGTTGTCAGTCACGCGTTCATGAGGATAGGATGATGATGAGGGTCACGGATCATCACATCCATCAGGTTGAAGTGCAACGGATATCTTAGAACAAGAATAAGCTGAATTGAAGAGAAAATAGTAGTAATTGCATTAAAACTCGAGGTACAGCAGAGCTCCCCACACCCTTAGTCTATGGTATCTAGAAACTCCCCCGTTGAAAATACATAAGTGATCAAGGTTCAGGCATGGCCGAATGGCCAGCCCCCATAAATGTGATCAAAGGATCATAAGGTGAAAAAAAATAATCCAAAGATGTCTAATACAATAGTTAAATGTCCTATTTATACTAGACTAGCTACTAAGGTTTACAGAAATAAGTAATTAATGCAGAAATCCACTTTTGGGGCCCACTTTAGTGTGTGCTTGGGCTGAGCTTGAGCTTTACACGTGCAGAGGCTTCTTTTGGAGTTAAACGCCAAGTTGTAACATGTTTTTGACGTTTAACTCTGGTTCGTGACGTGTTTCTGGCGTTTGACTCTAGAATGCAGCATGAAACTGGCGTTGAACGCCAGTTTGCGTCATCTTGATTTGAATAAAGGATGAACTATTATATATTGATGGAAAAATCTGAATGTCTACTTTTCAACCCCGTTAAGAGCGCGCCATTTGGAATTTTGTAGCTCCAGAAAATCTATTTCGAGTGCAGGGAGGTCAGAATCCAATAGCATCAGCAGTCCTTTGTCAGCCTTCTATCAGACTTTTGCTCAGGTCCTTCAATTTCAGCCAGAAAATACCTTAAATCATAGAAAAACACACAAACTCATAGTAAAGTCTAGAAATGTAAATTTTGCATAAAAACTAATGAAAACATCCCTAAAAGTAGATAGATCCTACTAAAAACTACCTAAAAACAATGCCAAAAAGCGTATAAATTATCCGCTCATCACAACACCAAACCTAAATTGTTGCTTGTCCCCAATCAACTGAAAATCAAATAGGATAAAAAGAAGAGAATATACTATAAATTCCAAAATATCAATGAATATTAGTTCTAATTAGATGAGCGGGACTTGTAGCTTTTTACTTCTAAACAGTTTTGGCATCTCACTTTATTTCTTGAAGTTTAGAATGATTTGCATCTATAGGAACTCAGACTTCAGATAGTGTTGATTAATTCTCTTAGTTAAGTATGTTGATTCTTGAACACAACTACTTTTATGAGTCTTGGCCGTGGCCCTAAGCACTTTGTTTTCCAATATTACCACCGGATACATAAATGCCACAGACACATAACTGGGTGAAACTTTTCAGATTGTGACTCAGCTTTGCTAAAGTCCCCAGTTAGAGGTGTCCAAAGCTCTTAAGCACACTCTTTTTGCTTTGGATCACGACTTTAACCACTCAGTCTCAAGCTTTTCACTTGGACCTGGATGCCACAAGCACATGGTTAGGGACAACTTGATTTAGCCGCTTAGGCTTGGATGTATTTCCTTGGGCCCTCCTATCCATTGAGGCTCAAAGCCTTGGATCCTTTTTACAATTGCCTTTTGGTTTTAAGGGCTATTGGCTTTTTCTGCTTGCTTTTTCTTTTTCTTTCTA
>NC_029776.3:45144087-45145868 GCF_000817695.3 Arachis duranensis | reverse complement strand
CAAAAAGTATTGTCACCACATCAATATAATTAAACTAATTTCAAGGATGAATTCAAAATTCATGTACTTGTTGTTCTTTTGAATTAGAAACATTTTTCATTTAAGAGAGGTGAAGGATTCATGGAATTATTCATAGCCTTAAGACATAGTTACTAGACACTAATGATTATGTAATAAAGACACAAACATAGATAAACATGAAGCTTAAAAATAGAAAAATAGAGAAATAAGAACAAGGAATGAGTCCACCTTAGTGATGGTGGCGCCTTCTTCTTGAAGGACCAATGATGTCCTTGAACTCTTCTATGTCTCTTCCTTGCCTTTGTTGCTCCTCCCTCATTGCTCTTTGATCTTCTCTAATTTCATGGAGAATGATGGAGTGCTCTTGATGTTCCACCCTTAGTTGGTCTATGTTATAACTTAAGTCTTCTAGAGAAGTGTTGAGTTATTCCCAATAGTTATTTAGAGAAAAATGCATCCCTTGAGGCATCTCAGGGATTTCTTGATGATGAGCCTCCTCATGTGTCTCTTGAGATCCGTAAATGGGCTCTCTTGTTTGCTCCATCCTTTTCTTAGTGATAGGCTTATCTTCTTCAATGAGGATGTCTCCATCTATGATAACCCCAGCTGAGTAGCATAGATGGCAAATAAGATGAGAAAAAGCTAGCCTTGCCATGGCGGAAGACTTTTCGGCTATTTTGTAGAATTCAAGAGAGATGACTTCATGAATTTCTACTTCCTCTCCAATCATGATGCTATGGATCATGATGGCTCGATCCACAGTAACTTCGGATCGGTTGCTAGTGAGTATGATGGAGCGTTGGATGAACTCCAACCATCCTCTAGCCACAGGCTTAAGGTCCAGTCTTCTTAATTGAACCGGCTTGCCTTTTGAGTCTCTTTTCCATTGAGCTCCTTCCACACATATGTCCATAAGGACTTGGTCTAACCTTTGATCAAAGTTGACCCTTCTAGTGTAGGGGCGTGCATCTTCTTGCATCATAGGCAAGTTGAATGCCGACCTCACATTTTCCAGATTGAAATCTAAGTATTTCCCCCGAACCATTGTAAGGTAATTCTTTGGATTCGGGTTCACACTTTGATTATGGTTCCTAGTGATCCATACATTGGCATAGAACTCTTGAACCATTAAGATTCTGACTTGTTGAATGGGGTTGGTCATAACTTCCCAACCTCTTCTTTGGATCTCATGTCGGATCTCCGGATACTCATTTTTCTTGAGCTTGAAAGGGACCTCAGGGATCACCTTCTTCTTGGCCACAACTTCATAGAAGTGGTCTTGATGGACCTTTGGTGCACAAAATTATGATCATCAATGGCGCCATCAACATGGTACGCTCAATTGCAATCTCAACTCTTTAAAAAAACTTCGCACAACTAACCAGCAAGTGCACTGGGTTGACCAAGTAATAAACCTTACGCGAGTAAGGGTCGATCCCACGGAGATTATTGGTATGAAGCAAGCTATGGTCATCTTGTAAATCTCAGTCAGGCGGATTCAAATGGTTATGGAGGATTAATGATTAAAAGATAAATAAAGATAGAGATACTTATGTAATTCATTGGTGAGAATTTCAGATAAGCGTATGGAGATGCTTTATCCCTTCCGTCTCTCTGCTTTCCTACTGTCTTCATCCGATCCTTCTTACTCCTTTCCATGGCAAGCTGTATGTTGGGCATCACCGTTGTTAGTGGCTACAGTCCCATCCTCTCAGTGAAAATGTTCAACGCGCTCTGTCACAGCACGGCTAATCATCTAC
>NC_029776.3:45138346-45142668 GCF_000817695.3 Arachis duranensis | reverse complement strand
AAGAGTTTTATTGGATGTGTGAAAAAGAGAGAGAGGGTGAGTTGAGGTAAGTAGGGATCCTGCGGGGTCCACAGATCCTGAGATGATCCTGTGGGGTCCACAGATCGTGAGGTGTCAAAGATTTACATCCCTGCACCAATGAGGCGTGTAAAATGCCCTCTTCATGCAATCCTGGCGTTTAACGCCAGATTAATGCTTGTTTCTGGCGTTAAACGTCAGTTCTATGCTTGTTTTGGGCGTTCAACACCAGTCTGTAGCATGTTTCTGGCGTTGAACGCCAGCTTTCCTTAGTGTGCAATCCTGGCGTTTAAATGCCAGATTGCTGCATGTTTCTGGCATTCAATGCCAGATCCATGCTCTGTTCTGGCGTTGAACGCCAGCCAGATGCTTCTTACTAGCATTTAAACGCCAGTAAGCCCTTCCTCCAGGGTGTGCTGTTTCTTCTGCTGTTTTTGATTCTATTTTTTTAGTATTTATTTTGTGACTCCACATGATCATGAACCTAATAAGACATAAAAGAACAATAAAAAAATAAAAATAGAATTAGATAAATAAAAATTGGGTTGCCTCCCAATAAGCGCTCCTTTAATGTCACTAGCTTGACAGTGGGCTCTCATGGAGCCTCACAGGTGATCACGTCAATATTGTAGACTCCCAATACCAAACTTAGAGTTTGAACGTGAGGATTCAACACCAAACTTTGAGTTTGGTTGTGGCCTTCCAACACCAAACTTAGAGTTTGATTGTGGGGGTTTTGTTTGACTCTGTATTGAGAGAAGCTTTTCATGCTTCCTCTCCATGGTTGCAGAGGAAGATCCTTGAGCTTTAAACACAAGGTAGTCCCTATTTAATTGAAGGACTAGCTCTCCTCTATCAACATCAATTACAGCTCCTGCTGTGGCTAAGAAGGGTCTTCCAATGATGATGCATTCATCCTCCTCCTTCCTAGTGCCTAAGATTATGAAATCAGCAGGGATGTAGAGGCCTTTAACAATTACTAACACGTCCTTTACTAATCCATAAGCTTGTCTTTGTGATCCATCTGCCATCTCTAATGAGAATGTGGCAGGCTGTACCTCAATGATCCCCAGCTTCTCCATTACAGAGAGTGGCATAAGATTTATCCCTGACCCCAGGTCACATAGAGCCTTCTCAAAGGTCATGGTGCCTATGGTGCAGGGTATTGAGAATTTACCAGGATCTTGTCTCTTTTGAGGTGAAGTTTGCTGAACCCATGTATCTAGTTCACTAATGAGCAAGGGAGGTTTACCTTCCCAAGTCTCATTACCAAACAACTTGGCATTCAACTTCATGACAGTTCCTAGATATTGAGCAACTTGCTCTCCAGTTACATCTTCATCCTCTTCAGAGGAAGAATAGTCTTCAGAGCTCATGAATGGCAGAAGGAGGTTTAATGGGATCTCTATGGTCTCTATATGACCTTCAGATTCCTTTAGGTCCTCAATAGGGAACTCCTTCTTGTCTGGGAGACATCCCATGAGGTCTTCCTCATTGGGATTCACATCCTCTCCTTCCTCTCTAGGTTCGGCCATGTTGATTATGTCAATGGCCTTGCACTCTCTTTTTGGATTCTCTTCAGTATTGCTTGGGAGAGTACTAGGAGGAGTTTCAGTGATTTTCTTACTCAGCTGGCCCACTTGTGCCTCCAGGTTTCTAATGGAGGACCTTATTTCACTCATGAAACTTAAAGTGGATTTAGATAGATCAGAGACTATGTTTGCTAAGCTAGAGGTGCTCTGCTCAGAATTTTCTGTCTGTTGTTGAGAAGATGATAGAAAAGGCTTACTATTGCTAAGCCTGTTTCTTCCACCATTATTAAAGCCTTGTTGAGGCTTTTGTTGATCCTTCCATGAGAAATTTGGATGATTTCTCCATGATGAATTATAGGTGTTTCCAAAAGATTCACCCATGTAATTTACCTCTGCCATTGCAAGGTTCTCAGGATCATAGGCTTCTTCTTCAGAAGATGCCTCTTTAGTACTGTTAGATGCATTTTGCCATCCATTCAAACTTTGAGAAATCATGTTGACTTGCTGAGTCAACATTTTGTTCTAAGCCAATATGGCATTCAGAGCATCAATTTCAAGAACTCCCTTCTTCTGAGGCGTCCCATTACTCACAGAATTCCTCTCAGAAGTGTACATGAACTGGTTATTTGCAACCATGTCAATGAGTTCTTGAGCTTCTGCAGGGGTTTTCTTTAGGTGAATGGATTCACCTGCAGAATGGTCCAGTGACATCTTGGAAAGCTCAGATAGACCATAATAGAATATATCTAAAATGGTCCACTCTGAAAGCATGTCAGAAAGACACCTTTTGGTCATCTGTTTGTATCTTTCCCAAGCTTCATAGAGGGATTCACCATCTTTTTGTTTGAAAGTTTGAACATCCACTCTAAGCTTGCTCAGCTTTTGAGGAGGAAAGAACTTAGCCAAAAAGGCCGTGACCAGCTTATCCTAAGAGTCTAGGCTATCTTTACGTTGTGAGTCCAACCATGTTCTAGCTCTGTCTCTTACAGCAAAAGGGAAAAGCATGAGCCTGTAGACTTCAGGATCTACTCCATTAGTCTTAACAGTCTCACAGATCTGTAAGAACTCAGTTAAAAACTAGTAGGGATCTTCTGATGGAAGTCCATGGAACTTGCAGTTCTGTTGTATTAGAGCAACTAGTTGAGGTTTCAGCTCAAAATTATTTGCTCCAATGGTAGGGATTGAGATGCTTCTTCCATCAAACTTAGAAGTAGGTGCAGTATAATCACTAAGCATCCTCCTTGCATTATTATTTTTGGCTGCCATCTCCTCTTCCTTTTCGAAAATTTCTGTAAGGTTGTCTCTGGATTATTGTAATTTAGCTTCTCTTAGTTTCCTCTTCAGAGTCCTTTCAGGCTCAGGATCTGCTTCAACAAGAATGTTCTTGTCCTTGCTCCTGCTCATATGAAAAAGAAGGGAACAGAAAATAATAATAGAGATCCTCTTTACCACAGTAGAGAGATTCCTTTATGTTAGTAGAAGAAGAAAAGAATAGAAGAAGGAAAGGTAAGAATCCAAATACAAGGGTGAAGATAGGTTCAAATTCTTGAGATGAAGAGAAGTGTTAGTAAATAAATAAATAAATAGAAGAAGATAAGGGGGAGAGAATTTCAAAAATTAATTTTGAAAAATAAGTTAGTGATTTTCGAAAATTAAAGGAAGAAATAAAATTAAAATTAAAATTTGAAACAATTAATTAATTAAAAAGAAACTAAACCCTAACAAGAAACTAAAAGATATGATTCTAGAATTTAAAGATTGAACCTTTCTTAACAAGAAAGTAACAAACTTCAAATTTTTGAATCAATCACATTAATTGTTAGTAAAGTTTTTGAAATTTTGAAATAAAGATAAGAAAAAGATTTTGAAAATAAATTTTAAAATTTTTTGAAAATAATAGAAAAATAATAAAGATTTGATTTTTGAAAAAGATTTTGAAAAGATAAGATTTTTAAAATTGAAAATTTGACTTAACTTATAAGAAATAGCTAAGTTTTAAAAAATTTTGACTAAGTCAACTCAAATTTTCGAAATTTTGAGAAAAATAAGGAAAAGATATTTTTTTATTTTTGAATTTTTAATGATAAGAGAGAAAAACACAAAAATGACTCATAACATGAAAATTATGAATCAAAACACATGATGCATGCAAGAACACTATGAATGTCAAGATGAACACTAAGAACACTTTGAAGATCAAGATGAACATCAAGACTTATTTTTGAAAATTTTCAAGAAAAGAAAAACATGCAAGATACCAAACTTAGAAATTTTCAATGTTTAGACACTATGAATGCAAAAATGCACATGAAAAACAACAAAAAAACACAAAACAAGAAAATTTAAAAATCAAACAAGAAGACTTATCAAGAACAACTTGAAGATCATGAAGAACACCATGAATGAAATTTTTGAAAAATGCATAAATTTTTAAAACATGCAATTGACACCAAAATTAAAATTTGACTCTAGACTCAAACAAGAAACACAATATTTTTTTTGATTTTATGATTTTGCAAATTTTTTGGATTTTTTTTCAAAAATTATTTTTAGAGAAACGAAAACAAATAAAAATAAAAAAAAATTATTGAAAGGTTTTTGAAAAAATTTTGAAAAGAAAATTACCTAATCTGAGCAACAAGATGAACCGTCAGTTGTCCAAACTCAAACAATCCCCGGCAACGGCGCCAAAAACTAGGTGCACAAAATTGTGATCTCTAACAATGGCATTCAACTTGGTATGCGCATCTACTAACTCAGCACTTTCTTTAC